>NC_056735.1:1599432953-1599632953 GCF_019279795.1 Protopterus annectens | reverse complement strand
GTAAATACTGAAAAACTCACAGCCCCCAAATTGCTGTTCATTGCTCAAACATAGAGCATTTTAGAATGAATGCAAGAAATAATCTACATAGTAAAGCTGAAAGAAAAAGAAACAGTGGCCTTTCACAAATCTACATTTTTTTCAAAAGTTATTAATGGGTTATCTTTATCAATCTACAGTTCTGTATTTGCAGCTGGTGATAATTTGTGATGTTATATAATACCTAAGTATCTCATCTGAATACTTTTTGCCACATATATCAGTAATAATATACTGTATCAGGACATACATTCTAAAAGAAGTCCCAGTTTTATAGATTTTTTGGTGTTGAATGTAAACTTCTTCCTTATCAGCCAGTTCAGTATAAGTGAGAAGTGGATGATTATTAAGTGTACTGCCTGGTTTGTGGGCCATTGTTAACCTTATATCTGAATACAGAATGCATTTGATGTGAGACAGGTTATACAATGTTACGCAATAGTGAAAAAGCAGAGAAAGGAGGCTAATACTATTTCATAAGACATTCTTTTGGTAGCTATGTCAGTTTCCGAAAATGGATTATTAGAAAAAGATGACAATTGTCCTATCGGATAAAAAGTACTCAACCACTGTACACCTTCCTGACATAATCCAGTGGTGTCAAATTTGTGTGGAAGCAATGAGAGATTAACAGTTTCAAAAGTTCATATACAGTCAAGAAAATTGGTTCATTCTCTATACTACTAAATATTTAGTTATTTAACATGTACAGTGCCAATAATGTACTAAGAGGATATCATATTTTGCATGTATTCCAGTATTTCTTCATGCTCAAGTTTTTTTTCCCTAGTATTTAAGCTAAAGGATACATACTAGGTATTGGACAGAAGTTGTTGACTGAGGTGTGTGCACTTACCTTTCGATAATGTGCAACCACAGAGTGCTTGAACCTGGCAGAATTGAGTTGATGGTGAGAGTTAAATTAAATATGTAGCCTTTGAGGGCCATTGAGGGTGTTACTACTTAGTTTCATCAGTTTTGGCTTAAGATGTGAAGGTCTGGGTTGTAATGGTTGTCAATAGTTTACAATCATCATCATCATCATAATGAACTCCTTTTTTCACATTTTCTGCATGGGGTTAGGGTGTTGCATCAACTACTGCCATCTTTGTAATTCATTGCCACCCTCCAACTTTATTTTACTGTCATGCCTTACTATTTCAGGTCTTGTATCACACAATCAATGACTTTATTTGTTAGATGCTCTTGTTTCCTCTTGCCTTTTTAATGTTTATCCCAAATCTTCATCAGATTATTTTCTGATTTCCTTCACATGTACCTGAACCTCTGTAATCTGTTCTCTTTGACCTTCTTTGCAATTGGGACTACCTTGACTTCTGCTGTGGATATCCTTGCATCTTTATCTATCCCAAAGTGTGCATCCTACCATCCATCTCGGGCATATTATCTCCATCATCCCTAGCTTGAACAACTGTTCTGTCTTCACTGCCCAGGTTTCTGTACCAAAGTGTAGTATTGGTCACACCACTATTTTGTACACCTAATATTTTAGCTTCTTTGGCATTCTGTTATCATATACTACTCTTGAATGTAGACCCTCTAATTCTATCTTTGACTTCCTCATTTAGACTGCCCTTCCCTCAACCACCCCTGATAGGTACTTGAAGCTGTTAACTTGTTTAGTATTTTTCCTTCTATTTCAATTCTCAGCTTACGTCAATTCTCCTCTTTGCTGCAATTACAGTTGTATGATCTGTATTCATTTTCATTCTGTATGTCTTCACTTTGGCATTCTATTCCACTATCCTTTGATGGTGTTCTTGGTGTGTGTCTCCCTGTGATGCCACATCATCTACATAGTGGAACTTTGGTGAGTTGTCCGTGTTGACCTGTTTGCTAATGTAATCCATCACAAGTATGAACAGCATTGGGTACAGAGCTGAACACTGCTGTACACCAACTTCCTCTGGGTTCCCTCTGTGAGTCTGAACACTATTATTGTGTCATAGAGTTGTTACACTTAGTCTGCACTATTTTTACCAATGTATGTAGGACTTCAAACCATCGCATGACTACTCAAATCACCTTTCTTGGTACCTTGTCACATGCTTTATGCAAGTCTAGGAATGCAAAGTTGGACTATTTGCTGATATCTAGCTTATTCTCAACTACTTGTCTCACTGCAAACATCAGGTTGATAGTGCTGCATCTTGATCTGAATTTGAACTTCTTATCTGCCAATTTACTTTCTACCACTCTGCATATACATTAATCAATCACTCTCTCCAGAACTTCCATGCAGTCTGACAGGAGTTTGATACCTCTACACTGCCCACAGTTGTGAATGCCCTTGTTGTCTTTGTACAATGGCATGGGTACTTTTGAATTTCTAGCTTCATTAACATATCCTGCATTGCTTAGGCTGCAGTTTAAAACATGAAGTCTAGTCAAACCTTTCCAATGTACATACATCAACAATGTCTGATTTATTTCTCAAAAGCCAGTGCAATATTTTTGTCTAGCATAGGCCAGTATTCATACTTCACAACTACCTAACCTATTTTCACAGAAAGTCAGCACAGGACTCTTCTTCAGTCCCCCGTTGGTTTTAAACATCGATTTTAATTTTTTCTAAGACTTATTCCTAAGATCTATATGTGACTCACTGTGTTTTGATGGAAAATTTTGCATGCACTAAAAAAAAAAAAAAAAAAAAAAAAAACTTTTTTTACATTTTGGGGTATCTCCATAATTCTCTTCAATTCACTTGTAATTTGAAGGAGCGATGACTTTACAGTTCGTGTTTTAATTCTACATCAAAATGCAATAAGCAATGTTTTGCACTTTGATAATTTACCACAATGATTTTTTATTCTCACTACTTGTGTCAGTTAATTCTTTCAAAAGTAGTCTTGAGCAGATACCTCATAGTGCAACAGCACTTTTTGCAATGCAAGTTTTTCAATAGATTAGTACATTCACTATGTACACTTTGGATAAATACATTTTTAAAAGTTTCCAATGACCATGCCGGTCAGTTTTGTTTAATCTTAATATCTAGTTCACTGACTTTATGCATGTAATCTTGATCATGTTTTTCTTTGTATGGATATGGAAAAGAGAACCCTCTGACACAGTTTTTCACTCATTTAAAATTTCATTCAGCGAGGTCCCACTGCATTCCCATTGCAATGCTAATTTCTTTTAGAATATAGTATTATAAGATTTAGTGTTGTTAGCCTCACAGTAGCTCAGAAATATTCCATATACTTTCATTCTGGATACACATAACAGAAATCATATTTGCCAGGTTTCCCAGTAAGGACTCGCTCAATTTGCCCATTCTACATTTGTAGAAACTTGTCTCATGAGGTATTAACTGTTGCTAGCAGTGATGCAGGATCAGAATCCATTGCAACATTGCAATTTGGTATATTTTCACTAAACTTTTTCGAAACAAATAAACAAATAAAAATAAAAAGAACCAGTGTATTATTTTTCCAGAGGTATTAACTCAAGCAATAGATATTTCACGTATTCTCCATTCTAGCAAGTACTTAGTTTGCACAATGAAAATGATTAATCAGACTCAAGGTTATACAGCAATCACTTTTACTTAAAATAAAAAGTGCTTCCATAGCAATAGACACAATATAATTTTCCTTATGCCATATATTGATCATGTCTATTCAGAAAACAAAACAATCTGGCCTTACACAAGATCACAGTTCAAGGATTCTGTCCTAGACTTCATGGGTCTGATTCTCTCTTTCTCTCTCTCTCTCTTTCTGTATGTCTCTTTCTCACTTGTTGTGTGTGTGTGTGTGTGTGTGTGTGTGTGTGTGTGTGTGTGTGTGTGTGTGTGTGTGTGTGTGTGTGCGTGTGTCTGTGTCTGAAAGACCCATGTCTCTCTTTCTCCGTGTCTCCCATTCTTTGCTCTTTCCCTGTCTTTAGTTCCTGTTTCTTGTCTTCATTTTCTAGCAAACATAAGGCTTGTTTTCCTCTGTTTAGGTTAATATTTGTCACATCTTCCTAAACTGCCCATCACTTCTGCTCCTCTTATCCCACAGTAGTCACTAGAGGGCTCTGTATCACACAAATTATAGACATGTCTTTATTTGATCTAGGCAGGGCTGTTTGAAAATGTTTGTCCATATTTTTAACTAGTTATAGCTCATTGTTCTGAAATCAATTCTCCCATTTTGCACACTATCAGATTTACAAAACTAAATGCATGTTAGTTATACTAACTAAAACATTAACATTTTAAAGCTTAATTGTAGCTTTAATTAATTGTACTACTTAGTGCTCGGGCCAGGCTATATCAGGATATATCATCTTAGCTGTAATGTTACCTTTATATTGTAAATGAGATATATTATTGTATTTCTTTTAATGCACTGCATTTGTATACTTCTTAATTTATTGTTGCAAGAGGAGAACTGTTTTTTCATCTCACCCACTATGCGTTGCCTCAAACTTTTGAGAGGACATTTTATTGAAATGATTAATTGAAACTCCTTAAGTTATCAATGTTCTTGACATTTTTAGCATGCAGAGATGAGTTAAAAATGCATTTTGAAGTATTCATTTTAGGTGCAAATTACTGATTTGATTACTTTTACCTGAAACGGTACATAAAGATTACAAATGCATTGTTTCAAGTTATTTTAGATAAGAGAGGAAGAAACAGATGTGCTCTTTTGAGGCTTAAGTGAAAGCTTGTTTGATTATTTAAGTTTCTATTTTTTATAATGCATGTTTCTTTTAAAGACTAGCATACTTTATGATTAGCCTCTTTTTTCATGTTTATGTTGTAAGCAAAGTTAAACTTTCAAAGTATGGAAAGCACCTGCATGCATTTTACATAATGTAGAATCTACTGGACAGGGATCTTACACACTTAACTTGGTCTATGTATATTATCAAAGATGCCAAAGAGGCTATGCAAAATCAAGATAAATGGCTGAATGCTAAAACCTGGAAAAGAGAACGGCAGTTTTAAAAAGTGATACTATGCAGCTGTTTAATAAAATAAGTGAGTTTGGATTGCTATCCATTGCATATTGAGATAATGGTCTTTAGCAGAGTAGGCAGACACACCTCTGTCGTGCTAGAAACGGCATAATGAAAAGACATAATAGAAAACCACAAGGAGCCAGATTATAACAGTCAGTCTACTAATGGAAGTATGCAGGGTGCTGAATCTGATAAAGAAGGTATAAAGGGCAATTGAAATGAAGGAAAACAATATATTATAGCACACTATAAGAAGACTGACACTCTTTTACATGAAATCACATTGGCTGGTAAAGCTGTGAAAGAATTAACTAGACTAAGGCAAACATTTTACTTAGCTTTGAATATACTTGTTGAAATCCTGATTACTAAATTACATTTTTCATATTTCTGTAAAGGGCTAGCACTGCAACTCATGTTTGGAGACTTAAATAATATCATCTTAGAAGAATAGCTGTACATGAAATTGGAATGAAAAATAAGGTATTCATGGTGTGTGCAATTACCAAAGAAGGGATTTAAAAGAAATTGTGTAAAAAGTACTTATTGCAAAATCTTCAGACATTAATACCACCAATAGTAATCTTTTGAGATAAATTTCTTAAAATAAATTATACCCCATTCAAAAAATAAAATATAAGTATTTGTCCAGAAGTTGTAATGATATTTTGCTGTAGATGATGTAAAACTAAACCATCATATTCCTGTTCACAGTAAAATGTAACTATCCAACAATAAGGCACATATCTTTCTCGATCTGGTAGAAGGATTTTATTAGCTAAAGAGAATCAATTCTTTTGTTGTAGCTGTTGCTGCTATAATTAAAAATAGCTTGATTTTAATGACACATACGTGTGATTTACTAAAGTCTCTACACATTAATGTAAGGACATTTTATAAAAAGTGTGAAACTGATGTTCTTTTATGCATCAAAAAGAGATTAATGGTGCTAATGACAGAAAGGTGAATTACCAAAAATGTATTAGCACCAAACCTTGTGTGTTATAACTAAATCAAAAAAAAAAAAAAAAAAAAAAAAAATCACATAGAAAAAACTGACAGGTCTCAATAGAAACATGAAGTTAATGTTTTCTGTCTTTTATTTAACACAGAGTTCTGTGTTATATAAAAAATGAATGCAAAACTTAGAATTCCTGTGATACTTAAGAAGGGGATATTAGCCTATCTATTCTGCCCAGTCAATAAAATGTTATGTTGTAGTTACTGTCTACCCCTGCACTCTATGCTTTTCCTCTCTATTCATTAATTTCCTAAATTTTCCAAGGATTCTCCCTTCACCTTGAGTTCTGAAAGTCAGCCCCTTCAAGCTACTTTTGCAGATCCATTGAATAGTTGATCCCTGCATTCTACAGCCAGTGCACTCTCCACATCCGTACTGTTTGTGTTGACCCAATCATGTGATCTTCTAAACTACATTATTGCCCTCTGTCTTTTCTGGTTTCTCACGAAAAGACTCCAAGATCTTCTGTTCTTTTGTCATACCCAATCCACTCTGTCCCACATACACCTTCCATCTTACTTTCCTCTAGATATATTCCAACAGTCCTCACTCCCTCTACTACCTCCAGAACTGCATGTACTAAAATTTTTGTAGCCTGGAAGTTGTGCTATGGAGTCTTCATTTGTAGCATTTACCTGTAAAAATGCAGACCCTGCCATTTTGCATGTTATTCCAACAGCCATCTCATTCTGCTTTTGGTGGTCTTGTTTAGTTGTGATATACCCACATATACTGTTGTTTATCTTTTGCCATCAGTTCACCTAAATTTAGATAATATGTAACATTGTATTTCAACCAGAGTACATCAGAATGGTCTGTACAAGATTTCAACTGTCATCTTTCTCTGTATTTTGACAGCATTTAGAGACCTATCTTAGACGTTCTCTCACCTTTTGAATAGCAGCTTCTGACTTTGTGTTATAAAGAGGTTGATTCTATTCTCTTTTCCCTGAGATACATACAAACTGAACATTTTAAAGAGTGCTGGAGTCAGTACCAACCTTTTAGTACTCCAGCTGGCCTTCTCTTATTCATGACAATGCACCTCTGTCCACAACTGTGTGTTTTATCTTTCAACAATTCTATGCTCTATGTCTTCAGTCTCAATACTACCCCTCTAAAAGCAGTACTTTTCCTAGCAGCCATGTTTTTAGAACCAGGACAAAGGTCTGCTCAGATAGAGGTATGTTAGATACACTAGTATTCCACTGGAACGTTGTCCTGTAACAGCCATGAAACTAGATTGGGATTTGACTGTTAGTTCATTCTGGCTGTAACATCAGTGTTGTTTGAGACACTTTAATAGCCATCCTTTAGGAAAACAGGTTTTCTTTCAATCATATTTTCTCCTGAATGTCACTGAAACAGATGTTAATATAATTGGACTGCAGCTCCATAAGAGTTTCCTGTTCCCTCATTTGGAAACAGTTCTGTGTTTGTTGTCTTCCATTCCTCTTGTCTTTCTGTTCTTGTATGAAATCTTGCAGAACACTCATTGCATTTCTGTGCATATTGGGACTCCTACTGATTACTGCCTGAGCCGTACTGCCTGCTGTTGTAAACAGTTCCTTTCCAGCTTGCCATCCCGTCCTGGTTTCAGTTAATTGCTGTCGTTTCTTTGTTATAGTTCTCTGTACTCATGCTGGCATGCCCTCTTTTCCTTTTCTAAGCTCTGTGATGTATGTTTACTCAATAAATCTGTTTGTTCAATATCTACAATAGCTTCTGCCTTTCTTTCACCCTTACTCAACCCTGTCGGGTCTTATTTCTCCTTTCCTCTCTTCCGCAATATAATTATACAATATTGTTTCCTTTCTCCAAAATCTTTTCTGACTTAATCCTTGGCTGTACATCTCATCACCCCCTTTTACTGTGTATCTTCTGCTTCATTTGCCCCTCCCACCCCTTCCGTGTCTCTTTTTACAGTTACATCTAACCTGACATTTCTATGTAGCTGTATTAGTCTTCTCTTTTTTTCTGTTTTCTGTCTTATTTCATAAACACAACCAAAACCCTTTGCACTCCATCTTAATCTACTGTTATGGATTTGTCCTCCTGAAATTTGCCTTCAGGACCATAATTCATCTTTGAATTTCACCCTTAAATGCCATTATTGTTGTCCTTGGTATCTAAGCTTTTCAATAATTTCTAACCCATTGGTTGATATAGTTTCTGCAGCTAAAAACACCTTCACCTAGATATCTCAACCCCATCTGCCTCAGTTAGGATGCAATAAAGACTTTTATTTTTTATGTACAATTCCACTAAATTCAAACAATGTCCCTTCCCATTCCAACCTGGTGCATGAGATTTTGCAGTCTACCTCTTGCAGGTGTAGTTACACAAAGGTATAACTAAACTATACCTCAAAGTCCACTCTGTTATTCTCTACCATTGGCTTTCCTCCTTATTCATGGGTGTATACCAGGGTAAGTGAAGATATCAATGACCCCCACCCCCCCTTTTTGCTGGCTTCAAGAACACTTACGTGATATTCTGACCTTTGCCTTTTGCTCACTCCCTTCAGGTCACACTATTCTTGTTTTTCTTCAGTGTAACATCTGATGCCCTTCATTTTGTCAATGACCACGTCAGCCCTCTGCTGTGATTCATTACTGAAAGAAAAATACCCTAACATGTTCATGCTCCCTAACTTCTTGTCAAAGGTGAACACATTTGTAACACCAGCACTGTCCTCCTTTATCTCATGTATCATTGCTTGCAGCTTTCCCATCTTCATTCATCCCCTTATTTCTTACACTTATTAATAGTACTATCCAGCCATGCTCCGAGTCATCATTAACATTTCCACTTCTATTATGTCTGCCCATTTTTTTTCCCTAATGGGTGCCTGCATTTGTGCACTTATCTCTCTTTTTCGGTTTTGTGGTGACCTACTTTCCTTCTAATGGTTTTAAGGCATGGATATGGTGACATACCTTTCTAACCCAGCTTTCTGTCTATTCTGGGATGTATAGAGCCTATAGCAAAAATCAACAGCAGATAAAGTCATAGCTTAACACTAAATCAGTAACAAATCAAATGAAAAACAAATATCTAAGGAAAGACACAGGCAGGAAAAAATTTATCTACCTGCCAGTTTGATGAATGTCCTTTTCTTATTTTCTACTTCCATTTCATTTTCTCCCTCCCCACATCTCCATTCACTTGCATTTTCATGATTGCCATCAATTACTACTCACTCCTTATTCTCCTATATGTTGAACATTCCAGCCCATCATCTCAGAAAGCTCAACCACAAGGCAGCTTATCCAAACTTCTGTAATCCAAGATTTTTATTATTGTTGCACTTACATAAAATAGTGCAATAATTGTGAATAAGACTATGGCACAGAAACTGCTGCTCCCTTACAGTGTTTCACCCCCCCCCCCTTCACCACTTGTCCACTGGCAAGAACTAGGCCATTAATGTTATGTTTGCTTATGGATGCCTGCATTTTGTGCACAAACGCAGCTTCCACTACTGACTGTGGGCTCCTCCCAATCCCCTTCTGAAAGATTTTACTTTTTAGTTGTTACTTCCTTAATTTATTTATTTTATTACATATTTTGTTAATTGGGATGTCTAGCTGAGCTGATGTCCATTTTTAGGGGAGGCAAAGGACCACTGTCTCTTTAAGTGACTTACTCAGAATCACACAATTGGCAAATGGAGACTAAGAAAATCAAGCATAGAACTATATAAGAAATTCATAAGCAGTTTGCAGTCATTGTCCTCTGTGTCATCTGACAGGTCTACTTCAGATAATTGAAAATTCATTTACACAAAATTCATTTTGTCGAGATGAAAACACAGAATGTTAAATTAAGTGAATGGGAAAATCAGCAAAGTTTTACGCAAGGAATGAAAGCAGCTGGCCAACATGGGGAAATTTGCCCTTTTCCCCACTGTAGTGCCATCCTGGAGTTGGTATATATTGTTAGTGTGTGTGTGTGTGTGTGTGTGTGTGTGTGTGTGTGTGTGTGTGTGTGTGTGTGTGTGTGTGTGTGGGTGCAGCCTCCTCCACATTGGGGGTGTGGGGTACACAGTTCCCCAACTGGGTGGGTTTGACATACTGTGGTGTATTTATGGGCTAAATGTTGCCCAGCTGTTTTTATTCTCTGTGTAAAACTCCACTGATGTGAGCGTTCACTTAATTTAATATTTGGTGTTTTTGTCTCAATTAACTGAATTTTGCTTATGTGAACTTTTGATTATGTGAGATAGATCACATCTGACAGACTTACATTTTTCATAAGAATAGTTTATCTTCCTTGCTGTCCATTTGCTAACTCTTATTGTGAGTGTGTTAGCATTCTTCTTCTTCCTTATATGTGGAAGTTTATATACTGCAACCATCTTTCAGGGATTTTCATGTTTGTCATTTCACCACCTGCCATTGTATTAGTTTTTCCTTTCTTTTTAATTTTTCCTTAAAGAAGTATGGGCAGCTATCAGGCAAGCACAGTGCCCTTTCTAGAATGTAAAATCATAATCCATTCTCCTTCACACCCATGTAAACTAGCTACATAAAGACTCTCTTAACCTAACTCAAATCTGGCTGCATAGCTGCAGATAAACTCCCAAATGAGTTTCTAGATCTCACTGCCCCCTCCATCTCTTAGCCCATTTCTATCCTGATTAACCACTCTATTAAAGAACAATATGTTCCACTTCTATGAAAAATATCTCACATCATACCACTCCACAAAGGTGGACCCTCCAAAGAACTAACTAATTATCGACCCATAGCCATCCTTTCCCACCTTGCAAAAATACTAGAAAAATGTATCCAAAACCAACTCATTAACTACTTCCTTAACAATAACCTCATGTCCAGCACACAACATGGCTTTAGACCTAAGAACAGTACTAGTACTGCCCTCCTAAACTTGATTAACACCATCCATCATCGCATGAATGAAGGCCAGTTTGCCTTTTCCATCTTTCTCGATATGTCAAAAGCCTTCAACACCGTATCCCACCAAGTACTACTCAATACATTATCTTCTACGGCCTATGTCCTTCATCACTAACCTGGTTCAATGGCTATCTTTCCAGTCATCAGTAGGCTACAAAATGAGGAAACTCTCTTCCCCCTCCTACTCCCTGTTTCCATAGGTGTGCCCCAAGGATCTGTACTTGGTGCTATTTCTCTTTACCATACTCACAATCAACCTCAATTCACCTTCTCAACATGCCTCAGTTGTACAGTATGCTGATGATGCTACACTTATCTGCTCTGCCCCCACACCCCAAGAACTCCAACTTAAAATGCAATCATCTTTTCAGGACATTGAAACCTACTTCTCTAAACACCAACTAATTTAAAATCCCAACAAAACCAAAATCATAGTCTTCAGTAACAAAAAAAAAAAAAAAAGTCCTCCCCAGCCCCTTTTCTCACTCACATCCACGAATGGAACCAAGATAGTCCCAACAAAACACACTAAACTTTTAGGTGTTGCCATAGATGAGAACCTCAAATTTGATACACACATTGCTCAAACTGTCAAAAAAGTCCACATCAAACTAGGCACCCTATACAGGGCCAAACCATACCTTACTCCAAATGCCAGGCTAGCCACTACTTGCACACATCTGCTATCCACCCTCCTGTATGCTACCCTTAAATTCACAAATATTAGAAAATCAGACCTCAACAGCCTAGAATCATGCTACAACAAGATAGCTAAATATGCCACCAATCAACCACACAGATTTCACCACTGTTTAGCTCTCTCACAGTTAAACTGGCTAGAGCTCCCCAACCTTTTATCACTTAATCAGCTAACCTTAGCCCACAACATAATCCATTTCCCCAGTAACTGCCCTCTAATCTCCCACCTAATTAAACCTAGTAACAATCCCAGATCCCTCAGATCTTCTAACAAACTCTTACGCAAGGTCTCCAACTCCTACAACTATCATGGTGACTCCCTCTACTCACACTAAATAGCCAAACTCTTGAACACTCTTCCAGAGACTATAACAGAAAAAAAAACAACCTCATAATCGGTTCAAAGCACACCTAAAGGAGAATCTCACTAATCATTGGCTATGCTCTTGCCTCTTCCCTGGATAACTACCAACCCACTTCTATCTTAGTTTTCATAACTACTATTCTCTGTTGTATTATTTGTCATATATATAAAAATAGCACAGTACTGTATGGTGCATTTCCTGAGCTTGAACTATTGCCTGTATTGCTCTATCAATCGTATTGTATAAATGCCTGTATTGTTTGTAAACATTGTTGTTTGAAATACTGTGGAGCTTTTCTCCCCGGGTCTCCACTGAAAACAGGCCTCTGGCCCAGTCGAACACTGACCAGTAAACAAATGTAATTAATAAAAAAAAAACAAATAAATAAATAAAAATTGTGCAGCAGCTTCAGGATGTGATACATAACATTTAAATCTGAGTACAGAATATTACCCCTATGTAGCTGCTGTGCCTCCCTCATGTAAATCTGTGATGGACTTTAACCACTAGCTAGCAGGATCATGTGGGGCTGTGCTCCATTCAGGTTAATGAGATTTCAACAAATCACAATGGTTTAGTAACTTACAATGACCAGTTAACAGTTAAGGTAAATGCTTTCATTAATATCTTGTCACACCACTCATTACAGAAACCCCATTAAACAGAACAGAGTGTGGCATTATGTGTGCCTACTAGTACATAGTTGAACATTGCTGGACACTTACGTAAGACCACCATGGCAGCAAACCAGCAGCAATAACCTTTGAGGATAAGGAGCAAATCCAGAAACCACTATCTCTTGAAAAAGTTTAGGAATTCTAGGTATGTGTCTGATAGAGACAGTTGACACTACATGCAACTGCCAGCTGGCCTCAAATACTGCTGGGAAAATCCCAATTAATCTTACATCATGTTTCTCATTTCAACTTCAGAGGAAGACTACACTTCATTCCCTCAGTTCTGCTTGTGATTTTAACATTTTAGAAAATCAAGAACATCCTGTTTTTACCAGCATCATGTACCACATGTTTGTGTTATGTCTGCAACATTTTTTATCTTTTCTAAGCACATATGTCACCTGACTCATTTTGCCTCCTCTGTCTGTGTCTTGTTCCATTCACTAGTTCTTCACATATTTGTTCTATTTCCTCATACTTTTCTCAAAAACTATCTGCTCTGGGCCATTAATATCCCACCACTGACTTTAAAATGGTCCCTGTTTGCTTTAAAAATGAACATTTCATTATATTCTTCACATGTAGCATCTTCACATTCTTTCCATCTCTGTTTACATCCCTGTCAGCAGCTGTTGGTATGCCCATCAACTTCTTCAGCACTTAACTGTCACAGAATCTGCTTTGCCTGTATACAGACATCAATAATGTATTGAACTCATCTTTATTTAGTTCTCTCTTTTCTGCCCCATCTAGACATGACAACAGTAACACTGCTAAGAAAACCTTGTGAATTCCAGTGCATCCTTGAGATATCCATAACATTCACAGATCTTTTCTTCCCTACTTCTTGTGTGCAACATGTGAGATCATTTCATGCAACATACCATGTGCTATACTTTAATATTTTCTGTCACTTTTTTAGAACTAAATTTGACTTTCCAGCCTCAAGCCATATATAAATACAACTCTTTAATTAAATTATGACTTTTCTCTGACCATCTACATGTCCTGTATTCTGATATCTTAGTACAAGTAAGTTGTCGCCTCGTTGCTTTATTTTGACTTATGTTCCAGTTCTCAGAACCTGCTTTGCAATTATGTCAACAATTCCCCTGTCCACTTCTTTTCCTATCACTCCATCTTTTCTGACTGTGTATGCATGACATTCCTCTAGCAAAATCATAAAAAAAGAGTATTACCTTGGACACAAGAGCTCTGATGTTCACTTCAACAAACCCTATTTATTTTTATCCTTTTCTGACTAGATTTGTTCCACTAAGCTTGCAGCCACTTTTCAGCAAAACAGTAAAGAAAACCATAAAGCACAATATAAAGCATGTTGGAAACTCCACTAACTCTTTACTGTGAAATTTTACAGTAGGCATGTTCATCTCATAAATAAATCAAAACAAGGCTTTATCATGCTGCTTAAAATCTTTTCAGTCTAACAAACACCTAGAATTACTAAATAACTTATCATTAATATGCCCAGATTGTGTAATATAATCTAAACATATTGCATTTTAGTAGTCTAAACATGTTGCACTATAGTAATATATGTTTGCAGGAGCTTGTTTACAGCTTCCAGCAATTGCAAATGGGTTGACATTTGTCAAGTCACATATTCTGCATTATTTGAAGTGATGATTAGGACGGTCTGAACTTCAGCACCCCATATGTAGTCATTCTTGTATTTTACTTTGGTATAGTCTTCCCTACAAGAGCAAATTGCAAAGGATTTCTACATTTATCTAAAAGCTTTCAGTCTGGCAGTTAGGACACAGGACTAAAGCTCCAACAACTTAATGACCTGTTTTGTGTGTAGGCAATACAGGGTTAGTATCTCTCCACCATCATTTACCTACTGTATGACAATGAGCAAGTCACTAATCCAAACAGTGCTTTGGATCAATTGGGAATTTGGACTACCCTCTATAACATGTTTCAGGACTATATGCCTAGTAACTATGAACCTGTTGTCATTCTTTGCCAAGCCAGTCTTATTTGTATAGCTGATCTAGTTCTGAAAATGTTATGGTAGTATCACCAGCACAATTTTTTTAAAACAACATTGGCAATTTATTCTTCAAGAGCAGCAGGCACTGCTTTAGAGGCAATAATGAAATATACACTTGTTTGCCAGTAGTGACCTCTGCATTAGCAATAGTTAGCTTTAAAGTGAAATTATTCACATGACTTTCACTTCTACAGAGGTTGTGCATATTGACTTGGCAAATGTTATCAGGTGGTTAATGCTACTCATTTTGCAGATATGCAAAAGGTCCATCAGAGTGGGATCCATGGTCACTTTGTATGCCAAGCAAAGATCACCTGTCAACAGACTGTTGTTAACAGAGTATAGAGTATAGAGATAAGGCTTTGGGGTGATCTGCATAGGACATGCTGTTTATACCCAATATTCTTTTTGTAGGAAAATCCTGTGGATATTCCAGTTGTTCTATGTGCCTGGTCAGGTACATGCCAGAGGAGGCATTGTACTCATTGATGGCCCTGTTGAAGACCAAATCCAGTGGAATATCGATCTCCTTGGGCTTAGATACCATGCCCTTGCTTATAAGTTGAGCGACATAGAATGATCTCCTTACTACATTAGACACATTTTGATCAAAATTCATGTTACATTTGGCATACATACCCAAATCCCTGATTACTGTTTCTACTCTTAGGGGTATGTTATCTTTGAGGTAATTGCTGGGGAGGGCTGGCTTCCCAAAGGGTACTCTTATATATTTATTGGCATTGAGTTTTAAGACATAGACTTGGCACCAATCATTTGTCTATGTCAGTCCTTCCTGTAGGATGTTAGTGTCTTGTGGGGATTCTATGACTGCTCCTAGTTTGCAATCATCTGCCAATGTGGTCAGCTGAAGGCCCTTCACATAGGCCTTGACTTCCATGAAGTAAATGCCAAAAAGAAGCAGATCCAGCACAGACCCTTGAGAGACTCTGCTAATTACTGTTAGTCCTTCAGGTCAACATGCACATCCTATAAACATGTACCATCTGAGCAAGGACTGAAGTGTTGTGACTCGCAACTTGCGAGACTGCCCCTCTAAGATGACCATGCACATTCACTATGCCATAGACAAAGAGATGGCTAGTTGGGCATGGGCCAATACACATGGCATCTGTAGCTACCAGCAAGCTGACCACCCTTATCTTCCCCATGCACAGTGGAGCCAGAGGTAATCGGAGTGCTTGTAACTTTGGGGCAAGACATTCCTTACCATGCAGAGTTTAACCTGTCTGCAACTCTGTTTTTTAGTATGTTCCTATATATGTAGGGTGAGCACCACAGGCACAGCAGCAATGATCACTAAGCCTGGTGGGGATCTGGACCCCCCTATAGCCTGTTTGCAACACTAACTCCTCCATCCTCCCCGTGCCAAATTTTGAATGCTATCATTCTCATAAACTAAGTTGTCTATGGTATCAAGTAGTGATGCATCCTTACTTGAGGAGCCTGAAAAAATTACATGTGTGAAGACATCTAAATGAAATACATGCAGTAAATAACGTCCATCACCATTATCATAATCCCAGTGAAACAATGATAAATACTGAGTATAATGATAGTATATAATATGAACTACCTTCTCTTTTACTTGTTTTCTTACAGTCTGAAGCGCTGATGTTCCTATGTAAAAAATAGATAGAACATGTAATCTGTAGTACAGTGCAGATTACATCTAATCTGCAGTACAGTTCAGATAACATCTAATCTGCAATACAGTGCAGATTACATCTAATATGCAGTACAGTTCCGATTACATCTAATTTGCAGTACAGTGCAGATTACATCTAATCTGCAGTACAGTTCAGATTACATCTAATCTGCAGTATAGTGCAGGTTTACCAGTATGCAGTTACCTAATATAGAACAGATATTCACACTTGTGGCATCTGCAACAGATATTTTCAGAGCCCACTGTAGCTCTGCTCTAATGTTCAAGACTCAAAAATGGCCTACTGAGGATTCAGATTGCTCCATGTTGAAAGGCAAGGAACTCCTCTGTTCCATTTAAGGATGGTTCAGCCATAAACTTTTGTGCCAAGCAAGTGGCATGTTTCTTAGTAACACTTGCTATTTCAATTGCCCTGCTTTTGACCTGTGCATATTTTTTGCCTTGACTATCAATAGCCTATGTCATTCATATATCCCTATAATTTCATTCACAATACTGGTAGCCAGATTTAACACGGATGATCATCCATCAACAGTGTAGAAAGATGATGTGTGGTACGATCCCATTCCTTGCATGGAAGAGTTTCCATTTCTATTGCTTAGACTGTGCAGGTAGTATTGCTGTGTAAGGATAACTTAAGTAAGGATAAGAACATCAGTACATATCATACATGTCACCATTTAAACTTCTGTCCAGTGCACAGCAGGTAGGTGGCCTAGAAATGCATAACCATACACTGTTCATGTACTTGTAGCACACTGTGTCCCCCCAAAGACAAAAGGATGCATAGCACATATGGCATCTCCAGACTGTAGATGTTGATGTCAGGCAATAGCCTGTAACAGATCTCCACTGTTGTCTAAAATCTGTGTGCTGCCTGACCTTCCATGTAGCATGCCTTTTACTGCAATGGGTTGTATGCTATTAGAAACACCTACACAGAAAGGGACAATGGATACAGAAACAAACATACCCATACAAGGGCATTTTGCCTGTAGGCAAAGTACAGGTACCTATTTCAGTGGAAGAAAGCTATGCATTTCAGCTCCTGAGTACAACAAGCAGGTATACAGACCTTTCATGTATATATATGTCCTACAAATGTGTCGGTGCCAAAAGCAATGACACAATCAATGTTTAATTTGGAGATTATAACAATCTGTACAAGACCGCACTCAGTCAAAGTAGATATACCTAACCCGTAGCACCATATCCCCCACAGTTTCTGTTCTCCTGTACTCCATAATGCTGCTTTATTTGGCTGCCCTATACTGAGAAAAGCGCATCCCCCCAGAAACAAAATCCTACCTGCACTCCCAATATATCATACATGTTATAAGAAGTGCAGGACTACAACTATTCTACTCAGAGGTTAGCTATCCAGAGAATTTAGGTGACCTGTGCATGGTCTCACATAGGTTCACACTAGACTAACTGCCCTTGTGGATCATTTTAAACCTAGTAAACTACCTTATCTGAAAATCAAACCCTGTACCTTATGCTTGTAAGGTAATCACTTTAATCACTATGCCAACTTCCCACCAGCATAGATAAAAGGCATCTGTATAAATGGATCTGTACAGTGTTTAATAAGGCAATTTGTTCACAAGATATATGCAGGCAAACTTTCATATATTGATCTGCTCATGCACTTACCTCCATTTGAGCCAAGATAGCCACCTTTTGCTTGACACACCTTGCATTACTACACTTGAATGCAGATGCAGCTTGCAAGTATTAGCAAACACTTCAAAAAGCACATTGGCTATTTGGTTTTAAGTAAACAGTCCATGTGAATGCAGCATGTAAGTAAAACTTTCTAAGTTCAAACTTACCTCAAAAAAGTATAGCTTGTAATAAAAAAAGGTTTCTGTACCTCTGACATCAGCCTGTGAAATTGCCACAGAGTAATCTCCTGGAGTGCTGTGAGGCTCATGACAGCTTATGGAGTTTATATCTCACAGAGAGTTATGCTAATTGGATACCACTTAACCAATATTACATAATAGCTATTTGTACCCATCATGCCTGTGAGCTGTCATGTTGAGAGGCGCTCTTGGTTCCATGCACTTGTATAAGCATCTAAGAAGGGTATTGAGAACTCCAGGGCAAGTCAATAACAGTTGCAAGGATGTCTTGAAACTTATGTTTCTTTTGTAGCCAATGAATGCACCAAACAGCATACATGTTCTGAAAGTTAGGCAAGACACCTAGTAAACACATTTCACGCTACCTTTCAAACATCTTCACAGCACTCTGCCATGCCAACACTTTCTGCTCTAAATTATAGACACACCACAACAGGTCACCCTATTAAGATGCCCTTTGTTGCCTATCCCAGGCCAAAAAGTCAATGGGCATGGCAACGAGATGCCTGTTATAGTTCTCTGGAATGAGGCCTGGTAAATGTTCATGACTTCCATGGACTCTGAGTGTGTAGGGCACCCTGTTATTACAGCAAGGAAAGCAAACCCTCCTTTTATCTGTTCTATAGGCACCACCACAGGTGTCTGACTGGGGGCTCAATAAGGGTCCAGAATATAAAGTGGATGCCTGGTGCTATCTTGCCAGAGGGAATTTTGATGCAACTGGCACACCCCACTCTGGTGAGTACTGCAGGCACCACTATAGTGATCTGAGAATGCATGATCCTTACATTCGTAAACAGAGGGAAGAAGTGGTCAAAGTAAGGGCACCTATGATGTACATGTATCTTTCTAGGCTGCATATATATTGTTTGTATAATATATATGTGTCTTGCAGACATTTAGCTTACTGATTGTGCAAACACACACACACACACACACACACACACACACACACACACACACATATTTTATATATATATATATATATATATATATATATATATATATATATATATATATATGTGTGTGTGTGTGTGTGTGTGTGTATGTACATACAGACAGATAGACTGACATATAAATAGGTATATATGATATATGTACATATTTATATTATTATTGTTTCTAGCCAGGCCATAAAGGAGAATAGGCTTCTGTACTGGAGGAGAATGGAAAGAAGGTTTAGGCAAGGGAGAGTGTATTGTTTATTTTTTATTTTTATTTTTTTGTAATTACAGTTGTGTGAAGAGTGTGTACTACTTTATTGGCTACCCCAGCATGCATGTGTTTGACCCTGGACTGGTAAGACTGCCTATGCTAAGGTGTGCACAGTGTATGCATTAGACATTTGGTGGTTTTCAGAATATGATCAATAGAGTTAAACAGGGTGTCTGTATTTCACCTTTGTAGTTTGTTTCCTGTATACTTGTTAGTAATGGACAACAGGATAGGTATAATATGGCAAATGGGCCCAGGGTCACCTTCTAAATACAAAACATTTCACAGCCACATCTACACACACATGAAGACTGCTATCTGTGTATCCTTTGGTTTGCTAGCACATTCTAGCATAGAGGCATTTATATCATAGATTGTTGCAGCTAGACAGAATGTGCCATAATATAGCTGTTTTCATGTTGTAGTATGTAGTCATTCAGTAAATGTTTTTCCTGTCCTCCCCACGGTTGGGTAGGTGTTTGAAAGACATGCATAAATGGGTGTGCCTTCGTTGAAGGATGGACGTCGAGCTGACACCTCGGCGTTCGTGAAAATCTACTGCCAATCATTAGTGGACCGGAATTCCGCTGTGGCAACCCCTAACCGGGAAAAGCCGAAAGACAAACAACAACTTATCTCTATGTTATGCAAATACTTTTCCACCTTTCCCTTCCTTTATCACTGTCCTTTCTATTGTATTTTCTTTTTGTCATTTTATTTCTCTACATTTTGTAAAACAGCTGTCATGGCAGTGGTGAGACCATGTTCACCAATACTCCAGCAGGCCCAGCCATCCCCTGTGTGTTCCCACCTGTCTTCTGGGCCTCCTAGACAATAAGTGCAGTAGGGGTCAGGCAGTAGAACACTTGTCCTGCCCCTGGTGATATGTCACTGGCTGAGAGCACTATTGTTTTCCACAGAGATTCTGCCAAGCTTTAGGAATGTCAAATGAAAGGAGTTGGTGGGTGGAGGAACTATTAGATCAATGGCTACAACTTCATACTAGCTGCCTGGTAAGAGTTGTCTTAAGGCTATAAATGTTGTGTCACTGCTTGCTGGGTGTTGCACTGTCAGTGCAGTACAGAAGGTCATGCCAAGCCTAATCTCCTCTTAGTGTTCCAGCAACTTGTGTGTCAGTGCACTCCTCTGCTTGTTATACAATCCTCCCTATCAGCAGCCACCTGCTTTTGTATGTGTGTATGTCTCTCAGTCCACTCAATCAATTATCTATCGTGACCCTCAATGTGTCAGCACCTCCCTCAGAGGCTTTGTTTATTTTATATGTATATGTTTTCCCCTGTTTCTGACCCTGAATCTCTTACCATACCAGTACTTTCCATTACAACTGTCCCAAGCTTACCTTCTTAAAATAATGAGCATGTGTCACACAAAAGGCTAGTCTGCTTCCTCTCTTTTCCTTTTACCATCCTTACCTTTACTTTCCTGTCTCCAGTATCCCCTGTGCATTCTCCTCTGCTTCTTGTTTCCTTTTCCTACTGTCCTACACACCCATTTCCATTCTTATTTAGGGTAAAAAATGATTTATTCATTGCTGTGTCCCTTTAAAATATGCTTGTGTTCCTTTCTTGCTGCATTGGCATGGGTGAAACTTCAGTCCCCATTGTACTATGATCCCATACAATAATAGTCCATACCATTCAAGTAATTTGTGCTCAATCTACTAACATTTGCTCTTTTGAGCATTCAGTCTTTAGTCAGGGATCCAGACCTTTATCATATCTCTCAACCAACATAAAATCTGGACAAAGCCAAACATAATGGAGGCACAAAGATCCAAAAATAAGGACACAATTTAAATATTTCTCTTATAAACATAGAAAGTTACAAGAATAAAAGGACCTGTGCTGCCATATATTGTTCTTAAGGATATAAAGTCTGAAACTCAAATGCTGGAATTATTTAGTAAATTCAGTCCTCACTGATTTGTCACAAAAATCCAGAAAACCACAAATTTCATGAAGAGCAGACCAAAAATATCGAGCAAAAATCTGGACATTCTGTTCAGATTTGGAGAGTTGAGAGGTATGGTCCTCATAGTAACATAGTAACATTAGTGACATTATGGCACTCGCATTCCTTGATTTTCGGTAGTTCCTCCACCCCTAGATCTGGATCCCCATTATAACACTGGTGCCATTGCAGCACTTAAAGCATTTCTGATGTCCACAGGCTCCTCCCACCCTTGAATCCCCATTGTAACTTTGGTGCCATTATGGCAAGTAAAGTAAGTCTAGTATATTCTCACCAAGTCCAATGGTCTCTGTAGTAACACTGATGCCAATGTGGCAATTTACAAATGTATCCCTGGTAGTCTAGTGTATCCCCCCACCCCTGATTCCTGTTTTGATGTTGGTAACATTGTCTTACTTTAAAGGTAAACCCTAGTGTCTAGTGGTCCACCCCCTCCCCCAGTACACACACACACACACACACACACACACACACACACACACACACACACACACACACACACACACACACACACACACATATATACACACACACACACACACACACACACACACACACATGATCATGGTTGGTGATTGAACACAGGCTTTTGGTTGTGTTTATTATTGCAGCACGATGGGAAAGGTTTTGCTGATCTACACAACCAAATGCTGTCTTGAATGGCATAGTCATGGAGACAGTTCCGGGGGGAGATAGCACAGGGTTAACTAGCATATACCTCTTACTCCAGAATGCATTTTGCATAGCAGCTGCAGGGTCAGCCCTTTACAGTGCTGCATTTCTTCATATTGGAAGATCTCAGTACCTCCATGTACACATCACAGTACCTGTATGAATGTGGCCCTGTATTTCTGTTATCATCAGCAAAATGTTTGACTGCAAATAATTATATCAAATTTAAGGACAAAAATAATTTATATATCAATCTAATACAGGTTAGTTCATTTGAATAAAAATAAATAAACATTCCATTTGACCCCATCATTCTTGTCAAACCTATCAAAATTATTAATGCACATGAAATGTGCAATAGTTGTATTTTTTCTTTTATTTTTAATAATTTGTTAACTGGTTAAGACCATAAAAAGAGGTGTCTCTTTTGTGGGAAACAGAGGATCAGTGTCTATTCCAGTGACTCACAGTAGGCAAATGGAGGTGGAAAGAATCAAATACAGTATGCAGGGCTGCAGAGGGCATCTTGTTAGCAACTCAGTACCTTAAGCATCTGTGCTAATTGCCAGACTTTAGGACAGAGACATTTAAATTAAAAACTACTAACTTATTAACTGAACTTGAGCAATGTTAAAATATTATTATCTCTCTCACACTCTCTATATTTATACACACACACACACACACACACACACACACACACATATATATATATATATATATATATATATATATACATATACACATGCATATATACATACACTTATCAATAAGCTCATTATGACAGCCTAATGAAAAATGTTTTTATCAAATCAATATCTGAGTTGTTTGGCTTCTGCTACATACCTGCAATCAACTGCATTTCTAGCTAAGTACAAACTCGCAGTGCTAAAGGTTGTACGGCATTTTATTTTTCTGTCTATTTAATTGTTTCATTAAATATTGTGGTCTGTGTCTATCTGTAGTTATTTATTTTTCTATTTAATTGTTTCATAGAATACTGTGGACTCTCTCTCTCTCTCTCTCTCTCTGCAGTTAGTGGGGGCTATTGTGTTTCACTTCATTGATATTCAGTGTTAAACTCTTAGCCTAGAGGGTTTCTCTGCATTTATAAGTGTTAGTCACATATCTTTGAATTTATTACTGCTCAATATCTGAGTTGTTTGGCTTCTGCTACATACCTACAATCAACTGCATTACTAGCTGAGTTAAGTACAAACCTGCTGTGTTAAAGATTGTACTACATTTTATTTTTCTGTCTATTTAATTGTTTCATTGAATATTGTGATCTATGTTTCTCTGTAGTTATTTATTTTTCTATTTAATTGTTTCATAGAATACTGGTATTAATCTTGGTGGCTTTGGATTTGCCTACCCCTCCTGTAAATTTGGGTTTGAACACTCCTCCTGGGTCTATCTCATTTGCTCACTCAACCGAGTACAGCGAGATCATATTTTGACTTCAGACACTCCTACCAGTCCCTTCTGTTCAGCTCTATCCCAGCTCTATTCCAGTCTAGTGTCACTAGCTCATTCTACCTAATACAGACAGAACATTTGTGAAGGGCATGCCACTTATGTCCTTAATTTTTAATTGTCTTCTGTTTTTCCTTTCTAAGCTTGTTTCCTGCCTTTCCTCTAACTAGTCTAGTCCAGATACAGATTTGCTGTAACCAGGACTGTTTGTAAGCTTCTGAGCCCTCAAAGCCTTTCTGTGTTGGAGGGAAGCCTTCTAGCTTATCAGTGGGAGTGGTAAGCACTAGGTAGGGTATCTACCACAAGATTGTTTCTGGCCCAAAAATTGTAGTTTATTGGCCATTTGGGCAGTTTTTCCATATCTTTCAACTTTCTGGTTTAAAAGCCTGCATTTGCAATTGTTTCCCATCTTTCCTGTAACTAGACTAGTCCAGGTACAGATTTGCTGTATCTAGGACTGTTTGTAAGATTCTGAGCCCCTCAAGTCTTTCTGTGTTCGAAGGAAGTATTCTAGCTTATCAGTGTGAGTAGTAAGCACTAGGTAGCCTATCTACCACAAGATTGAGGTACAGATTCTTAGTTTTAGTACTTGAAATTGCTCAGAACATGTTCAGAACTTGTTGTTAGCACTAAATAAGCTACAAATTACTAGAGCACTCAACCTTCCTCTTTACTTAGAGGAAAACAGTTTTTGTACTTACTTTCCTCACTTGCTTAGAGAAAAACAGCTCTTATACTCACTGTCCTCACTTGTCTAGAGGAAAGTAATTTTTTATTCAGGCATGTCCAAGGGTCAGCTCCCAGTGTTCTCTCCTGTCACTTTTTTTCAAATAATACAGCATTTAAATCGATTTATTTGTGTTGCTTTTAATACTATCCAGCTGGAAGTTGTGGCTCTGTTTTTTCAGTTAGTGCTTGTTAGGATTCTTGAATAACCAGTGCTAAGTGGGGGTAGTTTACTTCATTCTTATTCGGATCCTGCCTTATATAAGTGGTACATTTTGAATTATTTTCTGCTTCAACTCTGAGCTTTGGCCTGCTAAGTCCTACATGAAATCAAGTCAACTGGATGCATAAGTGAATTTACGTAAATCTTTATCTACACTTTTTTCAAATAATACAGCATTTAAATTGATTTATTTGCATTCCATTGAATACTATCTAGCTGGAAGTTGTGGCTCTGTTTTTTCAGTTAGTGCTTGTTAGAATTCTTGAATAACCAGTGATAAGTGGGGGTAGTTTACTTCATTCTTATTCGGATCCTGCCTTATACATGTGGTACATTTTGAATTATTTTCTTCTTAAACTCTGAGCTTTGGCCTGCTAAGACCTACATGAAATCAAGTCAACTGGACGTATAAGTGAATTTAAGTAAATTTTTATCTGCACTTTTTTCAAATAAGACAGCATTTAAATAGATTTTTTGTGTTGCTTCAAATACTATCCAGCTGGAAGTTGTGGCTCTGTTTTTTCAGTCAGTGCTTGTTAGAATTCTTGAATAACCAGTGATAAGTGGGGGTAGTTTACTTCATTCTTATTCGGATCCTGCCTTATATAAGTGGTAAATTTTGAATTATTTTCTGCTTAAACTCTGAGTTTTGGCCTGCTAAGACCTACATGAAATCAAGTCAACTGGACGTATAAGTGAATTTAAGTAAATCTTTATCTGCACTTTTTTCAAATAATACAGCATTTAATTTGATTTATTTGTGTGGCTTCAAATACTATCTAGCTGGAAGTTGTGTCTCTGTTTTTTCAGTTAGTGCTTGTTAGAATTCTTGAATAACCAATGATAAGTGGGGGTAGTTTACTTCATTCTTATTCGGATCCTGCCTTACATAAGTGGTACATTTTGAATTATTTTCTGCTTAAACTCTGAGCTTTGACTTGCTAAGACGTACATGAAATCAAGTCAACTGGGTGTATAAGTGAATTTAAGTAAATCTTTATCTGCACTTTTTTCAAATAATACAACATTTAAATTGATTTATTTGTGTTGCTTTGAATACTATCTAGCTGGAAGTTGTGGCTCTGTTTTTTTCAGTTAGTGCTTGTTAGAATTCTTGAATAAACACTGATAAGTGTGGGTAGTTTACTTCATTCTTATTCGGATCCTGCTTTATATAAGTGGTACATTTTGAATTATTTTCTGCTTAAATTCTGAGCTTTAGCCTGAAAAAGGCCTACAAGAAATCAAGTCAACTGGAAGTATAAGTGAATTTAAGTACATCTTTATCTGCACTTTTTTCAAATAATACAGCATTTAAATTGATTTATTTCTGTTGCTTTGAATACTATCTAGCTGGAAGTTGTGGTTCTGTTTTTTCAGTTAGTTCCCTACCCACCCTCCCTGCTTTTGTTTTGGTGTTAATCTTGGTGGCTTTGAAACTGCCCGCCCCTCTTGTAAATTTGCATTTGGATACTCCTCCTGGGCCCATCTCATTTGCTCACTCAAAAAAAGAAAAGAAAAAAACTTGCACTTTTTTCATCTGCTTTTACTGTATTTGTGTTTCTTCCTACTTTATTTTGCTTTTGCATCATCTTAAAAGTACTCAATTGCATTTATTACTGCTTGGTGTAGCTATCATTCTAAGCCTTTTGATTTAAGAACTTGGGCTTCAGACCAGTTGTTTTACATTAAGAAGGTTTGTGGTCTGCACTATTGTGACAGGACAGGTAGCTTACATCCTTCTAAGTTGGGAACTGCTGACTGAAGGCTTAGTGTCTGTTATTCTAAAAGTGTATTAGTTCTGGTTTAAGCACTTGGGCTTCAGGCCAGTTATTTTACATTAAGAAGGTTCGTGGTCTGCACTCACGTGGGAGGAGATGCTGGACTCTGCCCTTCTGAGCTGAGAATTTCTGGTTAAAGTCTTATAGTGCCTGCATATTTGAACTGTTTCTTACTGAAATTGATGCACCTTGTTTGCTGTAGCATAGACTAGATCCAGGCCTGCTGAATATAGCTTTGTTTGCATAACTTGAGCACTAATCCAGGCCTTCTAAAGATTATTCAATTATAATTATTACTGATTGTTAGTAACCTGATTAAAGTGTAGCTATCATTCTAAGCCTTTTGGTTTAAGCACTTGGGCTTCAGACCAGTTGTTTTACATTAAGAAGGTTTGTGGTCTACACTGTTGTGGCAGGACAGGTAGCTTACATCCTTCTAAGTTGGGAACTGCTGAATGAGGGCTCAGTGTCTGTTATTCTAAAAGTGTATTAGTTCTGGTTTAAGCACTTGGGCTTCAGGCCAGTTATTTTACGTTAAGAAGGTTCGTGGTCTGCACTCTTGAGGGAGGAGAGGCTGGATTCTGCCCTTCTGAGCTGGGAATTCCTGGTTAAAGGCTTATAGTACCTGCGTATTTGATTTGTTTCTTACTGAAATTGGTGCACCTTGTTTGCTGTAGCATAGACTAGATCCAGGACTGCTGAATCTAGCTTTGTTTGTATAACTTGAGCACTAATCCAGGCCTTCTTTTTTGGCGAAGGTTCCCCTGCACCCCAGTGGCAGCAGTGTGCAGTTAGAACTGGTCTGATTGAAGACTACAGGAAAAGGGCTCAGTTTTGAGATTTTTTTACTGGTTAATTGGGTAATTTGTTTAAAAGCCTTTTCTGATCACTTGTAGTCATCTAAAGCTGTTTTAAGTGTATTTTTTACTGTCTGTAGTTGTTTAAAACTGTTTTAAGTGTATTTTTACTGTTTTTGCCTTATCTTTAAAAAAAAATGTTTCCTTGTTTACCACCTTTCTAAGCTAGTACAGTCCAGTTTTCAGGCCAGTGCTAAATTCAGGGTTGTTACAATTTTCTGAGTTGCCCATACCTTACTTGGATAGAGGGAGGTTTCTCTGTTCACCTGTGAGAGAGGGAACTTTGAGCAGCCATCTGTCCCTGGAGGAGTGGTTCCAGCCAAGAAGTTAGTAGTTTGTGGGCCATTTTGGGCTAATTTCTATCTCTTTCATTTCCCTGCTGTAAAAAACACGTTTGCACGGTTTTGCATGTCCGGGTAGCACTGGTTAGCTAGGGATAAAGTTATCCCTGCTCCACTAAGACTCCTCTTCAGTTTCTCCCTTAAAAGTAGTCTAACTCTCAACCTAAGCACTTAAAAAGCATCCTACAGTCCAGCACTTGCTCAGACCTAATAGCAATCATTAATATACCCCGACACTTGATTGCCCAGCAGAGTAAGGCTCATTATTCACCCCTCACCAACTAAGTGACTAAGCAGCTCACCCTACTATTCAGACATGACCAAAATCAATTTTAGGTATACTCTCCAGTCCAGCTGGTGAACCTGGGTATCCTGAGGCAATGTTACAACTGCCTCATGTACACAGACAACCCTCTCCTCCTACCACAAAATATTAACATATGCGAGAGATGCAATTATATAGCTAAATTGGAGGCTAAGCTCTCTCCACCCTAGACTGGTACAAGCAGTCATGAGACGACGGATAAGATTTGCACCACACATCCAGCCTCACACAGACATACTAAATCAGCACTGGCAAAAAATACACATAAATACACAAAATCATACTCAGAGGCTCTAAATAAATACCTGCAAAAGCATCACAGACCTCCAAAGCAGACACCTAAAACACCTGCACCTCCCGTCACAAACCAGACAACACATAAAACACAAAATCAGTGTACCGCACAATCACAGCCCTTAAGGTGAAATAACATACCTAACACACTAGTAATAGGTGACTCTATAGTCAGGCACACTGACATCCCACTCACTATGCTGGACAAGGAGAAGGTTACTGTTAGCTGCCTGTCAGGAGCCAGAATCTGCCACATAACACAAGCACTCAGGTCACTCCAGAACAAGTACAAATATGGCTCTGTCATTGTTCATGTTGGTGTGAATGACCTGAGATGTACCTCCCTGGACTACACGAAAAGAGACATGGAAGAGCTCTCTGATCATGTAGACCAGGTGGGTATGACCCTGACCCTGAGTAGTATCCTGCCCTCACCAAGAATCATACCGCAGTATAAAGAAAAAAATTATCAAGTTCAACAATTGGCTAAGCTTCTGGTGTCATTCAAAGGGGATCCAGTGTCTGTCAATCTGGGATGACACAGTCAACAGGCTTTTTTGCTTTGCAAGAGATGGCTTGCACCTGTCACCCCTAGGCTTTTGAATTCTGGCCAAGGCTCTTGCTGCCCCCATAGTGCCTTTTTTAGGCAAGGCTAAAAAGTCAAACCCACCTCCATAAACAGCACAAATAAAAAAATGAGTATTATGCTACTCAATGCCAGAAGTTTAAATCTCAAAATGCATGCGCTTGAAGCACTCCTCAGTATGGAGAACGTTGACATCTGTGCAGTAACTGAAACCTGGTTCAAGGCTCCAAAGAGCATCCCAGCACTACCAGGCTACAACTCATACCACACATTTTGGCCACTGAACATGGACCGAAACACAAAAGGAGGGAGTGTATCCATATTCATCAAGGATACCTTCACCTCCAGGTCAGTGGCGCAGCATGATACCTCCGATATCATCCATGTGCAACTAACATCAGGAAAATCTGCAATGCAAATTGTGGCCTGCTACAGATTACCCTCCATGAGCCATGACCACCACTCCACCTTTCTGGAGGCAATGGAAAACATGAAAGTCCTACCGAACACCCTGATATTGGGCGATTTCAATTACCCTACCGTTAACTGGGAAAACTAGTCAAGTACAAACTCCCAGGTCCAGCACTTCCTGGAATTTATCAACTCAAATGCCCTGGACCAGCTGGCAAACTCCCCTACCAGAGGTGAAAACATATTGGACCTGGTCATCACCAACATGCGTGACAGGTGTTCCACACCAGAGGTCAACCCGTCACTGGTTAGATCAGACCATAAACTAATCACTCTGGATGTCCACACCCCACCACCACCCCCAACTAAGGAAACCACAGTAAAAAACTTTTCTAAAGCAAACTTCACCTTACTTAAAACAGAGGTGGTACATTTCACAGCCCCCCACGCTAAAGGATAACGCTGCCCAAGATGCAGAAACCTTTACAAATGCACTCTATGAGCACTTACAAGGATGCATGGATTGTGCCATTCCTAGCAAAACTAAGAATCACTCCCCTAAGAGAAGGAAACCAGTCTGGTGGACCCTTGCCATAAACAGGCTATACAATAGAAAGAGGAAACTAGTTCAGAAAAAAAGCAAATCTCAAGTTGGAAAGACATCCCTGATCATTATCAGTAAGAAACTAAGGTCCTTCATAAAATCCTCCAAGGCTAACTTCGAAAGAAAAAGACCCAAGGATTCAAAAGATAACCTCAAAGCCTTATTTAGCTATGTCACAAATCTAAGTGGCAACTCGCAGATATGCTCTGAGCTAGTGAAAAATAGCACAAAATATACTGTACCCACTGATATTGCCAACATCGTGGCAGATAGATTCAGTGCAAACTTCACCCTCTCTCACCCCCAAAAGGGCCTACAACAATACCAAAAAAGTGTAGTGTCCCAGAAATCACAGATGCACAGGTGAAAACAGCCCTTTCAAAAGCCAAAAGCACAGCATCAATGGGGCCAGATGGTGTCCTAGGCTGCATCTTGCTTGAACTACAGAATGAACTATCCCTTACCTAAACACACTGTTCAACCACAGCCTCACCACAGGCTACGTGCCCATAGAATGGCACACAGCAATGGTTATTCCACTCCACAAAGAAGGGGCCACAACTGACCCTGGTAACTATCACATCATAAGCCTGACTAGCCTAGTCTGCAAGGCTATTGAGCACATCATCATAGAACTCATTAACAAAGACATTGGGAACCTCCAAACACTTGACCCGACCCAGTTTGGCTTTGTTAAGGGCAGATCATGCCTACTAAACCTGGTTGACTTCTTTGAGAGAGTCATCAAGGCCATAGATGAGGGGAAGGTAGTTCACACAGCCTACCTTGACCTCGCCAAGGCTTTTGACACCATTCTCCACTCGGGAATTATAGAAAAACTCACCAGCCTGAACATAAACCCCTACGTCATGAGATGGGTTGCCAACTGGCTTACAGACAGAACTCACACGGTAAGAATAGTGGGCTCCAGGTCCAACTCTAAACCAGTTACAAGTGGTGTCCCACAAGGCTCAGTCCTGGGACCCCTACTGTTCAGCATATACTTCTCAGAAGTACAGATAAACACAGGAGGACTATGGCTAACCAAGTTTGCCGATGACTGCAAACTGGGAGACATAATTGACTTGCTGGCTGATACAGACATTCTCCGAAAGGGCCTTACTGAGATGGACACCTGGTGTCAAAGTCATGGTCTCAAGCTAAATGCCAAAAAAATGCATAGTCATCCCGTTTGGGAAAAACAAAACACCCATGAATTACCACATAGGTGGAAGCCCCATTAATACAGAAGAGGTAATAAGAGATCTGGGAACCCAGGTAGATAGTAATCTCTCCTTTGACAATAATATTGCCAAAATAGTTAGGAAATCCTTCTATGTAGCCCATCTAATTACTAAACAGTTTGCATCTAGAAATAAAGAGGTTATAGTGCCCCTCTACTCGTCACTCATCAGACCCATCATAGAGTACAATGCTCCATTTGGGATGTACCTCACAAGACACTTCCAACAGCTGGAAAGACCACAAAATTACCTCACCAAGAGGATTACTGGTCTCAAACATATGTCCTATGCAGCCCGAATGGAAAAACTTCAGCTGTACTCAGTGGCATATCGCTTACTCAGAGGTGATCTCTGCCTGACGTACAAAGCCATGTCCAACTCAGAATTGATGGACATGAACCACCTAAAGTAATCCAAGTCACTGCGAGCCACTCGCTCTAGTGAGCTAAGCCTCACCTCAACAATAAATAGAACATGCTGGAGGGATAGATTCCTGTCACAGAGACTCCCCATGCTTTGGAACAAAATTTCTAACTACATTAGGCAGAGCCCCTCGCTAACACTCTTCAAGAGAAACCTTGGCGAGTGGATGGGTAACAGAAAATACACCCCTGGGATCACCTCATTGGCTCTTCTTGACAGAGGCTCAGTTAATTAATCAATGGGGCAGCGAAAGCTGACACACTCTGGCTAGGCTTATAAATGCCCTCTGGCAGATAGCCTAGTACCTACCTATGAACCTATGAACCTATGAGAAGATAAACACTTGTACCACACCACACTCATCACATAGTCCGACTAAACCTACACCACCAAACACCACACATAGAAACACAAAAACATTCACAGAGGCTCTCAATAATAATCTGCTCAAGCAACAGAGACGTCCAAAGCAGAAACGCAAGCAACCTCCACCTTCCAACACAACCCAAATGACACATAGCTCACAGACTCAGTGTGCCAATAAACCACAGCCTATAAGGCAAAACAACATACCCAACACACTTGTCATATGTGACTCTATAGTCAGGCACACTGATGTCCCACTCACCAGGCTAAACAAGGAGAAGGTTACTGTCAGCTGCCTGTCGGGTGCCAGGATCCGCGACATAACCCACGGCAGTCAGGCCACTCCACAACAAGTACAAATATGACTCTGTCATTGTCCATGTTGGTGTGAATGACATGAGACATACCTCCCTGGACTACATGAAAAGAGACATGGAAGAGCTCTCCAATCTTGTTGCCAGGCAGGTATGGCCCTAGCCCTGAGTAGCATCCTATAATTGTCCAGAATGATACCGCAGTACAAGGACAAAATGATTGACTTCAACAATTGGCTAAGCTTCTGGTGTCATTCTAAGGGGATCCAGTATCTGTCTTCCTGGGATGACATGGTCGACAGACCATGATGCTTTGCCAGAGATGGCCTACACCTGTCGCCCCTGGGATTCTGGATATTGGCTAATGGTCTTGCCGCCCCTATAGTGCCTTTTTTAGGCAAGGTTCAAATGACAAATTCAACACCATAACAGGAACAGGCAAGTAAAAACTGAGGGTAATGCTACTCTATGCTAGAAGTCTAAATCTCAAAAGGCAGTCCTTAAAATGGAGAACATCGATATCTGTGCAGTGACTGAGACCTGGTTCAAGGCTCTAGAGAGCACCCCTGCATTACCAGGCTATAACTCATATCACACTTTTCGGCCATCTGACCTGGACCAAAACATCAAAGGCGGAGGTGTGTCCATATTCAATAAGGATATCCACACCTCCAGGCTAGTTGCACAGCATAATGCATGCAACTAACTCTGGGCAAAACTGCAATCTAAATTGTCCCTTACTACAGATCCCCCACCATGCCCCAGGACTCCCACTCCTCTTTTCATGATATACTGGAAAATATTTGGGTTCAACCAAACACCCTAATAATTGGCGATTTCAACTACCCCACCATTAACTGGGAAAACTACTCATGTAACAACTCCTTTGCTCAACACTTTCTGGAATTCATAAATTCCAATGTCCTAGATCAACTTATCTACACCCCCACCAGGGGCAACAATATCCTAGACCTAGCATTACCAACATGAGTGACCAGTATGCCACACCTGAAGTCAACTCTTCGTTGGTCAGATCTGACCATAAGCTAATCACCCTAGATATCCGCATCCCCCCACCCACCATTAAGTAAAAATTGTCTCCAAAGCCAACTTCATGCTTCTTAAGACAGAAGTGGCAAACTTCATGATACCCATGCAGATGGACAATACAGTTATGACTGCTGAATCTTACACAAATGCACTCTATAAGCACTTACACGAGTGCATGGATTGTGCTATTCCAAACAGAGCCAAGACGCTATCCTCCAAAAAAAGGAAGCCAATCTGGAGGTCCCCTGCTATAAATAAACTCTACAACAGAAGGAAGAAACTATTGCAAAAGACAGCAAAATCCCATAAGTGGAGGAGCTCCCTGTTCAGCTTCAGTAAGAAGCTGAGATCCTTTATAACATCCTCCAAAGCTAGCTTATGAAAACAAAATTGCCACTGATTCTATGGGCAACCACAAAGCATTTTATAGCTATGTCAAGAATCTCAATGGCAACACCCAGATCTGTTCTGAGTTACAGCACAACGGCATGAAAATTACAGAACCAGCTGATATTGCCAACATTCTGGTAGATAGGTTCAGTGCTAACTTTACCCCCTCTTACCCCCTAAAGGGCCCATCTCTATACAGGAAGAATGCAGAATCCCTGTAATCGCATCTATGCAAGTAAAAGCTGCACTCTCTAAAACAAAAAACACAGAATCCATGGGATCAGACAACATCCCAGGCTGTGTTTCACATGAACTTCAGAATGAAATGGCTCCCCACCTAAGCACCATGTTCAGTCATAGTCTCACATCAGGCTTTGTGCCCACTGAATGATGCATAGCAACACTCCACAAAAGGGGGGGGGGGTTATCACTGATCTTGGGAACTATCACCCTATTAGCCTGATGAGCCTGATCTGCAAGACCATGGAACGTATCACCATGGAACTCATAAACAAAAACATTGGTAACCTCCAAACTCTGAACACCACCCAGTTTGGGTTTGTGAAAGGCAGATTATGCCTTCTGAAACTGATCTTTGAAGCAGTCACAAAGCCTTAGATGAGGGTAAGGTGGTCCACACAGCCTATCTTGACCTTGCTAAGGCTTTTGACACCATCCACCATTCTGGAATTATAGCTAAACTCACTAAACTAGGTATAAATCCCTATATCACAAGAACCCACACTTTTAAAGTTGCAGACTCCAAATCTGACTTCAAACCAGTGACAAGTGGAGTACCACAGGGTTTAGTCCTGGGACCTCTCGTGTTTGGTATCTACTTTTCTGAAGTACAGGCTAACACAGAAGGCCTCTGGCTAATGAAGTTAGTAGATGACTGCAAACTAGGAGCCATAGCTGAGTCCCCAAATGATGTGGACATCCTACAGAAGGCCCTCACTGAGACAGATGCCTGGTGTCAGAGGCATGGCCTCAAGCTCAATGCCAAAAAGTGCATTGTCATCCCCTTTGGTAAAAACTCTATACCGATGAACTACCAAAGAAATGGCAGTCTACTTAATGCCGAATATGTGATAAGAGACCTTGGGACTCAGGTGGACAGTAGTCTCTTCTTTGATAATCACATCACCACAGTAGTCAGGAAATCCTTCTATGTGGCACACCTCATCACAAAAGGGTTCTCATCCAGGAAAAAAGAGGTCATTGTTCCCCTCTACTCGGCACTCATTAGACCCATTATAGAGTACAATGCCCCTTTTGGAATGTACCTCACAAGACATTTGCAGCAGCTGGAAAGGCCACAGAAGTACCTCACAAAGAGGATTACTGGCCTCAAACAGATGCCCTACACTGACCGTCTGAAAAAACTCCATCTCTACTCTGTAGCATATCGCCTACTCCGAGGAGATCTCTGCCTAACATATAAAGCTATGTTATACCCAGAGCTGTTGGACATGCTACACCTAAAGAAATCCCAATCCCACCATGCTAAATGCTCTAGGGACCTAAATCTTGTCACCACAATAAACAGGACATGCTGGAGGGATAGATTCCTTTTCCCAGAGACTTCCTATTCTCTGGAACAAGCTACTCATCTATGTCAAGCAAAGTTCCTCATTAGCTCTCTTCAAGAAAAATCTTGATGAGTGGATGGGAAATAGGAAATACACCTTGGGGGTCACTTCTGTGGCTCTGCTCAACAGGGGCATAGGAAATTAACTTTCTTGGGTGGCGTAAGCCAGGGAACTTTGTTGGCTAGGCTTACTTAGGCCCTTGGGCCGATAGCCTAGTACCTACCTATGAACCTATGAACCCATGATACATATTTCTAAGTATATTTTACAAGTGTGCCTCCCCCACGAAGGAGCACAAAAGTACCACTGCTATGTCCAACCCAGAGAAAGAAAGAGAAATACATGACACAGATAGAGATCAGGCCCAAAGTAATATCTGTCTGCATCAAATTATATAAACTACATATTAGGAATGACTAACTGATGAAGATGCCCAAGTCTCAATGTGTGCATTTTCATTTAATGGAACAATTATCTGCTTTTCTTAATAACAAATTATAGTACCTAAATAAATATCAAGCCTTCTCTCCTCTTCTCCATCAATTATCTATTAGTTGCTTACTATCAGGATATTAAAATAAGCTTATCAACAGTAAACTGAAATGTAAGGGATTTTCTAAGCTAGATCATGAAACAAATTGCAATATCAATTCATAAACCCAATTCCATTCAGTTTCTCTAATCCTGATGCTTTTCCCATGGTTAGGTAACCAATGGCATTTGAAGGCTTAGTAAGTATGTGCCCTATCCTGCTCATGTGCATCCTGAATCTACCACGTAGAACATCTTCTTTAAATAATTCAGCCACTGTGAAACTATTACTTAAAACTGCCCTACATTTCTGTTTTTAGGCTGTTAACCAACATCATAATCCAAAAGTTTAGATATATATTAGAAAAATAAACTGCTTGCCCCTATGGATGGAAAATTGATATTCACCATGATATACAGTGCATGAATGCACATAAATTACTAGCAATGTTTCTTTTATCAAGTTATTTGTTACATTACTTAGTCAATGAAATAGGCTCAAATGTGAATGAAGAGAAACCTTAATTCTATCACACGAACCTTGCTCTGCTGTTATAGAAAAATTCAGTAGTTCAAAAACAAAAAAGTTTGCATCCATTCATTTTCAATCTTCAATCTGTGAGTTTTTACTACCACTATTTTCTGATTTAAATGAACAATACTTTTTATTTCTGAAACAACAGGTCTCTGCCTTCCTTAAATAGTACCACCCAATTTGGCTTGTCAGTCACTGCTAAGGTGGAAACCTATGAAATGCAATTATCGGCTTTCTGTGATCAGGCAAGAGACTTGAGCTACTTCACCAATTTACATACTGCATTATTCTGTCAGCAAGTTGTAATTAGGACAGAATCATCCCTGACTGAGCAATTAGACAAAATAACAGCTTTGAAAATGAAATTCATTTCTTCTTTTGAGCTGACTTAGCTTATGCATTTATCAGCTAGAAAACTGCACATTTATTGAATGTTCCTACTTCAGTTTTTTCCTTTACCTCTTTCTCTTTCATCAGCATTTCGGAGCTTGAATGATCATGTTTAAGTCTAGCTGTATAAGTTATTTGGAGGTGCAGGAAGTAGCATAAAGTAAAGGCACTGTGACTGAAAATACTACCAATAATTAAATAAATAAAATGAGACAGTACATTCATGAAGGGTATCGTCAAAAAAAAAAAAAAAACAGATACTGCTGCATAAACCTCCAACCTCGTTATACATTAGCTATCAGTGAGTAATGGGATTCTGCATCTTTTACTTTGCAGTGCCTAACTGCTCCTCTGAAAAATGACATAAAAAAACTAGAATGATAAAGAAATTCCTGACAATTAAAATCAGAATATGGTATTGTTGTTAAGTTCCATCAGCTTCATGCTATCTCACCACTACCTCATGTTCCATGAACATCTGCACATAACATCAACTGCAGCACCATGCACAGTAGGTACACATGCGATGACACAAATTCCAGTGTTTGTTGCACCAACTTCCCTCACCAAAGACAGTATGTTAACATGTGTATTCAGATGAGTGAAGGAACTCACACTGAAACTAAACGCATTTTACTCAGCATGGCACAAATATCAACCATCACCACTAATCCCCTTTTTTGCCATTTTTACTTGCAGTTGGGGTGTCATCTCAGGTGTCACTGCTTCTCACAAATGAGTGCCATTCTCTTACCATCTTCAGCAGTAATGTCTTAGTGTTTGAAGGTCATCTTGCTTGTGCTCCATCCATCTACTTGTTGAACATCCACATCATATCTTGCTTCCTTCCCGTCTTTTCCTGATCTGCTTTACCAAATTTTTTCTGCTTTCTTGCACAAATAACATAAGACTGTTTTCTGATATCCTTGAACTTCTCTGCAGCCAGGGCTACATCAGCTTCAGCTATAATACAATTATTTATTTATTTTTTCTCAGTTGTTTTTATTGAAAATTTTAACACCAAAATGTAATAGAAATAGTATAAAAGAAATATATATATCTAAAAGAGCAATAATAAACAACATTTAAAATAACTATTCATAATAGTGGCCAGTATAAAATAAGGCTTTTTAAACAGAAAAATAAATGTGATAAGAGTAGTTGTTAGCTAATTATTAAAGTCTGTTTATTCAGCAGTTCTTTGAATTTCAACCATCTAGTATATGAAGAAGTGATTCTAGATGTTCTTGCCCTGATCATGATAAGTTCAAGATGACAAACTTCAGCTGCCACGTGTATAAATTCCCTTATAGTAGGAGTAGCCTCATTTTCCCAGTTCTTGGTGATGACTTTTCATGATCATCTTAAGATACTCCATAAAAGAAGGTATTTTATTTACTGACACAAGTGGAAATAGGTGTATTAAATAAAATTAGAGAGTTGGTCAGCCTAAATTAATCATTATAAATGGACTGGAAGAGAGAGTTCATATTATCCCAATATGTTTTAAGGGTACTTTTCCGTTATCGGGGCTACAGCTGTAATGAGCTGTTGGAAGATTAGCACGTGCTCGCACAGATTGCTCTGCTGCCGCTGATGTGGGAACAGCCCTCAGTTTTTCTGACAACAGATTTCCACTTCAATTTGTGGACCAAAAAATGGAGTAAGGACAATTTTCAAACTAGTGTATCCCGTTCGCATTCTAAGTCCCTTACTCTTACATTTCACCAGTGAAGGTAACTGTTTTAGAGGAACATCAGTGAAGGGGACATGCTTTTCATAAAGCAGGCAATGTAACTTTGCTAAACATCTGTAACCTTTGACTCCTTTTTAATAACACCCTCCCACAGTTCCAACTAACTACCTAAATACATTGTACTTTCTGTTTGTTGTAAAACGCGGAAGAGAGTAGCCAACACAAAACACATATGTACCATTTTGTGTTGATAATTGCTGTTACAAAGTTGGAAGGTTTTTAGGTCATATCGAATTGACCTGCTTCCTGACAAAGTTTGTCTCTGTATACTTGCATGGCATGGTTTGCCACTGGGTGGTTATCCTAATGCTGTTTGTAATAATCCCACCATTGATAATCCACAGAAGTACTTTCCAATTACTAATTTACTAAATATTGTTGCTGTGCATATTTCCTGCTACTGGCAGCAGTCCTAAAATAATGGTACCTGGTAAAGTCTGGAGACGGGAGCATTAACCACATTAGGTAAGATTGCTGTAAAACATTTCCTGCTAAATGAAGTGTGCAAACCATCTTCTTCTATATAACAGAGAAAACGTAATGTTATGGATCATTGCAACTGCGTGCTAACCTTCCAACAGCTCATTACAGCTGTTCTGTTGCCCTGATAACAGAAAAGTGCCTATAAACTTTTATGCAATCATAAAACACATGCTGACAGTCAGCTATAGCATTTAGTTTACATCTCCAACATCCTATATCTTTATTATACATCAATTCAGCTTTACGTGGGGTGATAAAGGTTCTGTGTGAGAACTTACAAGAGAATATCCTCCACCTTAATGATGAAGGAGTTTGTTTTGAAGATTGGAGTTTTTGTTTTTTTTATCATGTTTACTTCGGGAGTTACTATTAACAAGTCTAAAATAATCCCAATAGCTTTCTCTGTGACATACTGTTGATTACTTAAGTACCTTATATATTTTAGATAGAAGTTTTTTTCCAATTATATTTTGAAGCATTAGAATAATGAGTAAGAATTTCTAACTGTTGGTTGCATTAGATTATTCTTGTGTTCAACAAACTGTCTACAGTTTTGAATTTTTAACCACATATCTTTGCTTAACTGAAACTTGTTAATGATATGGTCTAATAACTGATACCAGTAAAACAGATTTTTTTTCTTTCAATGTAGTCATTGTTGTTACATTAAATGTATAATACTATTTTGAGTATTGTAATTAGAAATACAAAGACAGCCCATGCTTTATATGCAGGGTTCCTGAAAATGATATTTTTAAAGACATGCTGTAGGTGGATTGGATACTATAAATTGGCCTAAGCATGAGTGCATGTGTGTGTGTGTGTGCGTGCCTTCTGTGGAAGGTTGGCAAATCAACACCATAAAACTCCACTGCCAATCATGAGCGGACAGGTGATCCACTGTGGCAACACCTAACCGGGAAAAGCCAAAAGAAGAAGAAGATTATTGTATTAATATAATAAAAGTTAACTGGTCTGTTTTTGTTTTCTATAAAATAATATTTTACTAACCAATACAATTTATTAGTATCTGTTAAAGTATGATATGCTTTTGTTAAATTATTGGATTTACACCAAATACCTCCCTGAATAATTTTCCATTTGGCATTATAATCATTATTTAACCAAGAAATTATTATTGTAACAATTGAGTGAGGATAAGGAATATAATTCTAACTCTGGAAGACCAATACCACACAATGTCCAATCTCTAATGTGATGGTTTGAAGCCAATCTAGGCTTATTAGGAAACCATAAAAATCTCAGAAACAAAGAATTATACTCTTTTATATTTTTTTGGGAGTGGGAGGGATACAGTTTATATTATCCTTCTTTATTCATGTGTTACATAAAGTTCATCTTACTACTCCTCTAAAGTATTTCATCTCCATGTCTTTGGATATCACATGATTTTAATGTAAACATTTCCATAGAAAAGCCTACAACAGCATACTTGGCAATGACTTCACTTGACTTATTACAGCTAATCAACCTGATCACTATTTCATCATGGCTGAGTGGAAAACATATTTATTATTAGACCATTCAAGATGTGGAATAGCTTGTCCTTACCTATTTGAGAAGCTTTTTTACTTTTTAATTTTAAATGTAGGCAGTGGTGGCTGGTGACTTCAAATCAAAGGAGGGCTGCAGGAGACAGGCAAGTGGGTGGGGTCAATGGGAAGGGGTGTGGCCAACCAGAAAGTGGAGGAGCTATGCTCAAAACCACAAAAACTGTAACTTTAATTAAATACGCTGCCCTAGGTGCCAAACCATCATTATGAGAGTCCACTCAAGACAAAATTAAGTGTAGAAGAAAAAAGATATTTCAATGCATTGGCTGGATGACAGCTTACTTAATAGCTAGATGGAAACAAAAAGGTTGTAAGGCATGAAAAAATAAATTACTTTTTAAATACATTACTGGAATGCCAGTCAAAATCAAGTATACGAAAAACAAGCAGCAGTCAACTCAAACCATATCTCCTTGCACTGCAGTTCTAACTATAATTTATATTCAGCTTTACTAAAGTACCAAGTACCATGCTGAAAGTAGCACTCTCTACTATACCCCCACTTGTAAAAATGTTTCTTATCCAAGAAAGACCTGCTGCCTGACAACTATCTACTTGTTTCATGGGGAAACATGATCAAAGTAAAAAATGAAAAGCAAACAAGAAACAAGCTCACGATACATTGCTTAAAGGATTACTGTACAGGTAATGGACCACACATGATAGATTGGCATTCTGTTCGGTTTACAGGTAAAGCCTGCAAAGATGACTGCAAGTCTCCAACAAATTATGAGCTTCTTAAAATAATGTAATCCTGTCCTTTATTACAAATACTGTCATATGTATTTCAATACCCAAGGCTTATACATTATCTAGTTATGTAAGTATTCTCTGCATGGCAACAACAGAAAGGCTTTCAGTGTTAGCCATTCTTTAACACTATGCTTATTAAAGCTTACTTGCATCTTACAATCTCAGACAAGCTTACCTGATGGTCATTAAAGCATTGCTACTTAAACACAGAGCAACAGACACTTTCTGAGTAATAATAAGCATAAATCAACAGTATAAAAATATGACAGAAACCAGAACATTCTGTAAAATCAAGGACAAAATAAAAGTAGCACTTGTGTCTACCTTGGATGGGGGGATACTCTGCACATTTACACTGCATAATTGCTCCTTGCCTTGCTTGGACACATCCAGACTCACTACATGGGGGAGTGGGGTGCAACAAGTATGTCACAATTTGAAATGTCTCTGGCTGACTATGATGGCCCTGACACATTTGTCATACCTTTCAACCTCAGAACAAGAAATATGGACAGAGCCATACATAGAAGTGGGACAAAGTCCCAAAAATGAGGACAATTTTTAAATATTGCTCTTATAAACTTAGAAAGATAATAGAATAGTAAGTCTTGCATTAGTATGAATTTTTTGAAAGGTACAAAATCTGAAACTCAAATGTCTGTCATTATTTTCTAACTTCAGTCTTTAATGATTTGCCACTAATTTGCCAAAATAATACAATTTTATGAAAAATGGACCAAAAATGTGATGCAAAAATATAAAATAGCCACACAATACAGCTTGGAACCTGTCAAAGAAGGGACTCTTTTTTAATATTAGTACTGCTAACTTGAGCATCTGACAAAATAAAAGAATCTACATGCATTTCTGAAATACAAGTAATCTTTAACTCTGATTATTACAGTTATTTCTTAATTGTAAGCCCTCCTCATTTTTTTTCAAAATTGCCATTTTGTGGTGGGATTATTAGGGGAAGAGCAACATTTTGAGCCAAAATGGGGGACAGTTGAAAGGTTTGGATATGCCTAATTCTATAAAGCAATTTATTTGCACTTACATCATAACCTGTTATTGCAGGAAATCTGGACAAGACCAAATATACTGGTGGAACATATAAACAGTACTATAAATTGTTGTATAAACTGAGACAATTGATAGAATAACAGGTCTTGCTTTAGCATGCCTTTTTCTGAAGGTTATGAAGTTTGAAACTTGGTGTCTGTCATTATTTAGTGACTTAATTCCTAAATTATTTGCTAGAAAACCACACATTTTATGAGGAACAAACCAAAAATAAGAAGCAAAAATCTACTCATTCTGTGAAAATCTGGACAGCCGGTGCTGTCTGAGTTTGCTGCCCTTCCCCCTCACAAAATCATGGTCGAATGGAGCCTTCCTCCTGCAGCCATTCCAATGAACCATTACTTGGCTATTTCACCTCATTTACCATAAACACTAATGTGCATACTGCTTTACTTTTATGATGATTTGGACTTCATTTGAAAGTTTTATTTTGCATTTTACAGCACAAACACTAAGATATCTGCTAAATAAAGCAATGCAATCTCACAATGAAAACAGACTCAGCATTAAAACTTCTCTGCCCTTGAAACTCACATTCATTGACACAGCATTGAAACCCACATTCAAAGAAAATACAATTTGTCATGGGCAGATAAAGATTAACTTTGGGCTGTTTTCAAATCATGGGCCCCTTGGACACAAAACATACATGTGGTCTTTGATACACCTTCCTGATTGTATTAAACTATATTCCTTATACAATATAGTACAGTTGTTAGAGGGTGTTTGAAATTTGTTTTGAACATTTTTCCAGTAAACAATGAAACAAAATGCATGCACCAATAATGACAAAACTGCCCAATTCAGAACATTTCTATCATGAAAGTCTACTCAAACTTCTACAGTCCACCAGTATCAGTAAATATTCACAATCTCTGAAGAAGTAAAAGTCATCTAAATAATTCCACATTAAAGAAATCTGTAACTAATGAAGAGGTTGCTTCTAGCAAACAACTTTATATTTCATTGTTTCATCTACAAATAAAGTGCCTGTTGCCCTTGAGGAATAAATTGCCTAAGTTGCATTAAAAAAAACGATAAGCTAGTAATATTGCAATAGGGAATAGATGGCAAACTGATAACATGTTCATAGGTATCTTCACCAAAAAGGACTGCAGCATCCACCCCCTTTACAATACAGTACAGTATCAGCAATGCATCTACTTTCTGTGGGAGCAGAACCAACAGCCTTCTGCATCAAAAGCAAGTACACTACCTATTGTGCTATTAACAACATAAACAGACTCTGCATAACCATTGTTAAACTTTTGTTCCCCTGCAACTCTCAGCTTCCTGTAAAATCTACTTGACACTCAGCTGCATCTCTGAACTTTGCAGCACAAGAAATCTGGAAAAATCTGAAATTTAGGGGAGGGGGGGGGCAAAAGACCAAAAAACAGGCGCACATTTTATACATTGCTTGTATAATATTGGAAAGTTGTTAGAATAAAATGCTGTTATCACAATACATTTCACTGCCAAGTATTGAACCCAGGACCCTGTGCAAAACAATCAAAGCGACATACCACTATGTCAAATCATCTGTTTCATGAAAGAAAGGAAGACTGAAACTTAAATGGCTACCATTTAGTGAATTCAGTTCTCACCATAGCCATCAACATCTTAGCACAAAACATCTGAACAAAGCCAATAATGGGGGAATAAAGCCCCCAAACATATTCAGTGAATTCAGTTATCACCATAGCTCTTAACCTTGACATAAAAAACTTGGACGAAGCCAATAATGGGGGAATACAGTCCAAGAAAATAGGGACAAATATCCATTGAGGACAACAGAGCAAACTCACACAAACACAGGGAGGACATGCAGACTCCACAAAGAAGGCACCCCAGTAAAGAATCAAACGAGACAACCTGTAGCTGTCAGACAACAATGCTACCAGTGCACTACTGGCTGTCTTAAGTAACAAAAATACAGAAACCACAGATTTTATGAGGAACAGAACAGAAAAAAATATGAGGCAAAAATCTGCAAATGTTTTACAAATGGTGGTGGGTAAGGAATTAAGGCCCTTGCCAGTTGGGCCCAAGGTACAGGATTCAAGCCTTATTCTCTAACCACCACCATGTAGCAAATTGGGCATTACATACACACACACACGCACACACACACACACACACACACACACACACACACACACACACACACACACACACACACACACACACACACACACACACACACACTCCATAAGACACACACTTCCATAAACTGTCCTCTGCAACACACTACCTTCTTTCTGTAGCAATCCAATCACCTCCATAACTCTGAGTCCACAGCCCGTGCATCTGTAGCAGCCTGCCTTAAGTCCTCCATAGCCCCATCTCCTCTGCAAGCTAAGTCCACAGTCCTCTGTAGCTCGATCTCCTCTGCAAGCTAAGTCCACAGCCCATGCAGGCTGTTTCTGGGTTTCCCCGCGAGATGTGAATAGCCTTAGCTGGAGCCTGCGGGCGATGCAGTCCGGTGTGCTTCCAGTCTGTGCAATCATCACCGCACAGACCTCTGAGCTGGCAGGCAGGAGTTCCCTTCCTTCCCTTCTGGACTGCCTAACACAGCAGTCAGGAAATCGGCACACATGCGCGAGTTCCGAGACATTAATTTTTTTTTTTATTGTTTTATTTTCATTTTGTACAGTGGGGGGACATTTCTTTTTACAGGTGGGGAGGCTGCAGTCCTGCAGTCCTATAGCACAAGCCGCCCCTGAATGCAGGTTAGATAGCTGAATGAGTGATTTGGCCTCTCTGACTTTTGGGATGTAAACTTCATCAAGACCTCTTACTGGATTAAAATTTGTTTTATCCATGTACCTGAAGCATTGAATGGGAAGAGTCACTGTTCTGCTAACCAATATATACTATCAGCAAACCTTCAAATCCAAAGAAGTACCTCAATTTGTCTCTTAACTGCAAAGTGGTCATACCAGTGAACCTGGCAAATTTTAACACTGGCCATCTTCTGAGCAGGATAAAATACTCTAATTATATCTAAATGGCATTGTCAGAATTAGATACTAAACCTTCAATCTGAACCTTCTACACAGCTCTATAATATATCAGCTTTAATTTCTATTTCATATGTGCTGTCCACATATTTATACATATCCAGATATTGTGCAATCATTCGATGTCTGAAATGTATCTGGGGATGTGTTTCAACATAACACTAATAAAAATTAGTGTGTGGACCTCAAAGTATTCACTGGATTAATATCTCTTCCTTGTGTTGAAGTCAAGAATACTTGTTAGCATCCCAGTTAAGTACAGTAAGATATTTATCCCTACCAAATCACTTCAGTGATTTCCTTTTCCTAGGTATTGATGGGCATCATACCACATGTAGGAGTTTTATGTCTTGAAGTCATTAAATGGATTACTGCTGCAATAACTCAAGGAGGCAGCACTGTCAGTGAGGTACAGTGACTGCAAAGTTACATGTTTTCCCATTTGGTGCACTCTCTTGCATTCACTGTCTTATTATTTTCACAGTAGGTACCTGTCTCAGTTGATGTTTTGTCAATATGGCTAAGTAATGCCTGGCCAGATCAGTATTTATATATATATATATATATATATATATATATATATATATATATAAAACCTTATATCTTGCTAAATTCCTGTAGTTTATTTAACATTTGTTTATTTGTTTACAGGGAAAGACCAACTTGGAATGAAGCCAATGTTCAGGAGAGGCCTGGAGAGAAACACTCCAGATGCATGTATTTGTAACATAGGAAGAAAGTGGAGTAGCCATAGAAAACCAACACAAACACAGGGAGGACATGCAGACTCCACACAGCAGGCACTCCAACCAAGAATCAAACCAGAGAGCCTCTTGCTGTGAGGCAATAACGCTACCGCTGCACCACTATGCCATCCAAGTGCATTATGGATTTATGACATTAGGAAAGTTATTAACTGTTCCCCAAAGTTACTTCACTTAATTATATTTCTGGACTGAGCCTTAATGTGGAATTCTGTGAAGTAATGCAAGTCACTTTCCCTGTTTGGCAGTAGAAAATGGTTTTACTTGGTGTCTGCAGCTAATCACACTAGAAAGAGATAATTATCACAGTTTTATGTATAATCATGAGTTCTGACTCATTTGTCATGTGTAAAATGCTTTCGGTTTTTTTCTGGGACAACACATTTGTGAAGCAGTCAAATAAACTTCTGAAGTGTTATTCAGAAATGCAGACCATACAGAACAATAAAAACAACAACAACAACAATCTGTTATTAAAAATCAGTTTCCCCTTACCACATGTTATGGACTTAAGCTAGTGTTTTCCTCATAAAATGGCTACAAAGCAGCAGGGATGGGGCACAGGCTGAGAGTGGTTAGAAATTGAATAAAAGTACACAAGAAGACCAGGATGTAAACAGCATTAACTGAATTATTTGAATGTGGGCTCATTTTATGAAAATATGACTGCATCTGTTTTCATGTGGGTTGCACAACTTTACTCAATAATAAATGCATTAGGCTATTAACTCTCAATGGAATATATTTTAAAACATTGCTCTGACAGAAGTATTAATGTAACACAAGTATTTGTTCAGGAACATCATTAACTTATGTCATTCTCCTATGTTTAAGCTATTTTTATTTCATAATTAATTGAAATTGGTAACAGCACCTCAGACATTATTTCCTCTGTGCTAAATGATATATATTGCCTGTTAATAAAGATGGTACATCTGAATGAGTTCAATACATTTGCCATAAATTTCACTTTAAATAAATATCCAAGAATTAAACAGGAAATAACTCAAGTATCCCATAGTTATGGCATGGCCGTACTGTTAGTGAAGATGTAATTTTGAGGGAATGATGCAGGATTTTAAACAACAGCTTGCCTACAAAGTGAATTATAGTGCCATCTGCTAAAATGAGACTAAATAATACATATGGTTCTGTATGCGAAAGTTAATACCTTATTCAATGGCATTAGTTATAGCCAATATGTAATTTATCTGTGATAATTTTCATTCTGTAGAAGAACATTTCCATACCCTTCTTTAAGGCATCTATGTAGTGGGAGGCAGTGGTCACTTCCTATAAGGATCTAACAGCAACTTGTTGTATTTCTCATTCAAATAAATAAATATAGCATTCCATAAATATGATGACAAACATAACATATTCCATTCATTGGGCTACTTTATTCTTAACTCTATTCATTCAATCATATATAATCAAAATTATTTACATCCTTACACCAAATTTTATTTATTTTTTCACCCCTATCTGTTTAGTAGCTTCAGAATTATGGGGGAGACACAACCAATCCTGTCACCAGCAGTCATAATGTGCAGAAGTAATCCTAGACAGAATAAGAGTCTTTTACAAAACACTAAACTTTTTGCACTTTTAAAAATCAAATATAATAAATAGAGTTCATTGCCTATTCACAAAACATTGTCTTGTAGCCAGGAACTTGAGCACCTTGTAGCTCTGCTGCACTACTGCTCACGCTCAAATTACTTCTCACGCTTAAACTGAAATATGAGTTAACTGAAGCAGCCATGGGGAGGGAGCACTACTCATACTCAAATTTGAATATGAGTTTTGGCAAGCAATTAAGGGGAGGTCATAAGAAGGGGAGGTTAGGATTAGGGAGCAGGAAAGGGGTTTAGGATTAGGAAGCGGGAAGAGGATTTTAGGGCCGGGAAGAGATAAGGGAGTTTTCGGCTTAATGATTGATTGAGGAACCTAGGTTTAGAGAAGGGACTGGAGTTTTATATTTAAGAATGGGAAGGGCATTTTAGGGTTAGGAAGTGATTTGGAGAATTTATGTTGGCGGGGTTACTTGCTGTCTGTTTAGGGAGTTCAAGGCATGTTTTAGGATTAGAAAGTTTTAGGTTTTAGAGAGCAATCAAGGATATTAGGGTTAGGGAGGAGAAGATGTTTAGGATAAGGGACTAAAGAGTTGGGTTGGGAACTGTCTGGGAGTTTTAGGTTTAGGTTCTCGTAGGGTGATGTATTTTATAGGATTGGGTTTTGTGATGGTTTTGTGGAAATGGGAGACTGGGCTAGAGAGAGTTTGCTTTTTGGACCATGTGGCAGTGAGTAGGTATATTGTGAGCTACTAGCACAAAGACACCTGTAATACACCAACAATAAAACAAAAACAAGCACCGCTCAAGAGACCACTCCAAACGGCAGGCTATAAAAACACCACTGTTATTTTTGGACACCTGTAATACATCTGATATAATAATCATAGAAAAAAATCTCAGATAAATTGTGTTATTGAACCAAGTAAAGATGCATATGCTATAAACAAGAAAAATAGTAGCTGGTTTACATCCATTCTAAGGACTGGTTACTAGAATCCCAGAACTTTTTCTGACAAGTACTTCCACAACCTGCCTTTTTATTTAAATGTCACTGAAATGCCTTTTTATTAGGATCATACCACTAGCCATTTCTCATTAAATTATGTCCAGTGGATATTTTCATTGCTTTCTTGTTCTCTTCATCTTATAAATATGACAGCCCTTTCATACACAAACTATACAACCCAAATCTGTTTATACACCGATTAATATCAAAGGAGGACAGCTATTTTCAGCTTTGCTCAGCATTCAAGGGCAGTGATATGTCAAATAATACATTTTTGTCATACAGAATTCCTGACACAGTCTTTCTGTGTTGCCAAACTTTCTCTTCTGCTTAAAGACTATTCCAAATTATTCTTCTGTGTAAGTTAATGCAGTGTCACACGCCTTATTGCAATGAAACCAAATCAAAGTAATTTACAATACCATATCTACTCATAATATTTAGAACAACCAAGTCATTGAAGTTGATATACATTTGTATTTTGCATTATAGCAGCACAGAGAAGACACTAATAAAAAGGCACTTGCTTTTGATATTTAACCCCTGAGTGATGTTAATTTTCATGATCTTTGTGGGGCAGTGGCAGTGAATCTCTAGCTAGCAGTGAAGTAATATTTAGATCTGTTTAGGGTGATTTGGATCTGCAGGAACACCAAGTTAGAGTCATAAGCAATCTGATTTGAAGTGCTAACATTTCAGACAAACGCATATACTTTTCCCACATTTTCACACGAGCCTAAAAACATAATAGGTGCTCCACAGTTGGAATATAGGGAGTGCTGCCACTTCATTAAACCTTGTCTCAGTAACTACGCACATGTGAATGTGTTTGGATAGTAGGATGGCTTCCAGTTCAAGCATATTTCTATTTAGACTTCTAGTATTGAGTAGTTAAACCATGATGTTATCCAAGTTAGTGTTGAGTTTGCTATGTAACAACATCCAATAGAGGGATTCTGCCTAAAAAAAAAAAATCAGCAAATGCTGTATCCAGTATGTTGAAGCCTCGATATAAGAAGTGCAAACCATCCCTAGTGAAACAGGGAGTCGTTTCTACCATTTCGTTCCAGGCTGACACATATTGAATCCCCTTATACTGACACGTCTACTTAGCCAGTTGGTAAAGCCAGTTATCTTGCCTTGGTGATTAGGTGTTGCTCTTGGTGATGGTAAGATACCAGTCAAGACCAATATTTTTCCTGCCACTAGCACACACATACTAAGCTCCACCATGCCACTCTGCATGCCCTTCTGGGTAGAGCGCCTCTCATTATCCAATCTCACATGGCCCACCACTATGCTGTACTCATATCTGTCTGGTTTAATGTATCTTAGGGCCTTTGTGACATCATGGATACTCATACTGGTTAAGCAGCTTCCAGTCACCCTGCTCTTGTCTTGGCTGGTGAATGTGGCATCTGTATGTCTAACTGCAGTGGTAGCTACAACTGAAATATTTCTCTGTTTAAAAGGAGACTTAGTGGGACTTATGGGCTTAGGCCTGCTTTCCTGGTAACTCTTTTGTGATCTCTGTAACTTTCCAGTGTGCATGAGGGGAGAAGGAGAACATGTTGTCTCATGTACTGTTGGCTGGGAACTTTTAGATTGTATTCTAAGAGGCTTTGGCATTTTTTTTTTTATTTTCAATGTTATTATAATTCATGGACCTGCTGGTGTGCTGTGACTGAAATAGTGTTCTGGAGGTATGAAGCTTGCCAGCAGTGAGTTGATATGAGACGTTTTTCTCCATGTTTCTTAAATGTTTATATCTTTTACAGACTGTACTATCAAATAGTAGTAGTAATAGTAGCAGTAGTAATGAACAGTTGGTAAACATAAGTCAGTTGCTATACTGTCTCAATATACCTAAAGTGATCAGACTGCACAAAGATAGGCTGAGAACTGACTGTTGAGCCACTTTGCTATAGCGTTGAGGACTAGGGCTGGTTTCACTATTCAGTGGCTGGAGGTGGACCTCTATAGTAGACTCTGAAGATTTATGGATGAAGTATTCCGAGGAATACTCTTGATATTTGGTTAGGTGTTAACTAATCTAGTAGTACTTAGTAAAAAAAAAAACAGAATTAGGTTTGCCAAGAACAGTGAATAGTGGTGATTTGCATGTTGACTAGTACTTAACAACTACTAGTGATAGTCTCACTGCAGATACACATAACTATGAATCAATGCTGCCCTGTTGCTTCTCTCACTAGAAGAAAAACAGCAGCAGTAATCACAAGCTGGTGTTAGAGATGCAGGTCATGGGCTTACCAGTGATCACTAGTCTTGAAACTGATGTAGCTGGTGTCAGTACGCTACTAGTAGTCTTCTCTTGATACATGCCCTAGTTAGTTCAATACAGCAGAAAGACAGGCTGCTCAACCATCCAAAATTAAAAATGAAGAGTTTTTCACCAAACCAGCAACCATATCAGTCAAGGAGTCCCCCAAACACTCTGCCCAAGCAGACACAGAGGCAGTCCGGAATCAATGTGCCTCTGCTCCTTCTCTCACCAGGAGCAAAACAACATGAATCAGCAACCCATCTGCCCATATGCCCATACACAGATCCTTGTGCAGCTCTGATCTATCATAATCCTGCAGAACCTATAATATTATGTATTCATTGCAATTTTTTATGAATAAAATGTGCTGTTGTAACAATCAACATTTATCGTTTGCAATCTATATACATTTCATTAATAATATTTTCAAAAATGTATCAAAAACCACAAACTTCAACTATGTATTGACAGGCACACGTTTTTGACCAACCAAAGAAAGAAAAAAAACAATCAGCTAATTATTGTTGTCAACAGATGTCTCCCTCTCCAGCTGTCTGTGGTAAAACAGGTATACCAGTAAGCCTATGAATATCTAAACAGATATTTCTCCAGATGAAGACATGTTTTACAGCCTGGATCAGAACAGAGAGAGACTTTTTATTTTCCATAAATAACACTATTGTTTTAGTCTTGGACAATGTATCAATTAAATGCACCTCTTCAAAGAGCTAACCAAAACCTTTTTAGACACATGATTCTGCTAAATATTTTGGCATCCATCAACATTTTACCAAGTATCGTAATCTGGCTCAGCAGCCATCACTCACCATTGCTATTGCAAGGGTGGGGTGAATGAGGGACAGTCCCAGTAAGCTAGTTTTTAGAAGACAATGAAAGCTTGAGGGTGGGGAGGATTGACAGCTAACCAGCTGCAAATTAAGTAACGTCAACCAATCCTGATTTTTAAATATATGTATGCATTTTGACATTTTACAAGCTATCTGTAAGTGGTCACAATTGTAGGTACTTAACTGACCACTTACAGGTCATCTAGTTTCTTTTTAAATTATTTAGTATGGGGTTTTCTCATGGTGTCTATGTTACTTTCTGACTTATCTTTCTTAATGTAAAGGACTCCTCAGTGGTCAGTAATAGGACTTCTTATCATAATCATCACCTTACTCCATTTTTAACTTTCATTCTCCAAGCTTATTTAACAGCCTTGTTATCTGCAGTTCCTCTTTCTCCTATCTTGCTATCCAATCATGTTACAAAATGATCTCAAAAGGTACTTGAGTGGCCAAACATTAAATGAATTGTGCTGACATGGTGCAAAGCTAAAGGACTGGATTTTGTTACACAAGCTGGATTAACATTTTCCCTTCCAACCAAGACATTTTTTACATTTCAGAACAAGAATACTTATGTAGTACCATTTGAATACCAATAATTCCTCTCACTGAGAACACCTTAAGCAGAAAATCAGTTGTACCCTATTCAATTGCCATAGTTTATCTATATTATCTTCCCCAAATTCCAGACCAGCCACTGAAAAGCTTATCCGTCAAACTCAATGTAAATGCAGTCTCCTTTAATTGCCAATACTTCCATTAAAATGGTATGACCTCCAGATCTTATTACCAGATTATCTCTAATAGGACTGGCACATTCTGACTTGTATCTGCCAATCTGTCATTAATGAACATCACACTCAACTGTGGAGTGAGTCATCTAGTTCCCAGTAACAGGACATTATGATCTTTGATTTTTAAGCTCACAATTTTTACCTTCTCACACCTTATCTTGAAGCAGTCCTCCAAAATAGCACTTTTCTCTCTTAGGTCCCACTGAAGTACAAATCTCTCTTTTTTTTTGTTTCTTTATTTGCTATGTCCACATTTACAAGTTGTGCAGTCCTCATGTACGATGCACTATATGACTGGTGATGGCAACTCCATTTCTTTCTTACAAAAAGTCAATCACAATTAAAGACTTGCCATACTGTACAGTGGATCTTTCCAGTACCAGAATTACAGAAAATACTTTTTCTTTTAAACTGAGTCATTACATTGCAACTTTTCTTGTTTATTCCTTTGGATTCTCAAACCCCCAGCCCTCAATTCTTTGATTTCTCTATGTTTAGAGCTTGTTTTTTACCTCTTCCAATTTCTTTCCACTTTTTTTATGAAATTGGCCTGTTATCTTTTAAATCAGGACATTTGTTGAAGGCCAGATCTTATACAGAATACTATCCCCTGGATTCTCAAAAGCAAGAGCTCAAGCAGGCAATATGTCTGCTGTGTGATCCAGGAATTGCCTGCAGGGGTGTGCACGAGTGATCCTGCACTAATCCTGCATGGACTAAGACCTGGTATGCAAATCACCCCATTTGCAGTTAAGTTCCATGCAAACCCTAGTACTCAAACATACCATATTTGTGTTCTCTCTTTCTTTCACTCTAATATTAGCACACCTTACTACCTCCTATGAACAACCACTACACTCACACCTTAACAAACCAGATAAACAAACTTTCTCCATAATTCATATCTACCTCAACCATCACATCAACATAACTTCCATACCTAGCTATCTTTTACCTAGATATCATAGAATAACCCACATTAAACATGTCTACCCTAATCCCAGAAGGATACTCCTTCCACATAGTAAATATACAAACACTGCCTACCTAACCCTACTCCTCTCACTTAGAAATGGAGATATTCACCCAAACCCAGGTCCAATTGACTCATCCTTAAATCAATCCAGTAACCTAAACCCCACTGATAACCCACTACTTAGAAAACCCAAAAACTCACTCTCAATAGCTAACCTTAACATACGTAGTATTAATAATAAAACAACTCAACTACATGCTCTCTTAGAACTGTACTCCTTTGATATTATTTGTCTAACAGAAACCTGGTTAAAACACTCAACAAAAGACAGCAAAATCATTCCTCCTGGCTATAATATCTTACGTCTCGACAGAGAATCTAAAAAAGGTGGTGGTATAGCTATCTTATTTAAATCTAGCCTTCAAATAACCACATTCCACCAAAAACCTCCCCAGGATTCTAATGCTGAAATTCTTATTACCAAACTTGAAATAAACACAGTCAAATCAATCTTTATTATCTGCATTTACGTTCCCCCAGGAAATAACATTTCCACCATAGAAAAGATCCTTTGTTGGCTATCACTAAACTTACCCCAAGAAACAATCATCTTAGGTGACGTTAATATCGATTGGCAATCTTGTAACAACAAACAACCTACTAGCCATATTAACCTTTATGGATTCTCTCAGACCATCACCTCCCCCACTAGAATAAATAAAATTAACAAAAAGGAAAGTACCATAGACTGGATACTCACCAACAATCAACCCCATACTTATGAAACAGGAACCCTCCCTTATGATATAAGTGATCACTTATTAACCTACATCATCAGGCTCAAAACCAACCCTCCTACCCAAAGCATAACCAGAACAATCAGATCCAAAAAAAATTTGAACTTGGAACTATTTCAAAATGAACTGATAGCATGTAACTGGACACCTTTAAAACACCTTTCTCTTGATGACGCTGTAGATTTCTTTAATGCTAAGTTTCTGACCATACTCAATTACCATGCCCCCACACGCCCCATTAGAATCAGAACTAAATCTGCCCCCTGGCTCTCAATTGAAACCAAACAAAAAATCACTCTCAGAAATAAAGCCTGGAACAAATCTCGCTTAACTAAAAACACAGCAGACTACCAAATCTTTAAGCAACTGAGAAATGAGACCAAAAAAGCAATAATGAACGATAAAAAAAACTACTACCTGAAACCTCAACATACTCGCCAAAATAACCCACAAAAGTTCTGGCCAAACATAAATCAATTACTACAGCCAAGTAAACCTGTCACACCCAACCCACAAGGCTCTGACATAAGTAACCCCAGCCAAACAGCAAATTCCTTTAATTCCTTCTTTACCGAAACTATTCAAACCTTAGCAAGTCAACTCCCCATCAAAAACACAAACATGTCAAACAGCAACCTAAACCCACCCCCACCATTTCGCTTCCAACCTGTCCCTACAACTTATATTCTCTCCCTTCTCAAAAAACTCAAACCATGTACTCCCTCTGCTGACCTACTACCCGCAGAATACTTGCAATTAGCAGCTAAATCAATAGCCTTCCCAGTTTCAATACTGATAAACAGAACCATCACTGAAGGATATGTGCCTAAACTTTGGAAAATCTCCCATATTATCCCACTTCATAAGGGTGGAAATTCTACTGAAATCTCTAATTACTGCCCTATAGCCCTTCTTTCACCCTTATCTAAGATTATGGAAAGGTGTATCCACAAGCAACTGCTTCACCACCTTCTCCAAAATAGCCTACTCTCTAACACCCAACATGGTTTCAGACCATCCCACAGTACCACCACTGCCCTCCTCTCCTTTACAGACACAATCAACAAAAATCGCAACAACAACACCCTTTCCTCTGCACTTTTCTTATATCTATCCAAAGCTTTTGACATGGTCAACCACCAAATACTCATAAGCATTCTTCAATCCTTATCAATTGATACCCAATCTATTAACTGGTTTAAGTCCTACTTAAGTAACAGACATCAAGCAGTACTCTGGAACTCCACTCTATCCTCCCAACTACCTGTCAACATTGGTGTCCCACAAGGGTCTATACTAGGTCCCCTCCTATTTTCTTTATTTATCAATGACCTACACCAAGTTGCTCCCCAAGCTACATGTATACAATGCATGAGCGATTCAACACTAATCTGCTCAGCCACATCTGTATCAGACCTTCACTCCCTCACACAACACATATTTAACTCTGTAGAAGAATGGTTTTCCCAGCACTGTCTACTACTTAACCCTAAAAAAACTAAACTGCTCCTCTTTACACCTTCCAGCAAATCTCCCCACATTGATTTTACTATAACATCAAAAAATGGCACACCTATATCACAAGACTCTACTACCAAACTACTAGGCATTACCATTGACAACAACCTTAACTTTGATACCCATATTGACAACACACTTAAAACCATTAACAAGAAAATAGGCTCTCTTTACAGAATCAAACCTTTCCTCACTCCAGAATCTAGAACAACTATCGCCCACTCCCACCTTATCTCACCCCTTCTCTATGCCTCTCCCATATTTACCAACTTATCAAAAAAGAATCTGTCAAAACTAGAAATCTCCTACCACAACATAGCCAGATTTGCCACAGGAAACCCCTACAGAACCCACCACTGTACTAATTTAAAACAACTAGGCTGGCTGGAATATCGGCAGCAACTAAAAATTAACCAACTTGGCATAGCCCATCAAATTCTGTATCAACCTGACAAAACACCTATACTATCCAGTCTGATTCATCCATACCATAACCTAAAGTCCCTAAGATCTGCACACAAACGTCTTATAGACACTGTCAAGTCAAACAACAAGGCCGGAGACTCCCTTTTCTCCAACACTGTTGGAAAAGATTGGAACCTGCTTCCCTCTGAACTTTCATCTATTCCCTCAAAATCTCTCTTTAAAAAGAAACTCAAGCTATACCTCAAAACACAATGGCTGTGCCCCTGTACTAATCCTGACTAACTTTATTTCACCCCTGACTTTACTTCACATCTGCAATTTCCCAATTTCTATGGCAAATCAGCATCCACTGACCTGTAACTCCTTCTAAATATCTACTTTTCATCTTATTTTCCTATATCCCTACTCTCTGTACATGTTATTGTATTCTCCATGTATGTCATGAGCTACAATTCTTTTTTTTATTCCATAACTATTGTACTATTTACTTTACATGTATTTCTTTAATGGTTTTTACTTATTATCATTAGAGATTATAATTTTTGGAGCTTATCTCCCCGGGCCTCTACTGAAAATGGACATATATCCAGCTAGACTAGCCCGGTCAACAAATGTAAAATAAAATAAAATAAAATAAAATAAAATAAAATGAGGTGATTTTGCAATCCAGGAAGCTTGCAACAGTCCGTCCAAGACTAGTGCTATCTGCAGAAATGTAGTCGGTTTGTAACCAAGTACATTTCTACAAAATCCAAAATGGAGCTATGACAGCTCCAAATAAAGGCTGCATATCATGTAGTAAGCATGCCAATGGCATTGCAAACATAAAAAAATACAAAAATCAACTTTTTTTTTATTAGCCGATCTTAGCTGTTTAGAGTAGGGCAGTGGTGCGCAAATGGGATCGGGTGCAAATAATAAAATAAACCCAAAATAAACTGTCTAACTAAAATCACTATTCTGCCATGCAAGTCAATGGCAGGCAGAAGATAACCTGGCCAGTGAGTAGTGGTTGCTAAGGGGGGAGGCTCAGTTTGAGACATGTAACTATGCATTAGCCGGCAATCCTATGCAAATGATGGGAAGGATAGTGAATCCCAGTTTACCCCAACATGTGAGTCAGGTACCAACAGTGTAAGAGTAGGAATAGCTTGGTGCAATACTAGGAGTTAGGTGACATCATGGGTGTGTGTGTCAGGCATACTGTAAGTGGATTGGAGCCCTGTGGCTTGGGTTTGCTCCTATCTTAGCACAGCTAAGCTGGGGGGGTGTCTAAACTTGCTTAGCACTCTTTACAAATTCAAATAGGGTGTGCATGCCGCACACCGAGTATTACAGGAAGAAAACAGAGATTAAACCAGGAAATAGCAGCAGTGTGCACATTTGAGCACTCTGCGCGGTGCGCACATGGGCTTAAACAGGAAGGCAATGGGAATGGTAAACAGCATTATGAAGGTAACCAAGGAAAACTAGCTTAGCTGGCATGTGAAATGTATCAGAATTAGCCAATTACACAGGCAGCAGACCAGCCCAGCCCAGAATACTACTATAAACTAAGCAAACACCTTCCCCTCTGTTTTTTCCTACACTCTACACCACCAGTGTAAATAAGCAGGGAACTTTTAACAGTCACAACAGCAAAATGATAGTGGCTGCAATAGCTATCATACAACATGTGGAAGAGGCTAAGGGTGGTGAGGATGTGAATGCTGTTGAGCAATCCACAGTGAGGAGATGGAGAAGAGTGCACAGACCCAGGGTAACCTACCAGGGGCTACATGAGCTGGAGATAGTGGAGCACTATAAGGTGGACAAGGACCTCCTACAGCAAATTGTTGGTCTGTGCTGGCCACGCCTGACACACAGAACTAACAGAGGGGAACCCATCCTTGTGGATACCAAGGTATGTGTAGGCCTAAGAATACTCGCTACAGGTGTCTTCCAAAGGCCAACTGGGGAAATGATGGGGATTTCAAAGGCATCAGCATCCAGGGTACTCCACCAGTTCCTGGATGTCATGTCAGCACATGTCGGTGAGCATGTATATTTCCCCATCACCCGTGAGGTGTTGGCCAGCAATATGCAACTGTTCCAACAAATAGGAGAATACCCTGAGAAGGGGTGCTATAGACTGCGAGCACATACACACCAACGCACCACCAGGTGTGCGGGGTAGGGTCTACATCAACCGCAAGGGCTTCCCCTTCATCAACTGCCAGGTCATTTGAGATACCCAGGGCATAATAATGAATGTGTGTGCTGTCTGCCCTGGAAGCTATCATAATTCCCACATCTGGCATCTGACGCAGCTGTACCAGAGATTTGCCAATGGGGGCATCCCTCACGGTCACCTAGTGGGGGATGCTGATACGCACTGGAGCCGTGGCTGATGACACCCATCAGAAATGCACACACACCCGAACAAGACCTCCATAATGAGGCAAATGCACAGACCACAATTATAGTAGAGAGTGTGTTTGGGATGCTCAAGTCATGGTTCCAGTGACTGGACACATCCAGTGGAGCCTTGCAGTACTCAGCAGCTACATGTACCGAAATTGTCCTTGTATGTGCCATGCTACACAATATGATCCTGGTGGAAACAGATGCAGCAGGAACAGCATTGGACAGTGCCACACAGCCTCCCACCATTGCCGAGGCCTGCACAGGCACAGAGTGACTCGCAGGAGGAACAACCTGAGCCTGCCTCAGTAGGCAGAAGGGGGCATGCCCAGTATGCCCTGGCCTTGGCAAAGAGGCAACACATAGCACATACACTAACACAGGAGGGACCCAGGGAATAGCATCTCTCTCTGACTCTCACATACAGTAAAATGAATGCCAAACAGTACACTACTTGTGCCTAACCATGTGTAGAAAGTGTAGTATGTGCATCCAACATAGGCAGCCCTGCAGCACCACCCTCAATACTGGGACACCCACAGGGTAAGTGACTCACACATGCTAGTCAGGTGAGGATCGCATACCCAACAACAGTCACAGCCAGTAGGACAGGTGTAACCAAACAAAAACAAAGCCTGTGCTATGGCTTCTGAATGAGGCCAATGGGTAACCTCCCTCCCCAGGCCTACACAGACAGACTACAACAGGTTAGGTGGTGGGATGTCAGTTGTGAAGGGTAGGAAGTCATAAACTAATATGTAGGTAATTAAAAGCTAAGATATGTAGTACACTGGTATGCCTCTAGCCAGCATGCTAGGTAAGACTACAGACTAAAATGGAGTACCTGACATACTACTCCAGTCCTAGCAAACGTGTAAAGGTGTCAGGGTTGCCCCCCCCCCCATTTGACACAGAAATGTAGTCACAGTCAGGTGTGCCCCCCAATCCTGTGTAGAAATGTAGAAATAGTCAGGTGTGCCTCCCCATCCTACATAGAAATATAGTAACAGTCAGCCCCCCCCCCCACAATCCAGTGTAGAAATGTAGAAATAGTCAGGTGTGCCCCCCATCCTACATAGAACTATAGTAACAGTCAGTTGTGCCCCCCAATCCTGTGTAGAATGTAGGAATAGTCAGGTACGCCCCCCCATCCTACTAGAAATATAGTAACAGTCAGGTGTGCCCCCCCAATCCTGTGTAGAAATGTAGAGATAGTGAGGTGTACCCCCCCATCCCACGTAGAAATATAGTAACAGTCAGGTGTCCCCCCCCCACAATCCTGTGTAGAAATGTAGAAATAGTCAGGTGTGCCCCCCATCCTATGCAGAAATGTAGTAACAGTCCATGCCAAATGATCGACGGATATTCTGCAGAGACAGCATGCTACCTGTACTTGTACATCACAAAGGTGAGCACTGCAGTACAAACTACCTGGACTCAATCCACACATTCAGTACAGATGGCCATACTGGCATGCCGACACACTTAGAGTAATGAAGGAAATGTCAGTCAACAACATACTGAAAGGTCATACTGGGCATGCTCACACACATAAACACATGAAGTCCATGTCTGCAAGCACCAGTGGACCAGACATATCTGGCAGCTGCAGATGTTAGTGCAGACACTCCTCGGTATGCACCACAAATGCTTTGCACACACAGTAGATAGGAATACAGGCATATATGTAAGGACAGCACACTATAATAAGCCAAAGTTAGACATACACAGATGTGTGGAAGAGGGTGACTGTGACAAGGAGCCATCCAGAGCTCTCCCACCCAGCACACAGCCAAAGGGCCACAACTACATGAGGGTCTGATGTCACACACTGCAGATACTAGACACTGGTATCTGTCAGAATTACATAGTATGTGGTGCACATGCCACTGTTCAAGGAAGTAGTCATCTAGCAGATGAATACACATACCTGTGGAATATGCCCAGGTTGTGCCCACATGTGACATGTCAACCCCTAGATGAATGGGTTATGGCCCATGCACACACACTGCCCTCCCCATAGCCCCAGTATGACAAGCCTGCTGAGGTCATCTACTGTGAAATACACCTTTGGGAGAGGTGTATCCCAGTAATCTCAGTGGCACATTCCATACCTGCTGTAGGAGTTCAATTCCCAGACATAGCACCTGTGTGTGTGTGTGTGTGTGTGTGTGTGTGTGTGTGTGTGTGTGTGTGTGTGTGTGTGTGTGTGTGTGTGTCTGTCTGTCTGTCTGTCTGTCTGTGTAGAGAGCAATGCTTTTTAGGGTAGTTACACTCCCTACAATTCAAATGCTCATTTTTGGCAAGGCTGCTGATGTCATCCACCTAGAAATACACCTCTGGGTAACTGTAGCCCCGTAATCTCTGTAGACCATCCTGTAACTGTGACCTACTGTAGTGTGATAAATTAGTTAGGTAGGAGTTCTAACCCCAGCCTTGGCAACTGTGCCTGTGTATGTCTGACTCTGTCTGTGTAGAGAGGAATGCTTTTTAGGGTGGGCACACTCCCTACAATTGAAATGCTCTACTTTGGTAAGGCTACTGATGTCATCCACCTGGAAAGGTTGCATTTTAGTAACCTCTCTGGTGTCTCCCATAACTGCATATGGCTGCAGTGTGATAAAATAGGTAGCAGTTTAATTCCCAGTCATGGCAACTGTGTGTGTGTGTGTGTGTGTGTGTGTGTGTGTGTGTGTGTGTGTGTGTGTGTGTGTGTGTGTGTGTGTGTGTGTGTGTGTGTGTGTGTGTGTGTGTGTGTGTGTGTGTGTGTGCAGAGAGCAATGGTTTTTAGGGTAGTCAAACTCCTTACAATTCAGATGCTCCTCTTTGGCAAGGCTGCTAATGTCATCCACCTAGAAATACACCTCTGGGTAACTATAGCCCAGTACTCTCCATACTGAAACCTGCTGTAGTATGATAAGTTAGTTAAGTAGCTGTTCTAATCCCAGACATGGCAGGTGTGTTGTGTCTGTCTGTGTAGAGAGCAATGTTTTTGGGGTAGTCACACTCCCTACAATTCAAATGCTCATCTTTGGAAAGGCTACTGATGTCATCCACCTAGAAATACACCTCTGGGAAACTGCAGCTCAGTAATCTCCATAGCGTTTACCATAACTGAGTAATACTGTAGTGTGATATAGACCTCTGTTTGGGGTTCTATACCCATGCATGTTGGTTGTGGATGTTTTGTGTGTGTTAATGTCTGTGTAGGGAGCAATGCATTTTAGGCTAGTCACACTCAGTACATGTCCAATGGTCTACTTTGGCAGTCCTGCTGATGTCATCCAATGTGAAATACACCATTGGGGAAAGAGGTCTCAAGTAATCCTTGTGGTGTGCCCAATAACAGCTCCATGTTGTAGTGTGATGTAGACCTCTGTTAGAGATTCTATACCCACACATGTCGGTCGTGGATGTTTTGTGTGTGTTTCAATGTTTGTTTGGGGAGCAATGCATTTTAGGCTAGTCACGCGTCACACTCAGTACATGTCCAATGGCCTACTTTGGCAGTCCTGCTGATGTCATCCAATGTGAGATACACCTTTGGGGAAGGAGTACTCCAGTAATCTCTGTGGCGCATATTATAACTGTGTAGTGCTGTAGTGTGTGTGTGTGTGTGTGTGTGTGTGTGTGTGTGTGTGTGTGTGTGTGTGTGTGTGTGAGACACCTGGGCCTAATGTGTGGTGGATTTTGCAAATGTCTTTTATGGTGGCCCTATATCATAATGTACACTGCACAGGGATAACAGATGTGAAATAGCCAAGATGCTGGTGTGCAAATCCATACCCATACATGTGACAGCACAGCCAGGCAATCACAGTTAGCAACCCCAGTATTCCCCAGAGCACACTCTCAACCGATGTCACATACACACACATACATGCTGAGGCAAAAGCCAATATGTGTGTAGTACACTGCATATTGGCGACTAATAGTAACTATGGAGTTATTGCAGTGGCCTACAGAGGGCATGGCACCCTGTCCATCTGTCTAACAGGCACATACATGCAGACAGTGCACCTTCCCCATGTTCCCCACTGGACACCTGCAACACATGTGGTGCCATCACATGTGACCCACAAAGGGTATACCATGCCTGAAAACATGCACTGTATGGACAGATGCCACTGACACCAGGGAATGCCATTATGCATGCTATCAATGTAGGTGCAGGGTTAACCTGCTGTCTATTACCAGTTCCTGCCATAGGTGACCAAGACTAGAGCATCTGATGATAATCTGTGTACACAACATGGGCCCACCACCCCAGGTACAGTTCCACATCTCACTGTACATGCATGTGGGAGGTGTGTACATCCCAGACACCGTCCATGTCATGGACTAGGGAACACATACATGGCAAGCGATGCACAGTATTGGCTATATGCAATAGCCACCCAGGTGACTGCATGGTGGATACAATGCCCACCTGTGTGGGCAAATGCAAAAACCACAGGCCTGAGCCACAATGCAGACCATTGTCATGTGGCCTGATGTCAATGAATACCCATCACCTAGCCTTGTATAGCCATCTGGTACAGTTGACCACCACATACCCATGCAGAAATGTACCCATGCATGTCAGTACTGGCACCCTGTGTGTTCGTGTGTGTGTGTTATATGATGTGTATGATCACATCCACACTCACTACAGCCCCAAGTGGCATACTGAAGCATGCTGTCTGATGTCAGACACTTCCCCATACCCTTTGCCCATATAACCTCTGTATGACCCATGTGGTACATGTGATACGTGCACAGTAATGTGTTGTGGCAATCTCACTAGGGATGAGCTGTATCCCTGGCCCTGCCAAGTGTGTCAATGTGTGTGCATCCCTGTGAGAGTGTGGCTGTGTTGACACTGGCACCTGTTCATGTGGACAGGCATGTGTACATCACCTACCATATAGCTATCATATCCCTGTTGCAGATGTCACTCACCATCACATATATGTTCTGCAGACTCCGCAACAGGCAACCTATGTGGTGCATCCAACAACTGCATAGGACTATGATAGCACTACATAGTCATCAGGCATTTGATACCTTGTGCTGGTAGGTGTGTGACACAAACATGCTTAGGTTTTACTCTCCCACCCCTCCCTATCTTGTTGATGCCTCCGTCTGCCTCTCACATGCCGTCACTGGTGGATGTGGAGACCTATACCTGCTTTTCTTAGGCAGCACCTTGTGTCTTTTAGGTAATGCTCATGATCAGCTGATGGCCTCTTCACAAATTGCACTCCTCCCCTAGCTGATTGCATGTGGAACAGCTGTGGTAACATTCTCATAGCCAATTGTATGGAAACACACTCCGATATCTAGGAACATCATGTTTGTGTTGGTCCTTTTCATTCACTGTAAGCAGGAACTCATTCTATTGTTTGGCAAACAGCATCTCAGATGGAGTGGTGATTTATCTCTGAAAAAATACACTGTGGGAACAAGCCAACACACAGGAGGGGGAGTGGCCCGACCTGACTACAGACTGTAAGTGCTGCTATACTGCATTTGGAGTAATGTTGGTTTAACAAGGTGTGTGCGTCTATGGCTGTTCAACATGTATGAATATCTGCTATGTCAATTGTATGTTTACGAGGACTCCCATCTGTAGGGTCATCTGCAGACTGGGCATTGTGTGGTGCCTTTGGTGTCATGTGTTACCCACAGAACATGTATCTGTGAACTGCAGAAGGTAGTGTGAGGACTGCAGTCTGTAGATAGTGAAATCCATGACAGTTACTGACTTCATATCCCTCATAGGACATATGTTACAACACACCCTGTTACAACATTAAATGCATGACGTTATCACAGCAATGTGCCAATATTGGCCCTGTGTATGTGTTTCCAGCCACAACTCAGTCAACCTTTGTACATATGTCATGCATTAAGAGGTGCATATGTTCTGTACACCATAATTAGTGTCATCATATCTGATAACAAGCCAGTGAGATATCAGACTGCTACACATGTTATGTACAGTAGGGATTATATTTGTTGACATAACCTGGATATACTGTGGTTGTTTCTACAGTACTGAGGAATGTGTACTTATGGTGAATGTTGACAGTGTGTGTATTGTTAATATGTACCTTGGCCTGTGTACAGACCGGGGTAGTTGTCACCATCCTAGGTCCCATCCTATCTGATGTTACATGCTGCCCCACTGTATGCTACCGTATTGGCTTACATGTTTGTAGGGCCATACACACACATGTCCCATACCACAGTCAGCCATCAGACCAAACTGTGTAGTGGCACAGTATATGTAGGGTTAGTGTATGAGTGGTACATATGAGGATGGTGTCAAACAAATAGTCCATATACTGTAATATCATGCTAGCTTGCCATATGCGGTTGTGGCTGTGTTCTCATTGGTTGTGGTTATGCACTTTCACACAGGTGTATCTTATCCTGTGCTGTGACATGCCTCTACAGCCTGCTATATATGCAGGTACATGTGCATTCCCCCATAGGAGATGTAGCCCAGTGTTGTGCCAGTCTGCCTGTAGCCTGCACAGTGAATTGTTACATGCCTAGCAGCTTAGTGTACTTACCCAGTGAGATGTCATGTGCAGATACTTGCCAGATGTACTACTGCTGGGCCTCCCTTAACAGTCATGTATGTCAGACAGAGCAGTGGGATGCTATACAGATGTATGTCAATATCTAGTGGGTAGTATTTGGCCATGGCACCTCTGTACCAAAAGTTATTACCTGTCAGGCCAGACAGGCCTATGATGGCATATGTATACCAGTCGTTATATGTTATACCCATCTACATGGCTGTTAACATCCATATTGTCAGGCATGGTACACATGTTTTGCACTAAGGGGTTCTGTGTATACCTCTGGACTGTGCAGAGTGTGTAAGAATGTCCACACATATTGACCAATATCTCTGATGCAGTCAACAGGGGCAGTACGTGCTAACACCGGTACTTTACTATAATGTCCTTAGGATGTCTATCAGTAGCCAATGGCATACATGTGAAAATCAGATGTGACCTCCCACAAACACCATGTCTGTGAAGACAATCCCAGTTACAGTACCAATAGTATATAGAAATGTAATAGTACACAAATAACGGTTTACCATTTCTGCAAACCTGTGTGTGTCTTTTTGTCCTATGACTTCTCAGTGGGTATATGTTGCAGGCAATGATTGTCATTTGTATGGGTGGCCCATACAGTGTCCAGGTGTTTAGGTGTGAAATGTAGGCATAGTGGCTGTTCCATATTTTGTGCACCTTCTATATATGTATCTTATTCTACATATATCTGTATGTGTATGTGTAGTCACATGTATATCTCTATATATGTATTTTTTCATATATACATACATATCTATATATATATATATATATATATATATATATATATATATATATATATATATATATATATATATATAGATATATACATATATATATATATATATATATATATGTGTGTATTTCTGTAGCTGCATATATGTGCCTGTGTATATGCATCCTGGGGATGTTGAGAGCTTCCACATTTTACATTTCCTATGGGAGCCAGACTGTACTGCATGATATGTTACCAATACCAGCCTGACATCATACAGGTAGGATGTAGTACTGTTAACATCTTGCACCCATGTCATGTCAGGTCCTGGTTATGGGATCTGCAACACTTTAGTGTATTGCAGGGTGGAGGTGTTTGACTTTGGGGGGGGTATACCGATTCATACAAGATGTATATTGTTTGGGACCTGTCAAACCCATTAACGGTGCATTTGGACATATTTGATTTTGTTAATCTACCATTGCTATCTACACATGTATGGCCACATATACCTATATATATATATATATATATATATATATATATATATATATATATATATATATATATACATATATGTACCTGCTTACATATGTATGGCTATGTCTTTATATACCTACATAGATATATATCTGCATACATATATGTACCTTGCTGTGTATATGTAGACATATAGGTGTAGACATATATATGTGTCGATGTAGGCATTTGCATGTATATATGTTCATATATATTTATATATATGTATATATTTCTAAATATACATATATATATATATATATATATATATATATATATATATATATATATATATATAGATATATATATCGACATATATAGATAATGTTGTATCTGTTTAGATATTAATATATTTACACACACACACATACATCTAGATGTTGGTATACATTCGCTGCACTGTTACATGACTGGGCTGGATGATATGTTTCTGAAAACATTAAATTTAATTATCTCTGCTCTGGTTTAGTGATAAATCACTTTATCTGTGTTGTTCAGGGTCTTGGGTTTGAGCCTTGCAGAGGCTATTTATTTTGTTGCTGGGCAGAACATAGGTTGTTGTATACAGAGTGATTAAGGCACTTTAAAGCAGTTGTAAGCGAGTTTGCACAGGGCAAAGCACTGCTAACTTCTGGTTATAGTTTCTTACACTCAGTTAGCTTCTAAATTGCTTAGTCTGTGTAGGCAGTGTTTACCCCCACAAAAACACACTTACTTTTGCTTACATATGCTTACTACTGCTTATTTGTGCTTAAACCTGCTTACTAGTGCCTTATTAATTATGACACTGACACTTCACATGTGCATTCCCTGCAGTATTCCAGTTCATAAGTATATGTTATTTAGTGGGTTTTGCAACAAATATATTGGTTATAACATGCTTTGCCATATAAAACAGACTGTGCGGTAGTGGGACTCAAGCCTGGAATACCTGCTCATTAGGCAAATACTCTGCCCACTACACTATTGCTGTACTGTTGCATTCGCATATATCTTGCTTGTTATCCTCTTCAGCCTTTTAGGCTGCTTTCATCATAGCTAAGCGATGGGCACACCCGTGCACCTATGGATAGCTTTAATCAGATTAAAAAAAAAAAATGTTTTCACGGTTTCTTCATTTTATTTAAATGTACTGTTGATGTTGTACACATGTAGAACTGTTGGTGGGGATATGTGGACACCTATGAGTGGTCTCACTCATTTCTTACCACTTTCTGCTGTTCTACATTGCAGAGGCATGTTTATTCTGAGAGCTCTGCTGTCAGACACACCCCCTACACTCATATATGCTCCGTGTAAGCCTTGGAGCTTGGGCAGCATGCCTTCATTAATATGCATGGCTTGCTGCCATCCTGCTCCTAAGCAGGCACTTCCATGCAGGACTAAGCTAATCCTGCATGGAAGATTAGTGAATCCGGGGGTACATGTTCTCCATTGCACTGTCCATGCCATTTCAGACCTTGCACTAAAACCTGAGATACTCTATTTATTGGCTTTAGACACTATGAGAATCTTATGAACTTGGGACCAAACGTATTTCACATTTAAGCAAAGGGACCAGCTGCAAATTCTTCTTCCACCCTCAGTTCCTAAAGCCATTTGTTACTGAGTTTATTATAGTTTACAAAATTTTATGTTCCTTGTTTGAGTTCACCAAGCACTTAGGTTTTGTGAAAGGACTGGACCTCTTCCTAAGAAAGGGTATAATCAAAGTTCATTAAATAAGTTTAGCTTTGTTCCTTAATGTTTGCCACAAGAGCTTATTAACAGCATATTTAAATATGCTCATAAATTCTCGTTTTGATCTTACTCTCATATTTAGATATTTTATAATTTTGCGTTACTATAGTTGCCAGATTTATCACTTTCACTGATTAATGCTGCTTTTGCTTTTTTCACTTGAACTGCAATATATGGTTTCCATAGTTTTCCCTTCTTGACTGTTGGTATTGGATGACATCATATTATCATTATGGGTGATATTCATAGTTATTATGTGGACACGTTAAGGATATCTACACAGCTTAGAATCAATTCAGAGGCCGCTAACGCTAATGCACAATGGCCATGAATAAGCACAAGCAAATGTGGTAATAATGAGATATAAACAAGGAATCATTTAACCCAGTGTATGCTAATGAAGTATTCTCTCACATATTTCTGATTCATACTGGAATTTTTCCAGTTTTTCACACTATCTGCAGATACATTATATAAAGTGGAGTTTCACCAATCCTTTCTAATTTGCAATCCACAAAAATGCTAGTTACTTGCCACTAGCCTTACTACTTCTAAAAACTGCTTGCTCTCAGTGGTGTGTGCTGAAGAAGGTTAGAGATATAGGCATAGAATAATTCACTATAGCTTTAATAATCTAGAGATACTTGATAGGTTCAGAGTTAACAAGGATATTATAAAGGTACTGGAGTAAAGTGTGGACTTACTATCCCTGTGGACACTAAGGTATATGTAGCCCTTAATTTATATGCCACTGTGACCTTCCAGAGACAGAATGGGGGCATGGTGGGTATCTCACAAGTCTACCTCAAGAATACTGCCACATTTCCTGGATGTACTCTTTGCATGATGAATTAGTACAGTATGTCTATTTCTCAGTGTCTCATCAGGACTGAGATGGGGCTATGCATGCTTTTATGGGGTGGCACATTTCCCAGATGTACTTGGTGCAATAGGTTACAATTTTGTAATTAAGACTCCTGATCCAGTAGGGAGAAGTACCACAATAGGAAGGGCTATCACTCCATCAGTTGCCAGGTGGTGTGTGATGAATGGGGGTGCATCAAAAATGTATCTGCCAAGCATATTGGTAGTGCACATGTTTCCTGTATCTGACAGATTAGATTGCTGTGCCCAGTGGTCTACTTGTTGGTAAGTGGAAAATGTTTTTTTCATTGGTTTATTGTTTTTTAATATGTACTAATGCTAAAATGCACTGCTGAATTCAAAACCATGTTTTATTTGTTTTGTTTCCTTGCTTTTCATTCCCACACTTTTTTTTTTGCCTTTCAAGTGATACTGGATATCCACTGGAGCTATGGCTATGAGCCACTGGAGCTATGGTTGCAGAAGACACCTACAACACATCCCTTCCCAGACTAGTATTTTCATCAAGAATATCTTCATCTTCATGACGAGCTGCTTCATGTGCCTGGATGATTTTGGTGATGTCTTTCAGTATGACCCAGCTACTACATGCAGAATGTTCGTTGCATGCTGCATTCTACACAGTTATAATGTGCCACTATGGTAGTGACATGAAACATGCTGTCACTGCAGCTCCCTATTCCAGTTTCAGTCCCATTATTATTAATGCTTATGAGCCAGCAGCAGTAGTAGTAGTGTACCCTATGCTGCAGGCTCATGCACAATATATGGCTGTGCAGGTAAAGAGGCAACATCTAGTCGAAAACTATGGACAGACATTCAGGTCCTTTCTTGTAAAAAACACACAGAGTATAATTGATGCATGAGGTGATATCTTTTGGACTATGCTGTGTGACACAGGCTCTGCTGTTACTGTTCATCTGGCAATCTCTCTCATTTTTAAATATATATATATATATATATTTTTTACAAAGTAGTTACTCATATTATTGTTTGTAAAAGTCATGCCCGAGTGCTCACTGACTCCTGTTTAATGATGCCGTAAGGCACCATATAAGGAATAATCACAGTTAACTGTTCTGTACAGTTGTTTTACCTAAGTATGCATATGTTGAATGTTTTCATGTGGCATAACTAGTAAAAATTGTTAATATAGTATTTAGCCTGAGTTGATACCTTGCATTTGGATGAAAATGTATCATATTGTTTATATTATGTAATGTTTTTTAAGTTTACGTTGTCTGTTGAGGTACTGCACATCAGTTATTTAATCATACACAGTAATTTGTGACTTCAGAGACAAAAAATATCATAATTTGTGCAATGATGAGGATGAAGTGGCAGGAGTGTTTGTTTACATGGCAGGACTCTCATTTTGGTCTTAAATTTTCTCATTACTGTAGAAATGGAGATGACCACTGATGCCTGGTGTGCCACCATACCAAGCATCGGTATGATTACGTCATTATACCTACTCAGTGCCATTTCCAAGTAGTGCTGGAAATCCTCACCTACAACCTGGAAGAATTTGATCACTTCCTGTTGACTCTTTTGTGGCAGTGATCTGAGCCCTATCAATGTCATGGCATATTTGCTGCTGGGCAGCCAATGATTTCATTTTTTCCTGGGTAAGCTGTAGTAAATTTCTATGCCTGAGTCCCCTTTGAAAATATGTCACTTTGTTCCTTGTAACTTCCAAATGTCTGCCATCATCCTCAAAGTGTTCATCTGGGTTTGGAGATACTTAATAGTACTTATCATGTTTTTATCGTAGTCATTTTTTGTTACCATTCAGTTCTGTATATAAATATATGTTACATTTTTTTAACCAACCTTCCGAAACAGAGGAGTGTTGCTGCTTCAGATGTTAGTAATAATCAGTGTCCACACCACCCCGGATTATTCCACTGCCATCACCTTTTGTGTCATAGTCATCCCCATGGATGGAAAAGAGGTATTCCTCATCTGGTGATAATAGTATAATTGCTGGAGGCACCCTAGTACTGATATTTAAAACTGAATTCTGCCTCACCTTGCCTGCAACATGTCTTACCATATCATTTGTCTTCTTCTAGCACAGTGCAGTTTCTGTCATCCGCTGGTCTAATATCCGTGACAACTTGATTCCAGGCTGCTGTCCTCTTAGCTTATTTGGGACCCCCTTTACCAAACAGGCATTTCTTATAAGTAATAAGGGCTACCATGAAGATGCACTTTTCCTTATGGCTGAAGTTTTCTTTTCTCTGCCTTTATCCCTTGTTTTGCAATATTACTGCACATGAAAAAATGGACACAAGTCATACACAAAAACGTTTACTGCAGTTATCAGTCAAACAGCACATCAATGACCATGCATGCCTTCCATCCTCCTACAAAAAGTTAACACAGACCTCATACTTACATACACAAGCAAAATCTCACTCTAAGCATGTTAATTTGCAGCAACATCTGCAGCAGTAAATCAATCACTTTTTAACAGACTCATTCTTCCTCTAGCCTCTGTCATTTTCATGCGTTCATAATAGTTTCATTTTTCAATCTTCAGTGAGACTCAGAAATCTTTAAGTAAGGATGCATGTATGTTCAGCCAACAACACATCCTTACTACTTTAGTACTTCACAATTAAAACATGTATGTGTGGGAAATCACTACATGATGCCAAAGTAAATGATTTTATCATTAATAATTAGTCAATTCCCACTGGTGCTGTGATGACTTTCCTCTTACAAATGGCAACGTTATACAAATGATTAAAGCCATGATAATATGCCCATCATATCATTAAAATAAATATATTTTCAAGGTAACTCACTAATTTGACATCATTTTTAAGTTTGTCATATTAGATTTTAATATTTTTATTATTTTTTTTTTATTTTTTTCTTTACTTTTAGAAGTCCACTTTTTCCTAAAACGTTTGTCTCCTAACTCAAGTAATGGCAATATAATATTGTGCTGTTCAACTATTCATAAATTCATAAATTGAGGACCCTTTATATTTTTTGAATTAGGCTCTTTTATGTTTATCTCCATGAATCAATCCACACATGCGTACATCTTCTTTTGGATCTACATCACTCTCAGCTGCTCAAGAACACACTCTCATGTTCATGTGACAGCAGTGAAGTCCACAAAACCACTCCTCAGTATGCCATGGGAATATGCAGATAGCATCAGATATGCACAAATCTGAATATATTTAGAAAAAAAGACAATGGTGTCATATGTGCTACAGTTTGCACAACCATGAAGTGCAATCTCTGCCCGTTTTATATAATCAGGCACCCCTTCTCACCTCAAACCACTCCTTACTTAATGAAAGTTAGTAATCATTCACAAAGGCATATGTATTTTTGCCCCCCCCTGAAAAAAAAGATATATATTATTGCTGGTGCAACGTAGAAAAAAATGACATTTAGGTGTAATACTTCAAAAAAGTTATCTAAGGCAATGTATACCAACAGTAGCAATTGTAAGTGTTACAAAAAATGATAATTGCATACTGGTTTTTATGCACCATATAAATGAAATGTGAATGTATTCCTTTAAAAAATGTATGTGACAAAGCATTTTTGGTTAAACCAAAGTTGCCAATAATAACAGTGTTTGCTTTAATGTCCCTACTGGTTGACTGAGTTTGGTTAAGGTGGTGTCATACAGCAGAGGGAGTTATTCTAAACCTGTAAACTAAAGCCCTGCTCATACTTTCATTCTGGTTCTGGCACGTTTAATGATAGTAGCACATGTGAAGGCACACAGCTGCACTCTTTTAAGTTTGTCAGGTAATAAGACCAACCTTATGGTCTACCTTTTCAGACATTGTTATTTGGAAAAGTTCAAGGCATGGGCAACAGGTTTTGAATGGAAAAAAAGACTAGATATCTGAAAGTAGCTGATGAGCATCTGTCATCCCTGAAAGGGATTACCCACTCCAGCCAAAAGTGCAGGCATAGAGTTGATGATCTACAGAAGAGCAAGCTCAATCAGCTGGTTGAGTGTGTTGATGTATAGCCTAGAAGGCCAGAGTTCTATAGTAAGTATTATATATATGTATATATATATATATATATATATATATATATATATATATATATATATATGGGTCTACTACCGTAGATCGAAATTACACTATTTTGAAATACGATAGTAGTGTCTCACTAACGCGAAAGTGCACTTCAACGAAAGTGCACTTTCATGAAAGTCAGAAGAACAAATGAAGGGTTAGGGCTTGGGTAATGGATAGTGGATAGCTAGTAGGGCTATCCACTATCCTTAACCCAAGCCCTAACCCTAAGTTCCGTGACTACCGCACCACAGTACAGATGATTGTATTTCCTCCACTGAGCAGTAGTTATGGACTTATTTCCTGTACTGTGTTGCAGTAGTCACTGACCTTTGGGTTAGGGCTTGGGTTAAGGATAGTGGATAGCCCTACTAGCTATCCACTATCCTTAACCGAAGCCCTAACCCTAAGGTCCGTCACTACCGCACCACAGTGCAGGAAATGTCCTGTTCGACTTAGTGACTTTCGCGAATGTGCACTTTCTTGTTAGTGGGACACTTCTATTGCATTTCAAAATAGTGTCATTTTGATCTACGGTAGTAGACCCATACATATATGAAGGTTATAAAATTTAAGGTATTTGTGAGAATAAATATGTGTACATGCAAAATGTGTTTGTCCTATCATTGTAATAATTAAAAAAGCATAAACATATCTGTACACAGAACTATATCTGTATACAAATGTATGTAATGTTCAAGGGATAACATAATTGCCTGTGTAAATACAAATGTAACATATGCATGAGTAAAATAACAGTCTGGATATCTAAGTCTACAAATCACATATATAGATTTGCATGTGTACACTTAAAACTACTCACCCATGTATTTATACAGAACAAAAAACAAAAAAGTTTGGATTTCCATATTTTCTTTAGTATTGATCTAACTTAGGTAGCAGTTAAATTATAAACAGATAGCTTGTGTAGGCCAGAAAATATTTATTAGTATAATAATTGTATTTCTTCCACAAATGTAACTGCGCATTAAAGATGGCTGAACTAATTCAGGCATCACAACCTAGTCAGAGTGGAGGCTGGCAAAAGAAGGTTGGGGATTGGGATTTCAGTGTCTAGTGAGTGCTCAGCACACACTTTACTGAGAAATAACCAGTATTATTATTTATGTACTAGTTCTGAATTCATTTTAATTAATCTGCTTTTATAATTAGAATTGTTTAAGAAGAAAGCTATCAAGGCATGTACTTTTGCACTGCTAAGAAAATGAAAACTTCCAGGACTTGCAACATTTTTCCTGTGTCTCTGCACCCTTTGACTGAACACAGTTCACAGGAAGTTGCATGCAAAGCACAATATTTTAAACAAAACATCCCAACAGAAGTGCATCTGTTTTATACCTTACAGTAAAGGAAATATTAACAAAGTATAAGACTTCAGATACTAATGTATATTTTAACAAATGCATACTAAGCAAATATTAGAGTGAATGTAATGCCTTAGAAATAATAACAGTTGCAGTATTGGAATCTCAAACAAATTTGAGACACCAGCTTACAAAATCTTCTCTGAACAGCATGTGTGAATAATCTTTCATATGAATGTCAGTGTCTGTAAAACGTGACATGAATTGACAAAATAACAAAAAGCTGCAAGAAAATGCAATGCCTGGCTAAAAGGGCACCAGCTAAAATAAGATAATGCTTATATAGAATTCCTCTTTTTATCAAAGCATAATTATCAATATAAAGGAATATTTACATTGATTGGAATTAATTTCTCTAGAACCCAGATGTAAACTAGCTATAAGACTTTGCAGCAGCCCTTAGAACTCTCAGCTTAGCATGAAATGGTCACAGGAGACCTGAACAAATGGTCACACACTGATGTATAATTTGATGTGCTGTAACAACAGGGAATGGCTCTTTTAGTAGAAGTTTCATAAACATGCATTAATTGGTAATTTTCTATCAGAAACATTCTTTACAAACTATGTAAATGTACGTACATATATACATACATACATACATATCTACAAACATCAAAATATTAGAAAATATATAATGCTTTTACTCCATATGCTGTCTATAGAATGAAGGACAGAAGCAGATGTTGTGTCTTGTATATATATGTGCTGTACTGCAAACTTGACTATATGAATTTCTTTTTATTAAACTGTTGTATTACTTTGTATGCTGCAAACCTTCATTGGATAGTAATAGCAAAGCAGATATCAGAAGACTTGTGCTGTGGTGCTTGTGGTAAGAATTGAGTTCTGCACCTAGTTAGGTTAGGGTTCTAATTTCACTGCAATCAGCTTGTGCATACACACATGCGTGTATTAGTCAGAAGAGTGTAACTGTATATCCTCCAGTCATCAGAGCAATCTCAAGGAGTACAAATATATGCGGTTGGGGGTTGATGTAATAGTTAAAGTGTTTGCCTCACAAATATAAAGTGCAGGGTTTGATTCTCACCTTTGAGGGTAATTGACTAGGCTTAAAATGGCCAACAAGAGCAGCTATTCTAGCACTTGGCTATGGACCTTTGAAATATAGGGATGATAATAATAATGAATAGTCTTTCTTATTAGAAAGGTCAGAGAAATAATAATTTTGTACTAAAGCTGAGCAAGGAATGCTTACATTTGTATCCTTTACAAAAATAAATTGTCTCAGCAGCATTTTTGAAAATAATTGCATGACCAGATTAGGACACAGTCTAGTAATACACTCATCCCATGGAAAAGAAAATTATTCTAAAGTTTTAAAAAAGTAGTTTCAATCTACAGAATCAAAAGTTCTTTCAATATCTAAACTAATTAGGACCACTTTTTTCTTCACTCCTTTTGCTAAATCTAAGATAGTTACTACCCCTTTTATGTTATCATACATTAATCTATTGACTATAAGTCCTGTTTGTTCTTTATTAATTAACCTACTATATCTCTTAATCTTGTGGCAAAAATTGAAGTAAATATTTTATAGTCTACATTTAATAATCAAATAGGTCTAAGTAAGGAGACTAATTTATTATCCTTTCCTTGTTTAAGTTTAGGAAAGATTACAGAAAATTTCCATGATAGAGGAATTATTTTGTCACCATGAAATATCCTGAAAGATCATCAGTAATTATAAAATATTTTGTGAAAACAGATTATATAACTCGATACTTAAATAATCTAACCATGGAGCTTTACCCTTGTTTACCTTATTTAAAGCTTATTTAACTTCTTTCAGGGTAATAGACTTATTCAACTGAGATATTTGTTGGCCATTACATTTAATAGTAACATTTTTCTTTAAATAATTGTCAATTTTGTAATCATCAGGATTATCATTTTTGACATTATTAAGCTCTTCATAGAATTTTTTAAAAAATATTAAGCATTTCTTCTGTATCTGAAGTAAGCTTATTAGTTTCACAATTTCAAATATTATTGATTGGTGGCTTTTTGTTTAATATCTTACTTCTATTGCCTTATCTATGTAGATTTTTTGAAGTTATCATATAACTATGCAATTTAATTTTTTCCAAAATTATCTCTACATTGTGTATTAAAACTGTTTGATATGTTGCCATTCTTTAATGATTTCAGTATTATATAATTTCTTTGTTGGTTGTTCAGACCCTACTTTGTGTATTTAATCTTATATTTCTAATAAATCTTCATCCCATTCTTTCATTTTATTACTAGCCAATCTTCCCATTCTATCTTTAATATGTATTTTTAAGGATTCCCCTAGTAAGACTTTACTAACCTGACCATTATCATTCAAAGATAAAAAAAATCCCATTTTTCTTTCCTTAAGGTAATACCTAAACTCTTTTAATGTCATCATATATACTGGGATTCTATACATAATCTGAAATGTCCTTATATCCTTTACTATAGTAATACTTAGTGCATTGTGATCAGGTAAAGGACAAGGAATAATTTTAAAACAATTCACTTTATTAAGTAAATCTATAGAGGCATAAATTCTATTGACTCTAGTTTGTGTCCCATGCACATAAGAATAATGAGTGAAGAACAATGACGTATCTTCTGATTTTACTAGTAAATCAACTAAATGATTATTATTATTACTAATTCATCTATTTACTGCTTTAGTTGATGCTAGTATTTTAGCTTTCTTTTGTTCACATGTATCTTCTATACTAGATATGCAGTTAAAATGCCCTGCTAAAATTAAACTACCCTTCCAATGACTTTGCAGTAAGTTTAAGTGATCTTCAGCAACTATTGCACCTATTCTAGGGATCCAGTAAAAATAGCTAATGTATAGAGTTTGCCATTATATGTAATTATGACAAATGTATACATCCCTTTAGAATCATTAAAAGCTTCCATGACCTTAGGAATTATAATGGATTTTCTCCAAAGTATAGGAGTTCCTCGCCTCTTTTTTTAAAAAGAAGCAGGGGATAAAATTTCATCAATTAAGTTATTTAAATATTGTATATTTTATCAACTGAGTCTATTGCAACAATATAATGTTTCCTGTATTAAATGTTAGATAGCTCACTAACAATTTCCTTTTGGTGCCATTTAGTCCATTTAAAGAAATAGATAAAAATTATCCATACTGCGTATTTATAAATATTTATTTTAAAAGATAATACGGCACATTTATTCACCATGTTCATTTATTTATATATACGACTCTATTGTATACCCTTGGCACTATATTAATATTCCAGCTTTTTTTTTAATTCTTCTTTTCTACAAACTAAACTACTAAACTTCAAAAATAACAAAAACAAAGACAAGTCTACAACTATAACTGCATATATATAATGCTAATAAAACATAACCTACCATGGATACCAAAGTTCCTAGTCTGCCTAATGAATAGTCAAACTACTATACTACTGCTGTACCTAGCAATACCTAAAAATGCATAAAAAATAGCTAAAAGCTATTGTGACTTACAAATGATTAATATAATATTATATATACGTCAAAATAATAACAGAGTATTAATTTAGTTATATATTTTGCCATTTAAAACTATTCTCCAATTGCTACATGCAAGTTTAATAATCCTTTTCTATTAATCTTAGATATTAAATAATCCATCAAATAGTATACTATATAACCATTTATGTAATACTAGTATAAATTATCCATTTAGTATTCCTAAATTATTCATTAATTAATTCATTCAACATTATTATAACTAGACCTCTAAATAGATAAGTATAACAGAGTAGGAATGGAAGAGATAAAGGCATCTGTGAACTTACAGGCCTCAGGTAATCTTATCATACTAAACTATAATACAAAAGAGAGCTCAATGTACATATATATTTATCATGTCAAAAGACATACACATATTTTATAGCTATAACAAAAAGCTCTGACTTTGTTTTTTTTTTAAGTACAAGTGCCTATATTTCAAATTTCTGTAAAACTTTTAACAAAAAATATCACAATATTTAAACATTCATTAGCTTATTAAACTATTTCATAAAAATATGTCCATTACTGAGGTCAAACATAATGTCTTACTATTTCTATGCAGTCAAAAATGCAGTGTATATTGTATTCAAAAGTTACAAAATGTTCAACTGAAATCCTATTCTCCTTTCCCAGTTTCAAAAATATTCAGTAAAAACTAAATGAAAACTCTAGCTTCCAATGAGTGACTTCTCAAACCTCTTGTATCAGAGGCACATGGGATATAAGCAAATGACCATTATGAACCTCAGGTGTTTCAGCTATATGTCCATTCTGAATGCCCATGACTTATTTATTTTTAAGTCATTCCAATGGACAATTTCAGGCCAATAAAGCCAAACCACACTAGCTATGGATATGCATATTTTGTCCTTGTTATGACCTCATCAGCACAGCACAAGCAGAGTGTTTGACTAAGCATAAGAAGCACAGGGCTGTTATACCCAGCTGATGTCCATTACCATTAGGGCGACTGCAAAATACCCCAACTAACAAACTAAAACAAAGAGTGAGAAGGTCACACAGAAAAAAACAATCAGGTAAAAACTAAATGAAAACTCCAGCCAAGCTAGAACTTCCATTGAGAGACCTCTCAAACCTTTTGTATCAGAGGCACATGTGATATATGCAAATGACCCTTATGAACATCAGGTGTTTCAGCTGTATGGCAATTTTGAATGCCCATGACTTATTTATTTTTAAGTCATTTCAATGGACAATTTCAGGCCAATAAAGCCAAACCCCACTAGCTGTGGATATGCATATTTTGGCCTTGCTATGGCCTCATCAGCACAGCACAAGCAGAGTGTTTGTCTAAGCATAAGAAACACAGGGATGTTCTATCAAAATTGATGTACTAATTCAATAATAAAATAATCAAGTTTCCATTTTGACTTATGAAATGAGTTATTTCATGTAATCTTAGTCAATCTAGTAACATCTAACATGTAAAAAGCTTAATAGTTCACATGACCAAACTTCAAATTTCAGCTTTTATATTATTCTGAAATAATTTTATATTATTTTCTAGGTAAATTTTATGAGATCTTGTACATTCACATTTCTGCCATATGCAGGTATATGTAATAGACATCTTTCTTACAATCAGTTTGTTATTTAAATATTTTTCTGTTTTATTTTCCCACTAATACTCTATTTTATTATATATATCTTGTAATTCTAAAATGTCCAAAGCTTTATTTAATCATCAGATGTCTATTAGAAATTATAGTATGTGTACATACTTCTTAATTTAATGATACTGCTATTTTATTAATTTTTCATAGCAGATGTTGCATTCCTTGTATATATGCATATTATTCATAGGATGTTTACTACTATTAATTTTAGTATTACAAGCAGTTTTAAATATATATAATTCTTGCTTATTTAATTTTTATAGATGTGCTTGACCATTGTGAACTGTTGTGCTGGTCTAAGCTTTAGATGCTGACACCAGAATCTGGTTACAGCATGTGAAAATGGCAACTATCAGCACACAGTAGCTGCTAATTTCCTCTGTAAGTTTCTTATTCTTCTTAGTTATTTTAAGCTGTTCTAATCAGTAACAAACATCTAATTTTACATCTTTCAATTAATATGTACAGTTACTATGTATAGCTAAAGGTAACAACACTACAACTTAAGCTGTTAACATGTAGAATGTAAGCATTACTATAGCTTTTGTCTTACCAATTATTCACTTTAAAAAAAAGAAGTGTTATTATGAGTAGATTTTTCACATGCATACTTGAGAAAAGAAAAAAAAACATAGAAAGTTTTTTTCATCTTTCACAGACATCAATGATAAACTTTGACAAAGATTTTCTTCAGGACAGTTCAAGGCAGGGAAAATGGCATTCTGAAGAAATGGAACATTTATTTGTTCTCAAGCTTTCTTTTTAAATAATTGTTGTTTCACAAATGACCTGTGAAAGGAATGTATTACACAAGAGCAAAGAAAATAAAATCCCCAGTGCTTTTATACTTCTAATTTGCATATTACTTAGATCTGACATTCAGTTAACCCATAAATGCACATACTAAGCAACGTTGAACAAATAAAATAAAATTATTAACGTATATAGATTTAAAGTTACCAATTGTATTGCTTATAATATAATCACATTCTGTTACAGAAGTATTTTTAACATTTAGAAACAGACATATGTTTATTTAAATCAACTATATTAAGTCCTTCACTGTAAATGTAGTAAAACAGTCAAACTAAACTAACCTTTCATATTCCTCATCATGAAAAGATGTTTGATCTTAAAATATGAATGCATACTTACATACGTTTTGAGGCTTAAACTACAGTACAAACCTTTTACTTAAAAGGCAAATATATTGTTTTCTGAAAATAATAGAGTTGCAGTCAAAGAATAAGAGCCACTTGTTTTCAGACTTTTAAGTTTTCAGTGGAGTTCTCCCAGAATTCAGCTCACTCTGTCTCTTCAGGGATATACTGTTCCACTCCATTTCTTCCATATTTTTAAGGATTTTACTGCTAACAAAAGTAGATTCCTTCTTCAGAGTGTTAAATATTTTGTTTCTTCAGAAAATAATAATTTGATTTTTGCTGGAAACTGCAAGGTGGCTTTAATATTGTCCTTTTGAAGTTCCTTGATCAGTGGCAAACAGTATTTTCTTTTACTCGTTACTTTACTAGAATAGTCATTGTCAAATTTGGCTACTTCTTCACCTATTTTAATAGGTGGGCTGGTCCATGCTGCTTTTAATATTTGATAATTTCCTAAGCTAGACATGAACTTAAATATAATTGTGCGAGCTGGTAATTTTTCATTCTTAGAAGGTGCTGTCAGGGATCTATGTACTTTTTCAATTACAAAAGATAAAGTTTCAAGTAGATTTGATCTTTAATATAACCATGTGATTAAGAAGTTTATTATATTGTCACCTTCAGTTATACTGCCTTCATGGTCATTCAAAGTGTCTTCCATATTGTTGATTTGTGGTCCTTGTTATTAAATAAGATTTTCAAATTGTTTCATCTTCTATTTGGTCTTTTGTTTGAAACTTTCTAGTTTTGTATCCAGTTTGTCTATTTTCAGTAATACATCCTGTATACTGGATAGTATTGAATGGATGCCTTTTTTAACAAAAGAATCACAAGTTAAATTTTTTGAGTGACTCATGTTGAAGTCTCTTCTCTCTTAACTCAACAGTTGCAATTCTGACAAAACTACAGCTTTTAAAGAACCTGAAGCTATAAATCTTTTCACTGACTATTAATAAATAAAATTAGCTAACAAGTATTTTCAAATTTTATTTCTTTGATTACAGCAAAACGCACACCTGCACAGAGTAAATGCTCTTACCAAAAAAGCCAAATTGCAAACAAAGTAATAACACACAATAGGTAAGAGCAAAACACAGTAGACGTCCCAAAGTGTCATCAAAAACATCCTCAGTACTTCAGTAGTCCCAAAGGCAGCAGGTCATCAAAAATTCTCAAATGATGCGATGACTAATTCAGTATAAGGACAAATGTTTTAATATGTAAAATACAGAACAGGTAAGCGCTTTCACCATACGGCTTCCTCAGACCTATAAACCCATCTGAATCAGTCAGTTTGAATACAAAAACAGGCGGGAAAGTTAACATGACAAAGTGAAAGTACTATACATAAAATAAAAACACTCATGAATGTTAATAGCAATAATCTACTGAATCTATATAAGACTTTAACTAAAGCATCCTGTTCCAATAAATAGAAGATATAAAACTTGAGGAGAAAAATATAATAAGTATAAAAAATGTACATAGCAACAAAAGGCAATATATATTCTGTAAAAATTATAAAGAATATATAAAAAATATATATATAAAACATATATAAACAATTATATGAAAAATTATTTAAAAAGGCACTTCAATCAAGCCCTCAATCTCCTTAACTTAAGGAAACGTTGAATGGGAACCTTACCATTCAATCCAGGGCTTGAATCAGCTCTAAATCTCATTATCCAGATAGTCTCTCTAGACTCTGTAAAGGTCTTAATATCACCTCCTCTGATGTCTGTAGTAATTTTCTCAACTATTCTAAACCTAAAACTATGTGTCTCTCCATTCTCTACTACATGTTTAGCAAGAGCATTGGTCATAGATCCCATCCTGATGTGGTACATATGCTCTCGCATTCTGTCTCTCAAACACCTATTGGTCTTACCTATATAGAATGCTGAACATCCTATACAGGAAGCCAAATAGACCACATCAGTGGACATACAATTACCCCTTACATGAAAAGTGAACGCTCCAATTCCAGTAGGATGTCTAAATACTGGATCCGATTCAATTAAAGAACAAAAATTACACTGGTTGCATGGTAATGTGACTAAGGGCCCTATAGAATCATCTGAAAGATTATGCTTTGGGTAACAAAGGAGCCTCTTCAGATTCATTTTATTCTTATACACGAATCTAGGTGTAACCCCTGCAACTTTCTTAATTGCGGGATCTACAGATAAAATATGCCAGTGGGTCCTGATCACATCCTTAATTAAGCCAACATCTTTGGTGAAGAATATCGGAAAAGCTACCTGATCCAGTACCATCATATCTCTGGGCCTCCTATCTCCTGTAACATCTACAGTTTGAATACTGTTAGAAAAATATGGGGCTGCTGTTCCAGACCTCAGGTGGCCTATGCCCACTGTCCCTCTAACAAAATCATTAATATCATAGTCCCGTACTAATAACCTCTGGCATAAATCATCTAATTCACCTCTGAAATTGGAGTCATTTGGATTGTATCTAGAGATACGCATTGCTTGTCCTTTAACTATATTGTTGTAGATGTACCCTGGATGCATACTATGACGATGTAATAAAACATTCTTATGGCATGACTTCCTATACAGGCCTGTGTTAATCAGCCCATTATCTAACCTTTCTATATAAATATCTAAAAAAGGAATCTTCACTGAAGAATAATCTACAGTAAACTTGAGATAATCAGTAATAGAGTTAACCTCACAGACAAATTTATCCAAGTCCTCAGAAGTCCCAGTCCATAAAAGAAACAGGTCATCCACAAAACGTCTATAGAATGGAACAAAATATTTAAAATAACACATTTGAATCATAAACCTATTCTCCCATTCAGCCATAAATAGGTTGGCGTAGCTATTGGCACAAGAAGTGCCCATAGCTGCGCCATCCTTCTGCAGAAAAAAACCTATCATTGAAACAAAACACATTTGATTCCAGTATGACTACCAAGAAAGTCATAACCAGATCAATCTCTGTATCTACCATATTAGACGTCCTCCTTAAATAACTATCCACCATTTCAATTCCTTCAAAATTTGGTATCACAGTAAACAAAGATTGGACATCCATTGTAACAAAAATATATTCCTGACCTAGTGGTGCCGTATTAATGAAACTATATAAATCCAGTAAAAACTGTTTAGTATCCTTTAAAACAAAAATATTTAAATCAACTATTTGTCTCAGATGTTTCTCTACTTAAATAGACAGAGGTTCTGTGGACCAACCTTTCCCAGCTACAATAGGCCGTAAGGGCAGATTAACCTTATCCTTATGGATCTTAGGAAGGCCCTGAATAGCCGGAACAAGTGGATAGGTAACTTCCAAGAATTTAAACAATGACAGATTAATCAATTCACTCTTCAATAAGTCATCTAACATGCAATGCATCCTATGAGTCAATCGATTAACTACCTCTAACGTAATAGGGGTATAAAAATTAATGTCATTCAACATTTCAATCATTCTCTATCTATACTTAGAGGTATCCATAATTACTATCCCACCCCCTTTGTCAGCAGGCCTAATGGTAATGGTAGTATCATTCTGTAACTTATACAGAGCCTCCTTTTGTTTAAATGACAAATTATATTTGCCTCTCTTATTATTACCATTAGAATTCCTCATTCGATACAAATCGTCTTCTACTAACTTACTATATGCTGCTAACAATGGGTGAAGAGGAGGGGTATAGGTACTAGGTCTCCTCATGTCTCTACAAGTAAGACCATCATTACTATCTCTAAACTCAATCTTCAAGGATAAATTACGTATAAACAACTTAAAATCACGTAATGTTTCTTCAAACTTACTATATGTGGTAGGAATAAATGAGGCGCCTTTAGAAAGTACAGCTATCTCATCTGACGTGAGTATATGGGAGGACAAATTGAACACTATGTCATCCATTTCCCTTCCCACATCTTCTTTATATTCTGGTTCGGAAACCTGTCCAATGACAGTTTCCTCTTCTGTCTCCCTCTGCTGGTGGAACGTGTCCGCCCTTCTCTGGAGTCTATCCTGATGGGGAAAGGGTGTTTACTATCAAATACATTGTCACTGGGAACGTCCAGATCATTATGGGATCCATTACCAACTTCTTCTCTGTTCTTACTGGTCTCAGAAATCTGGGACTTCATTATTTTCCTCCTAACAACCATGTCCTCAGGTGGTTCTTTAGAGGGGTGACGTTTTGTGGATGACCTGTTTCTTATATGGACTGGGACTTCTGAGGACTTGGATAAATTTGTCTGTGAGGTTAACTCCATTACTGATTATCTCAAGTTTACTGTAGATTATTCTTCAGTGAAGATTCCTTTTTTAGATATTTATATAGAAAGGTTAGATAATGGGCTGATTAACACAGGCCTGTATAGGAAGTCATGCCACAAGAATGTTTTATTACATCGTCATAGTATGCATCCAGGGTACATCTACAATAATATAGTTAAAGGACAAGCGATGTGTATTTCTAGATACAATCCAAATGACTCCAATTTCAGAGGTGAATTAGATGATTTATGCCAGAGGTTATTAGTACGGGACTATGATATTAGTGATTTTGTTAGAGGGACAGTGGGCATAGACCACCTGAGGTCTGGAACAGCAGCCCCATATTTTTCTAACAGGATTCAAACTGTAGATGTTACAGGAGATAGGAGGCCCAGAGATATGATGGTACTGGATCAGGTAGCTTTTCCGATGTGCTTCACCAAAGATGTTGGCTTAATTAAGGATGTGATCAGGACTCACTGGCATATTTTATCTGTAGATCCCGCAATTAAGAAAGTTGCAGGGGTTACACCTAGATTTGTGTATAAGAATAAAATGAATCTGAAGAGGCTCTTTTGTTACCCGAAGCATAATCTTTCAGATGATTCTATAGGGCCCTTAGTCACATTACCATGCAACCGGTGTAATTTTTGTTCTTTAATTGAATTGGATCCAGTATTTAGACATTCTACTGGAATTGGAGTGTTCACTTTTCATGTAAGGGGTAATTGTATGTCCACTGATGTGGTCTATTTGGCTTCCTGTATAGGATGTTCGGCATTCTATATAGGTAAGACCAATAGGTGTCTGAGAGACAGAATGCGAGAGCATATGTACCACATCAGGATGGGATCTATGACCAATGCTCTTGCTAAACATGTAGTAGAGAATGGAGAGACACATAGTTTTAGGTTTAGAATAGTTGAGAAAATTACTACAGACATCAGATGAGGTGATATTAAGACCTTTACAGAGTCTAGAGAGACCATCTGGATAATGAGATTTAGAGCTGATTCAAGCCCTGGAATGAATGGTAAGGTTCCCATTCAACCTTTCCTTACGTTAAGGAGATTGAGGGCTTGATTGAAGTGCCTTTTTAAATAATTTTTCATATAATTGTTTATATATGTTATATATATATATATATTTTATATATTCTTTATAATTTTTACAGAATATATATTGCCTTTTGCTGCTATGTACATTTTTTATACTTATTATATTTTTCTCCTCAAGTTTTATATCTTCTATTTATTGGAACAGGATGCTTTAGTTAAAGTCTTATATAGATTCAGTAGATTATTGCTACTAACATTCATGAGTGTTTTTATTTTATGTATAGTACTTTCACTTTAAGTCATGTTAACTTTCCCGCCTGTTTTTGTATTTAAACTGACTGATTCAGATGGGTTTATAGATCTGAGGAAGCCGTATGGTGAAAGCGCTTACCTGTTCTGTATTTTACATATTAAAACATTTGTCCTTATACTGAATTAGTCATTGCATCATTTGAGAATTTTTGATGACCTGCTGCCTTTGGGACTATTGAAGTACTGAGGACGTTTTCGATGACACTTTGGGACATCTACTGTGTTTTGCTCTTACCTATTGTGTTATTTCTTTGATTACATTTTCTGTTAGAGAAATGTTTTCAGTCACAGAGCTTTCTACAGTTGCTGCTCTCAGTTAGCTATCTTGGCTATGCCCTTAGCACATTTTCTTATTGTATGGCTGAGAGGCATCCATCCTATTTAATGTTACTTCTATTTTCTTTGGCATTTGAACCCCGACAGAATTAAGAGTGAATTATTGTCAATGTGGACATTGAAATATAAGACTTAGATTACAGAGCCAACATTCATTTTTTTTTTTAAAAAATGAGTTTAGTGCAAGTGGTGATTATTTGAGTTTGCTCTGCTGTAAACTGTTTTTGCAGTCCTGAATTGCATTATGTTATGTAAAGGAGTGAAGAGAAGTGAAGCACTCCACATGAGGGGTTGGGGGACAGACACCCTCAGAAAAATGTATATCCACAGGAGTGCAGGAACATTTTAGAACAGACCATTCTCAGATAATCAAGAATGTGTGTGTGTGTGTGTGTGTGTATGTGTGTGTGTGTGTGTGTGTGTGTGTGTGTGTGTGTGTGTGTGTGTGTAGCTAAGTAGTCCAATCATTTATTTCACACCCTGATATGGCATGCCATATTGAAACCTATATTTATAAGTTTCATATTATTAATATTCACCATTTGCAGTTTACTTATTTATGTATTTATTTACACCTTGTTGACAAGGCTAACCTCACTAGGTCAGTGACCTCTTTTCAGGAGAAATCTAAGATGGCATTTATACTCAGTGAAATTTTTGCAGGGCACCAGGGAACTTCTTCTCTTTTTTAAGTGCTGTGGGATCTTTTACATCCAACTAAGTTACCAACAGCTCAGGCAGATTAGGCATTAGTTTAACACATCATCCAAGGATCGCACAATCAAGAGTGTTGTACTGCTGTACTGTTGTGGTTAATGCATAAATATGTCCATTTGGAATGCAAGCAACGTCCTGACAAGAATTTCTGTAATGATAAATTTACTACCTCCCTTTTAATGCTCTGTACAACTTTCACTATTTTAGTGCTCATTAACACCATTGCTTTGTTATATTTTAGGATGATTAAATATATTGCTTGAGCTTGTGATAAATGAGATAATCATAGCATAGCATGTTGTACATGATCCCATTACATGAAGGAATGACTAAACATGCCAAGCAATATAACATACCTTACTATGAATGTGATTAAAGTTGATTAAAGTGATAACATTATAAAAACAATAATTAAACGTTTAAGTTGGTTTAGCTAGTTGGAGCTTACATTAAGGTCATTTGCTAATATTGTTGTATAGCATGTACACATTTCAGCACCCAACCATCATCTCTGCATGTCAAAGTCATTAATTTCTCCAATTTCCCCAATACAAGCAAAAAAACAAATCAGCTTAAGCTACTCTACCTCCCAGTGTTCCTTCTTGTACTAATACTAGTAAATTCTTATTTCTGATTGTCTACTTCCAATCCTTCTAGTCCTTTAAATAGTAAAAACAACTTCTCATGTCTAGAATTTTTTAACACCTTTATTGAATTATTACTTGTGAAACAGGCAAATTCACATTTATGCAAATATAATCAAACTGTATAAACAAATTAATTTTAATAAACATTATACTTCACATATATTGCTATATATCATGTAACCTAAGCAACATTTCATAAATTATCCAATTCCTGCCCCCCTATTTAAAACAAGAAACATTTTTATTAAACCAACACTTACAAAATAAGCAATCATACATTTATATAAATGAAAACAAACCACACTGACACAATCCTAGTTACAAGCATTTTACATCACAAACCATACTGACAAAGTTGTTACTACTCAGCATCATCTGTTGTAATAATAAAAATAAATGCTAGAAGTAAGCTCCACACCTCTTCATCATCTCTTTCAATTTGAGTAGTAAATACTCATGTCCAGCACTGCCATCCCACACTTCACACCACATAATAATAAAAGTAAATGCATGTGTTTTTGATTATCACTATTGTCACCTGTAATTGCAGTATTACAAAAGTTAATGTTTAGGAGTAGGTAATTGCCATATTTCATGCCAGCTTAAATAATACAATTATGTTCTATCCCAATGGATCATTTCTGACTCAACTCAATCTCTTAAAAAAGACTTGTATCTAGGTATGTATCTCTGTACCATTTTTATAATAATAGTCAAGTCTACTACTTAATTATTATCCCCGCCACTTTGAGTAACAAGATTTCTAGTTCAGTCATGGAAGAAGAGATAAAAAGAGAACATACTGTAATGCAAAAGTTGTGATATTTTAATAGTTTACTACATTGCAAAACAGAATAATGTTTTCACTATCAGAAAACCCCCAAAAATCTGACTCTTAACCACTTCAAATATCATAGAGGAAATGATAATCAGAACAAACTATGACGTTTCTGTAAAGGGTCAAACAATAGCACTGGCTAAAAGTAATAACTACTCATTGTAGTATAGCAATGCTTTTTGTGCAGTGTTTTGTACCTCTAACATTTTTTTCTATGGGTTATCTTTAATGTCCACCAAAATTGATATCATCCTTTTTTTTCTACTGCTATATGCTTTCTGTTAGTCAGACTCCAACTTTTGTTTTTCTTTTGCATTTTATCATTATACTGCCCTTCAGTTTTATTTATCAGTCTTTCACTTCTTGTAATTCAAAATGTGACCTTTGTACCTCTGTTAGCTTTATTTCTCCCTCACATCCTTGTTTCACAATACTTCCGATGCTCCAGTTTTTCTCTCCTGTCTTCTGTCTGCCCCCCATCTCCTTGTTGTTATCATCTGCTGCTCCAGTTTTTTCCCCTACTACACTTTGCTTTCTCCCACTAGTGTTGTGTTGGAGAGTAAAGCCACATTTTTGTCTGCGTTGTGCACAGACTGCATAATTTTTCCTCTCTTCAAGATACTGCTACATTGGAATGCCTTCAGGCCAGTTTAGTCTTTTCTCATTGTACATCTGGTTCACCTGATGCACACATTCTTATATCCTGCTAATTGGCATTATATCTAATGAGCCTATTATTAGTTATCATACTTTGTACTTAGGCTTTATTCAGACTGATACTTTTAGGCAGCTGTTTCATTTATTTGAATTTCACTCTTTGATATAAGGCTTGTCTTGTTAACTGCTGGACAGAATATATGTGTGCCCATATTTTGTTCTAAGCGTTTGTCTCTTAAAATATAAATTTATTTGTTTATTTATTTATTTATTTTTTTTAATTCTTGATTTCTTTAGATAGCTATACAGCTACTGTGAAAGAAGGGATAAACATTAAGTGTGGGTGATATCTGATACAAAATCTAGGGCAAGGTTGGCAATAACACTGTTCTAGTCTCCATCTCACATAGTACCTGCATTTAGCATAACTGTACTTATGACCCATGTATAGGGAGGCTTGAATTATTATATTTTACATTCTTCTCCCTTGCAGGCTTGTTGCTCCATACTGATTTTTTCTGCTCTAGATACTCTCTTAGTCTTCAACTCAGTTTTGTAAAAATGCAGTTGCGGTACAGAGTGAATCAGTGGCTGCATTCTTCTGAACCATTCTATATTTTTTCCACTAAACAGCACTTTATCAATAGGCTCATTTTAGGCTTACACATATTTATTACTATTAATTCTGGTGTCTACTACTGAACCCATACTGGACAATGGCAGATATAATGTCTGGTATTCTTGTCAGGTATAGAAGAATCAAACGGTCAGTGCCTCTATCCCCATGCCAAGTGCTAGGCTTCATATTACAAGACTTGCTATACAGCATAAAGTGCATGATACAGTCCTGTGTGTCATCTTTTAGACAGAACAGTAAAGTGATGTCTCATCTGAGTTGATGCTAGCAGATCCAGTATCATTTTTTGGAAAGACTAGTTCTTTCTTTATTATGTATTTACATAACAAATAGACAATTTCCCCAGATACCTATCCAAATTTTTACCTTGTCACTTTAATTGCCAGCTTGTGTCTTCCCTGAAAGCAGGCCATAGGTCTAGTGGGTCTAATCTGGTCAACAGTGCATAGAAAAATAATAAATAAATAAATCAAAGGAAGCACATTTTCTTTTAACTTTTCCAGCAATTTCTGTGGGTCTAATTTCTTGGCTGAAAACACTCTCTTTAGGTTTCTTAATACATCAGCACCTACTTCATTATCTAGCCTGTGAGTAGTTTGTCTTGCAACCTGTTATCATAATCTTCAGAACCACTTTATCTTCCTGGAGGCCTGCTTCTTTGGAGATTTAATAGACTGACTGTCTTCAAATGACATGTGATGAACATTTATTGCTCCAACGCTATCCACCTCTCTGTCTATCCATCCTTAGGCTATCATTACTTATTCAACAGCCCAGGATACTGGCCCTTTTCTATCCACAATAAGTTCTACCAATACACTGCTACAACATATTTAAACATACACATACCCAATATAACAAACTGTCTTGTTCTATTTATATTTGCCTGCTCAAGCAAACTTCCTTACAAAATACCACTCTTTATAAATAAAATTCAGTTCAGATGAACTAAAAGGAAGCTATTTTTGAAACAATGATGAGAAAAAAATAACTGCTTTTGTCTATTAGACTATTTATAAGATTTGTACTCTTTTTCATATCAAATGTTATGCAAAAATAACAGTGTTTCTTAGCTATATTTCCTAATTGAACAGTGCTAATCCCAAGCCCATTCCAGTATCATGAATAAAAGTAACTTATACCCCTAGCTAAAATTGGGAAGTAGTTGTCAGTCAGGTTGGGGTGGGGGAAGGTGAGGTTTTAGTTTCAGTCTGAGGTAGAGTGTTAGTGCGAGAGATAATCAGGTAATATTGGTAGATATTATAGGAACTGATTCTGGCATCTGACTTTGTAAAGGAAAAACATGTGGATTGATTGGATAGGAGGAGGATCTGTGCTTTCACTAAGGTACTAGTTTTTATCAGATCCAAAAGCCAAAAAGGTGGACCCTTGTGGGAGGCTGTAAAATTTGTGTAGGACTGTGTGGTGGGTATAGTGTGAGTAATGAGAAGGAGCATTAGTGAACAAAGACATGTTTGTAATTCTCACCTCACATCAACTAGGGAGATATGGGGGCATGCAATCTGTACTAAACTAAATTAAAATCATGTATAATATCAAACAGTTAAAAACTAGCTGAATAAAAGATAAAAATAAAAAATCTGCAAACCCTTCCAAAATGTACAGATGGTAGCAACATACAGATCAGTCTCATTATCTAATAAGGTTTGGTTCTGCTGTGATGCAAACAAAAATAAAAAAATAAAAATAAATGTTTAGAGGAAATGACATTTTGTAGTCAAGTACTCCCTTCAGTCACCAAATATTTTTACATATCTATGCCTGCCTAGCTTACGAATCTTCACAGACATATACATTTCTACTACATATTTCTCAACATCTTTAATTTCTGAACTTCTTGTCATCACACTTTTACAATTAGAAGTACAAAGTATAGTTGTGTCTGAAATTATCCTATGTATCACACCTTATTCAACTACAATACTGAATTCTGACCAATCTTAAACTATTTCCTGCACCACATGCTATATTCCATACGCATATTCAATCTTAACCTTAAAAATACATTTACTAATAAACAAGGAGTTTGCTGCAAGCCTGTGAGCTTTCCCAGAAATGTTAAAGATAGCAGCTCGCTAATAAACACCTGCTAATGCCAAACAATCAACTTAAAACCTTGTTTATTAAGTTGCAAGCATGCCAAGTGCAACTATTGTGCTGACAGCTATCCAGGATAATTCTTTAACCATTTCATGACATGTGACTCTTATGTTCCCCATGCAAGTTGCAGAATTATAGGCAGTTCAGTCTTACATTGAAGAAGACCATTTTGCTTGCAGTTCATGGACAACTTTGCTCACAGGCTTGCAGCTGAAGCTCATGGTTTAGGAAGAAAATAGTTTGAATGCATTAAATCAGGTCACCTTCTTATGAAAGTAAAAACAAAAATAATAATAAAAATGACCATTATTCATTGCCTGATAGCCTCTGTCCACTAGGTGTTTCCCATTCATTGTGTGTGCAATGTCTATCAATATTGCTTAGTCTGATTATTTCCGTATGGCCACTTATTACAGCAGAGTGAGTCCAGCAGTTTAGTTCAATGTTTTAAGGTTAAACAATCCCAGATGCAGAACACCATTTTAAATTACATACCTCTCAACCTCTTAGAGCAAAAAATCTGGACCAAGCCTAGAATGATGGGGGGATAACTAGGGGCAAATTTTAAATATTGCTCTTACAAATTTAGAAAGTTGATAGAATAATAGGTTTTGCATTAGCATGAATTTTCTGAAGGATGTGGAGTCTTAAACTCAAATGTTTGTCATTATTTAATTACTTCAATCCTCAGCTATTTGCCAGAAAAGTACAGATTTTAGGAGGAACACACCAAAAATATGAGGCAAAAATCTGGACATGCTGCAAAAATCTGTACAGTTGAGGGGTATACATATAAAATTATAAGATGAAAACATTAAAACTTTATACAAATTGAACTTAATAAGCTAGTGCAGATCAATCCATAATCATATTAACCATTGATTTAACTTAAATATGTTATTGGTAACATTGGATTAAGTGCTTCATTCCTAAATGTGAAAGTGAATATAAATATTTGGAGACAAGCTTTTGAAGCAGTTTATATTATAAATAAATTGAAGTTAGTTATTTATAAGAGTACACTTCCCAGATTTATTAAAAATTATTTTCCAAAACGTCAATTTTTAGTGCTTCCAGAATTATTACTAAACAGGATGTGTTGGTAGAGGAAGTAGATTACATAATAAAGATACTTATATAAAGAGGTTTTCATCTTGAGGTTTTAATCTTAATGAATTGCAAAGAGCAGCAAAAGAAATGATCAGAGGAAAATGTGATATGTACCTATTTTATTAAAGGCACAGTTTGTTAAAACACACAGGAAGGAAGACTTATTGAATTTTAATATTGAGATGAGAGTTAATTCTAAAAATTTCATATCATGTTTAAATGAAAATTGGAAAACAGTTAAAGTTAATTCAGAGTTAATTAACATACTCAGACCAAAACCTAATTATGTGTTTAAGAAAAACAGTACTATTAAAAAATATGTTATATAGGAATAAAATATTGAAATCAGAATCAAACACTGACAAGGTAGATAAAACATATTCTTGTGGAAAATGTAAAACATGTAATTTTATTTATAGTAGTAGGCGTATTTTTTACTCCATCATAAAAAGATATTTTATTCCAACACTAGGATTACCTGTGACATGAAATGTTTGATTTATCTTGTATTATGTGAATGCAGTAATGCATTTTATATAGGTATGGCTACAAGATTGTTTAGAAAAGAATTGCTGAAGATATGTACAATATGAACGTAAGACATTGTGACATTGCCTTATGTAAACATCTCATAGAACATCCCAGGTCTATGGTTAATAATCAAATGGAGCATTCAGTGAATGGCCATTAATCTTACATAGGCCAGCAGATGTTCCGTTTATCAAAAGGCCAAATGGTTGTAAAGAATTACATCAAACGGTCATAATTGGCCACCATTAAGGGAATGTAATGTAATACCTACTTACTGGTAATGGAGGGTAAGGAAACCTGCCTTTTTCCCACTGTAATGCGATCTCAGAGTTGATATATATATATAAATATGTATATATATATATATAAATATGTATATATATCAGGGGATGTGGGGGGGTACAACAAAACCCCACAAAATAAGGATTTGGTGAACACCAGTCCCTCCTTGTGTGACTTACAGGTTGACCATTTATGTGCAACTATCCTATGCCTTTGTCATTATGTGCTTGCCTGTGACTCCTATGTATTTGATCACACCTGTAAGTTGCATTTCCCTGCAGTTTGCATATTCCACATTTACAGGCATTTTGGCATGTTATTTATTGCCATGTAAGGAGTGCATGTAATGTACATATCAGTGTGTCTGTGGAAGACCCTTTTAACCACTCATGGTTTGCACTTCTACAGTTATACAATACAAATGAGAACATCATGTCTATGGACTCTTGATAAGATCCACATATCTGTCAATAAAATATCTTATGCTTGAGTTGGACAGCTACATATTTTTGAGTGTCATTTGCATATATAGAAACCTCTTTTTTTTCCTTTTGGACATACAGTTTTGCATTGCTGCATGGCAAGTTTGAGTGTTTCATGTGTTAGTAGCAAGACCACTTGAGTCCACCTTAGAGTATGCGTGCTGCGCATGTCCCTTCATCAATTTATAACATGATCCGCTGGATTCAATAAACTCTGTGTAGGTTTCGTACAGAGCCTACACAGAGTGTTTTTGAGTATGCAATGCCATGCATATTAAAGCTATATGGCATGAGTAAGCAAGGTTTCGTAGCTCACACCAGTGTTGCTGGCCACAAAGCCTCAAATATGAATGCAGATCATATCTTCCAATCTTTTAGAGCAAGAAATCTGGACAAAGACTAAAATAATGGGAAAACAAAGGCCCGAAAATAGGGGCAGATTTACAATATTGGTCTTATAAATTTAGAAAGTAGCTAGAATAAGATTTGTGTTAGCATGTATTTTCTGAAGGATATGAAGTATGAAACTCAAATGTATGTCATTATGTATTGACTTCAATCTTCTGTGATTTTCCAGAAAAACAGAAATTTTACAAGAAACAGCCCAAAAAATATGATGCAAACATATTTGCATGTCAGACTGGGTGACAGTGAAAATCGTATCCTCACTCAGTCGATAGTCATCACTGTTATGTCACTGCACTGCTGGCTGCAGTGCCTGTTGTCTGTGTCTCCTATGGATATTCTGAACCTGGATGGAGAGCAGGTGCTCCATCCAGCATAGACGTGCACCTATAGTGGGGCACACAATACTATGCATCATCCCTGGCAGTTCTCATCGGGTGATAAAGTCGCCACCTCCGCCACTGCTGCTGGAGGGAGCCACAGGTCTGTCCTCTGGGACAGGACTACCCGAGAGGCTAGGTAGTGCAGGAGCATCAGAGGAGGTGTTGCCAGGTCACACACCAGAGGATGATCCCTTAGGACAGGTCTACTCCGCTGTGCTGTGGGGAAAAAAACAAAACAAAAACAACAAATAAAAAAAAAAAAACAGAGAGAAAACAAAGGTTGGGGGAGAGAAAAAAGGGAGGACATTAGTAACTTCATATGTGACATGCAAAGCATTGATACAATTATTTGACAATAGTCTGTTACCATTATTTTTAACACTACCAACTCCTAACAAATTTCTTCATTAATTTTAAGACTACCCAGTTCATAACAGAGGCACACTATAGTACAGATTACAGCCACCAATCCTTGATGTGTGCATATATTGCACATATGTATGCTCCAATTATACTGATTACAGTTTACAGCAGGCCATTGGTGCCACTGCTTTAGAGCTCTGACATTACATTGCAATATCGATGAAAACTTAACAGTATTGTATATTTGGGAAGTGTGGTTTTTGAACCCACAACCTCTGCCTACTCTCTAATACTGAACTGTTGTTTTGGCCTCCAGACTAATACATGCATACTTTCCTGTTACATTTGACAGATGAATGCTCAGTTTGATACAATTATATAATAAACCAATAAAGGTTTCTTAACTTTTAATGCTAAAATAACAGTACTGTTCAGATGCATACACACCAAATGCTTCTCACATCTGAGCCAATCTAGCAGCATGGATTTGTGCATTCAGTTCTTGGTATGTGACGGCTGTGTAAAAAACAGAACAGAATACCATCATGAATACCAGTTCTGACTATATCCAGCTTTTAACTCTTAAAAGTAACATCTGTATGTGATACTTACACATTTGTTGGGTGTCCCAAGTCATATATTCCTAAATGCAATGGTCAAGGGTATCCCTTTTCTCATCTGGAGGTCTCTGTAGTGATTACTCCATTACTCACCAGTGAGGGTGATACTGGGAACAGTGGTCAAAGCTTGGGCAAGACTATTATATGCCTCTGACTTGTAATCTGAGCCATGATAGTCTCTCTGCAAAACCCTGTGACCATGTTCATTTACTAGGAGTCCAACAAACACTTTGGACTCCTGGATACCCCATATTTCAGCACAGAATCTCAAAACCTTTTCAGAAATGGCTACCATGCCTTCCACAGATCATGAACAATGTAAAATGTTTTTTCCCATCAAATGCAGGCATTGTGTTTACTGACAGTGCACACTTTTTAGTTTTGCAACAATTGAAAGTGCTGTTCATCACCTATCATCACTCAAACACTGTGATTAGGGGTGCGCACTACCAGGCAACATGTTTGTGTGATGGTCAGCAGTCTTAATTGAATGCATCCTGTATATGTTTGTGTCTGTCTGTGTCCTGTCTGCTATGTTGGTGGGCCATTTGACTAGTTTGTGCACTACTACAATATGTGCAAACCAGATGAGCGTAGCCAACCATCTTTGTGCTAAGCAGCACATTGTGCAAACAGTGGCCTCAAAATAAAAAAAAAATAATAAAAAAATGAGAAAGAGTTGAAATGAGGAAAATCAATCTATGACATACACAGTAAAAAATGATAGTACACATGAGATATATCTATATAGGTCTAGATCTCAATGACTACTCTAATATACCTTCAGAAAACAGGATGGATGCCTTATCCTTCTTTGCTACACAAACAGCATTGCAACAAAGAAATTAAGTAATTCCTCACACAGCCAAGTGCAACTGAATGTACACTGATATCAAGGCATAACTTGCTATTTGTACAATTATTATATTTGATATATTTGGATGTATAACACTTAGTGAACACATCTTCTTATGATTATTCCTTGCAAATATACAGCTCTGTCTTACCTTTCTGTGTTTCTTGGTCATTCATCAGTTATCTGGCCAGTACTCAGAGACATGCAGGGTGTAAGCCAGTCTACATTATTTACCTTAACATGTGTGAGGATATTAACTGGGAATACTATGAAATGCAGTTGCCATCAAATGAAAGTTAGGTTGGATGGCACAAGCAAGCATAGACTAGTCTTTTGGGGAGAGAAAAAGTGAGTTCCTGTTATGGCACATGCAAGGATACACTGCTCTTTTTTGGGTGTGGGGCCCAAGCTGAGTTACTTTTATGGCACAAACAAGGATATGTTACTCTTGTTACTCTCCTTGTTTTGAATCCTGCCTGTTAGATCTTGTGAGGTTTGTGAAGTTGGAACCTGCAATATGTCTCATTATTTTCTAACTCCGCTCTCTTATGATTTCCCATTACAAATTTATGGTGCTAAACTAAGGACATGCAGTGATCATTCTTAATTTGGGGAGGTATCATTGTCTGAATCTTTGAAACCTGAAGCCTAAAACTTGCTAATGGACACATACAAGTCAAGCAACTCTCAGCTTTCTGTACAAATCCCCTACCTTTTACGTACTATACCAAGTGATGAAATACAAAGACATGCCATAATATTGTTATACAATACAGTATATGTTCAGGACTTACCTTGTAAATGCAGCAATTGTCACAATGTTAGTTCAGGGTTGATTGTGATGCCAGCAGTACACAGCCAATATATGGGGAGGAACAGGTTCTGGCTATGAATTGAGGCTGGCAGAGGTCACCGTGTTCCTGTTTTGTATCACTGTCCACCCTGAAGCACTCTACAATGTCAGTGTCATCTGTAAGTTAAATGTGGCCTGGAAACTCTTCTCCATCTTGGCCTAAGCCTATTGGCAACAGCATTGCTTGCAGCCAGTAGCACATACAAATGGAGTTAAGCAGCAGCATATACTAACATTCTGTCTGTGTAGACATTCTGTGTCTGTAATCTACTACTTTTGAAATCCACAAGAAAAAACAGCATGGAGTCTACATGACATGGTTGCTTTATGACTTGTTAAATAGCTCCGCAAGACTGGTTGATTAGCATGCAGTTCAGCTGCTTGTATTTTTATTAGCATCTCTGAAACACAGGCTAAGACAGATACAATTCATTAATAATCTACTCCTTTATAAAAAGGCAAATGTGTAGCTAGCCAAACTGATGGAGAAGACACTTGCTACATGTTTGCAGGACTTCACAAAAGCACATTTCTTCCAAAGTTATCTTTACAGAGGAGGATTAAACTCCAGGGGCATGTTCTCATTTTGTTATCTACTACATATACTGGAATATATTAATGAATAATGTGAAGCTAAGGCTTTTGCATCTTTATCTGTATGCATCAGTTAGAAATGTACTGATGGCATGGCCATGTTTGTGAAACTATTTTATAGGTACAATTGATTGACAATACATGAAAATAGAATTCTGTGTGATAAATATGTGCAAATGTTTCAGGGACAGGTCCTTTGAAATCCCTTTTAGCATTTCAAAGATGTTTGACTAGCAAAATGGTTATTTGCCGGTGCTTTTTTGGTGGGGAGAAAGGAAGAGTTACTGTTATATCACAAATTAGAATGGACTGTTCTTTTGGGGGGGTCACAGTTGAGTTTCTGCTATGGCACTTACAAGGATATGTTACTTTTGCTACTCTCCTTGTTTTGTATCCTGCCTGTTAGTATTTCACATTTGTAGACTGTTTTATGTTTTTCCAGTGAGTACTACTGACTGCTTACCTTTACTCTTTTATCTGGAAACAGTTACTTTGTGGTTATGTGTTACCTGCAGTATGTGTATTATCATTCTGTTGTCTTTTAGGACACAAACAATGTCAGTGTGGCAGAGTCCCCCATTCAGTGAATTGGAAAACAATATAATTGTTGATGGTCTCCATCAACATGTGGCATTTCTGCTGGGAAGAGGTTGGTCCAATATGCAACAACGGCTACAAGTATGGCAGCACATTGTTGACAACATCAATTCTGTGGTCAGCCACAGCCAGACATATGAATAGATGCACCATGGGGCGATTTACATGATTATCACTGCACTGAGGTGAGCAGCTGCTTTTGATCGAGACCAAAGGGTAACCAGGGAGAGCCTGAAACAGAACTACCTCTTGCTCCCAACAAAAAGTTCCTGGCAAATATCCTCCAACATAAGAGCACACAGCAGAGTCCTTGATGTGGACAGCACTTCTTCTGATTGCCAAGAGGAGCTTCCAGGTAGGCTTTGTTATATGACCAGTAGAATATTTTTGTATAGTAAAGCAATTGAAATAAAAGTTACTTCTGTGTCACATGTCTTTTCTGGGGGGTATTGAAGATTGTTACAGGTATAAGCTTGTTGAATGTACTGTTAATGCAGGTATAGAGGAATACATGTATTACCCCCTATCTTACTGTTAAATGTGATGATGTTGCCCTTACTACTTGCTTAACTTATTTCAGTACTGTCAGGAATCCAGCAACATATTCCTCCTGCAGATGATAAACCAAATAAATTTATGTCAGTACTGCACATCAATTTAAAGCTATATCATAATGTGTCATTTTAGACCTGTTATGTGTATTGCTGTACTGTGCATAATAGTGGCAACACTGTTAGTTGTTTAGCATATATTGCACCACAGTTGTGCAGATATTAATTTATGTCTGGGTTTCTTCCTTTTTAACACAGGTGATCATGACAGTGGGAATGTGGGCCCTGTGCCACCTGATATCAGTGTCTCAGCAGACACTGATGATGATGGTGTTGAAACTGAGGCACAATCAGGGGTGCAGGGGTTGATTCTGACACAGAGGTTGACATCCAGCCACCCTTTCATTTTCCCTGGACACAGCATGTAGGTCTATGCCTACCCAGTCCACTGAGCCCACAGATACTGGACATGTGGAGGGAGAGGACATTGATCAGGGAAGTATGTCTACTGCAGCATCAGTGCCTGTTGACTCTGGCCATAGCCAAAGTGTGTACAAGGTGCCATTCAGAAGGGGTTGATAGGGGTTCTCAGAGTGGTCCTGCTGTTCCTCCACCACCTGGTGTAGGTGTCTCTTCCTGTGTCACTCAACATATGTTTAGAACCATTGTGGAGGTACATGCTTGTTCAGAAAGTGCTCCAGATACATTCTCAGGGTTGTACATGTGGCACAGGCTAACATGAGTGACTGCCTCCACACTGTTGCCAATTCACTGGATCAGATGAAGGACAAATTGGAAAGAGGGGTGTCTGTGATGGATTGAGGGGTGCCTATAATGGAACGAACAGTGTCTATGATGGAATGTCTGCTGGGAGGGAAATGGCATCCTTGTGGGCATAGGTCAGCCACAACATCTACTGATAGTCAATGTGGCAGTGCCTGATCATGCTCACATAGTGGCAGTACTTCCACTGGTCCATCAGTGTGTGTGCTCCCCACACTCAGATGTGGCAGGTCATGGGATCATGGTCCTGGGCATTCCTGTGAAGGAAGCACAGCAGCAGACATCAGTCATGTTCAGGTAGTGGCACTGCATCTGACCTTGGGTGGGGAGGTGTCAGCCCAACTCCTAGCAGAGACGGTTGTCATGGTCAGGTTGACAAAGATTACCTGCCAAATCTACCATGCACAGCTCACACTTGTCTGACATACCAAGATGTAGAGCTAGCACTGAGCTTGGCTATGCTCATGCAGACTCTCACACACCACTTTCACATGGACGACTCCTACAGACACACACACAACAGTTACATGGTTCAGCCTGCCTCCTTCCCTTTCTTACTCACACACACTCACTGACCTTTTGTGTCAACCTGCCTCCCCTAAACACCACCATGTGCAAGTGATAACTGTGCCATATCCCTGTTTTGTCTTTTTTAGATTCAGGGATAGAAAAACTTTGTGTCTGATACACAGGGTGCATAGCTACATTAGTGCTTAGTATATCTGCATTTGTGTTGCTGAACTGATAATTTTACCTGTCACCTATATTTGTCTTGCCAAGTTATACAGTGGATAGCATCATCATGTCAGTACTTTCTAGTGTATTCTCTTGTAAGGGTTGTAATGTCAGGAACTTCAATGTGTCTCATTATTTTCTAACTTTTCTCTTTAATGATTTTCCTGTACATACGTATAGTCCACATCATAAGTCATGCCATCACATTCAGATCTCAGGATTTTGAGACAGCACTGTAAGCAAATCTCACACCCAGCTGACTGCAATAAGAACAGAACCCCTACTTAACTAAGTACACAGACTAGAGAATGCAGTACTTTATGCAATGCCACAGCACAAGTTTGACTTTTATATGGTTGCAGGTCAACTTATAGTGGATGATGTCAGCAGACCATGTGGGAGACAAGAGGTTGTGAGGGATGCATAAAATGGATGTGTAGGCTTGTGCAAGTATCAAAATACTGGCAAGCTATGCCACTGGAGAAGTAAATGTAGGATAGCACATCTACTCTGCTGAGAATAAATACACACACACCCAGTTGACAGCATTGAGAACAGAACCGTTACATATCTAACTACACCGACTACAGAACAAAGTACTTTATGCAAGTGCTATGACACAAGTCTGAATTTTATATGGCTGCAGGTCAACTTATAATGGATGACATCAGCAGTGCATGTTGGAGAGAAGTTGGGAAGCTTGCTTGAAATTGATGTGTAGGCAGGTACAAGTATCAAAATTCTGGCAAGCCATCCCAGTGGAGACATAACTGCAGGATAGCACATCTACTTGGCTTAGCAGAAACACAAACACACTCACCAAGTTGGCTGCAGTGAGAATAGAACCCCGACCTATTGAAGTGCACAAACTACAGAACAGAGCACTCTATGCTAGCGCCATAGCACAAGTCTGACTTTGGCATGTCTTTAGGTCAACATATAGTGGATAACATCAGCAATGCATGTTAGAGAGAAGACGTTAGGAGGCCTGACGAAATGTATCTGTAGGCAGGCGCAAGTATCAAAATACTGTCAGTTTAAGGGATTGAGGTGGTAACTGCAAGATACACACTTGCTCTTCTGGCTAGACATACACACAAGAACCACAAAAAATGCACTCCTGCAGTTAAAGGTCAGTTCAACACATAAAAGAACAAAAAAAAAAAAAACAGAAGCACCAAACAACACTGCTAAGTAAAAAAAAGTACGTGAGTAAAAACAAAACACTTTTATTAGTTAGCGCTTTCACAAACTGAGCTGCTTCATCAGACCATTACAAACTAAAACAGTATTACAATGCTATATATTCAAAACCTATAAACAACAACCACTAAAATCAAAGTAACAAACAGTTAATTTAAGTCAGTGAACCAGCCTACGAGCTTGCAAGCAGGTTTTAAAGGAATTGTTCCAGTCAGTCCAATTGACTTATGGACATGAAGTGCAACAATCCATTTTATTTCCATCTGTTCCACTTGATTAACAACATCCCCACTGGGAATACTTTCCACAAATAACTGTAGAACTAAAAACTTTAAAATGTGACCATTAAAATCATTCATATGTGAAGCAAGGGCGTTAGTTGAGCAGCAGTTCCTAATTTCACCGAAATGCTCTTAAATTCTTTCTTTAAAAAGACAATTGGCCTTTCCAACATAGAAACTAGAGCATTGTTGATATATAACTTAATACACCAAATTAGAAGATCTACAGTAAGCATAAAACTTGGGTACAAATACCCTTCTAGTTACAGGATGAGTAAAATTCTTCTCTTCAGAAATAGAACTACATGCTTTACATGATCGGCAGGGATATGTCCCTAGCATATTAGAATACACACTTCCATTCCTATTACCATTAAACATACCATAACAAAGAAGCCTTATTAATGAAGGATTGTTCTTAGATATATTGGTTTATCACCCAGAAGTTTCCTGACCTTTGCCTCAGTTAACAATACTGGCCAGTGCTTATTGATAATGTTGCATACAATATGGGTATCACTGGAATAGGTCAGACTGATCCTAGTGTTCTCATCACACTTCTTTGAGTGTGCTCTAAGTCTCCTGTTCTTTGAATAGTAAGGATATCCAACATTCTCCTATCTACAAACTCAACATTTGCATGTTGCAGACTTCAGACAGAGGATAACCTTTCTTAAACCTAGAACATAGGTCATCAATAGCCTCACTACAGGCAGCATCTTCAGTATGCAACCTAGAGATCCTATATACTTGTTCTTTTACTACATTCAAAAAGACATGTTGAGGGTGCATACTGCTGCAATATAACAAACCATTCATACACACACACACACACACACACACACACACACACACACACACACACACACACACACACACACACACACACAGTTGACTGCAATGAGAACAGAACTCCTAAGTACACAGACTACAGAAGTCAGTATTTTACACGAGCACCACAGCACAAGTCTGAGCTTTACATGGCTGCAGGTGAACTTATAGTAGATGACATCAGCAGGTCATGTGGGGAACAAGAACAACAGATTGGAAGACTTGTATATTCACATAGATTCATATGTTCATAGGAGGCCAGTAGCCTAACTGTAGAGTGTGTCCTAGGTGTGTAGAAGCCTAGCTGTGTAAAAACCCTTATTGAGCATTGTTGAATGTTTGCATTTGCAGACCAAGGTTGTCACCACCTCCTACTGGCACTGTCCATGAGGGAACATACAACATTATATGTTACACTTTGTATTATAGTTGATATATGTGTGTAAAAAAATACTGAGACCACAGGGTTGTACTGTTTGGTAGGGGGGAGAGGACAACATATGTATGTAATGTGAATATATGACATATACTTAGAATGTGCCCTCAATTTGCAATGTTTCCACATGTAATTTTATGTCCTACAAAGGAAATGGACAATAAACATCAATAAGAAAGCATCATATATACAGTTCCATAGTGCAGTGAGGAGCAGTTTTACTCGATTGTTAACAAAGTGTACACACATGTGAGTGACACCTGTTTGCATGTAGGTAAGCAGTTGGCAAACATGAGCTTCATTGCTAACATCTGACAAGCAGAATGCAACATTGGCAAGCAGTTGCATTTATAGGCAGTTACAAAGTACTCTATGTGTTTTTCAAAACAGTTAAAGCCATGACAGTCCAGATAGCAGGAATACATTTACAGGACTATAGTGCACAGTATACCTGCAGTCATATATTGGATGACAAATGTGATAATACATAGATTACTCCATCAGTAAAAGTAATACTGAATGGGATACATTGTTTTCGAACCCAGGACCATGTGTATGGCAGTGCTATACTTACACCTGTTACTACAAAAATCTTGAGGAAACATTTGTCTGTTGTACTTCATTGCTGTAAACTGCACTGTCATGTCACAGCAGTAAAACAAAGGTTGCTTAAACTGTACAAGGAAATAGTACCATCTGTATTCTAGGCTGTTTTTTCATGATGGCCAAGGGCACTCATTGAGTGTATTCGGTTTCTATTTTGGGCTGTTTGATATTTAGGTGGTCCACCATACTTTGCACAAACCAGGTAAACACAGCCAATTCCCTGTTTCCACGGTTAGAACTATGTGGAGCATCACACAAAAATTGCAATTAAAAATGAGACAAATAAGACACAAAACACTTAGTAATAGACACATGTAAGTAAAATAACCATCTTCTGTCAAATGTTAAAGTACTTTCTGTACAAATCTACCACCATTTACTTCATTACTGAACTAATTTAGGAAATACAAGGATATGGCATAATATTATTAAAGAATAGATTATAAGGGTGATGTGTAGAGCTGTAGTAACTACAGAGAGATTAAACTGATCAGTCATAGCATGGAGTTATGGGAAAGAGTAGTAGAAGCAACATTAAGAAGGGAGGTGATGATTAGTGATCAGCAGTATGGTTTCATGCCGGGAAAGAGCACTACAGATGCAATGTTTGCTCTGAGAGTGTTGATGGAGAAGTACACAGCAGGTCAGAAGGAGTTGTATTGTGTCTTTGTGGACTTAGAAAAAGCATATGACAGTGTGCCTAGAGAGAAATTGTGGTATTGTATGAGGAAGTCAGGAGTGTCAGAGAGGTATGTAAGCGTGGTACAGGATATGCATGAGGGTAGTGTAACAGCGGTGAGGTCTGGGGTGGGAGTGATGGATGCATTTAAGGTGGAGGTGGGATTACATCAAGTATCAGCTCTGAGACCTTTCTTATTTGCAATGGCAATGGACAGGTTGACAGACGAGATCAGACAGGAGTCCCCGTGGACTTTGATGTTTGCAGATGACATTGTGATCTATAGTGAGAGTAGGGAACAGGTGGAGAAGACCCTGGAGAGGTGGAGATATGCTCTAGAGAGAAGAGGAATGAAGTCAGCAGGACTAAGACAGAATATATGTGTGTGAATGAGAGGGAGGACAGAGGAATTGTGAGGATGCAGGGAGTAGAGGTGGCGAAGGTGGATGAGTTTAAATACTTGGGATCAACAGTTCAGAGTAATGGTGAGTGTGGAAGAGAGGTGAAGAAGAGAGTACAGGCAGGCTGAAGTGGGTGGAGAAGAGTGTCAGGAGTGATTTGTGACAGACGAGTACCAATAAGAGTGAAAGGGAAGATCTACAAGAGGGTAGTGAGACCAGCTATGTTATATTCATTTTATTTATTTATTTATTTTATTTTATTTGCAGTTGTTTAACCAGGATAGTCCATTGGGCCTAATGAACCCATTTTCAATGGAGTCCTGGGGATAAAAGCTCTTAAATACATATTACACAAAGATTAATATACACACAGATTGCATGTAGATTACAGAGGTAAACAAACTATGCTTAATATACTCTTAAAAGCTCCTAAATACATGTTACACAAAGATTGATATACACACATAGATTGCATGAAGATTACAGAGGTAAACAAACTAAGCTTAATATACACACACACAGACTGCAGGTTCATTACAGAGGTAAACCGACTGATGAAAAGTATTTCAATCAAAGGAAATGATATAAAAACTTTTTTTTTTTTTCCAATTGGAATGAGGATAGGTAGTTAGATGGAGTAGGGTCAGGAGTTACTATATGGGTTGGAGACAATGCATTGACAAAAAGGCAGGTGCCAGAGCTGGACGTGGCAGAGTTAAAGATGTTAAGATTTGCACTGGGTGTGATGAGGTAGAATAGGATTAGGAATAAGTATATTAGAGGGTCAGCCCAGGTTGGAAGGTTTGGAGACAAAGCCAGAGGGGCAAGATTACATTGGTTTGGACATGTGCTGAGGCGGGATGCAGAGAATATTGGAAAAAGATGCTAAGGATGAGACTGCCAGGTAACAGAAAAAGAGGAAGGCCTAAGATAAGGTTTATGGATATGGTGAGAGAGGACATGCAGGTGGTTGGTGTGACAGAGCAAGATGCAGAGGACAGGAAGAAATGGAAATAGATGATCTGCTGTGGCAACCCCTAATGGGAGCAGCTGAAAGAAGAAGAAGATTCCAGGTTCAGGACTTAGCTTGCAAATGCAGCAGTTGACACAATTTTATTGCAGGGCTAAAATTTCGTTGTCTCTACTCCCATGGTATTGAAGTGCTCAGGATTAACCAGAATGAAGGCTACATGGATGTTTTCTAGCTCATTGAATAGCTTCACCGTACTGAAAATCACCTGGTTATGCTATAATTAACACCTATGAAAAATCTGCTGCTTTACTGAATATATCGACTCTGTTGGTGCTCATTACTGTGTGATGCACATCTACATGCTGCTGTGCACACCGACACTTAAAAAAGGTAAACACTTTTCTCCATTTCTGTGATGCCACAAAAACATGTAGCTCAAAAAGTGAAGGAAAGTTTGCAGCCCTGTACTAGAATCCAGGGCCTTTTATACTCTAGCCCTACACATACTCATGCTGCCACAGGAATAGTTACAGGACAAGTACTAAGAAACCTGCTATTCATTCCTCTGTTTCTCATGGTTGCGCTGAGCATCACATTGCACAATGACAAAAATTAGAAAAGAAATTTTAACTTAAAGCAGACAGAGACAATACATTTTAACAAATAATAAAGAGGATGAAACAGAATTTGTGAATTTTACACTGTTTACATGCACTTTTACAGTTCGCAGATCTACATGTACACCTCTGTAAGTGTAACCTGACACACCCCTCTGATGTCATCATTCACTGTTGCTATCCATCAAACACGAACACTGTGGAAATGCCTACATGAAGCGAACATCCCTTTACAGTTACAATATTTTGGGTTTCAACAATTCTAATGAGTTTTAACCTCATTTGTATCTTCACTGTGCTGACAGCCCTGAATCTTCACAATTGGTCACTGTGTAGGCAGTGAAACTGAAAGGGTGGCCATTGTTGTACGTTCAAGGGAGGGTATTACTGCGCTATATATCTGCACAAAGGAGTGTAAGTTTTGATAAAATTTGACTGTATTCTGTCAGATACATACTGCATATGTTTATAAAACAGTGCGAATGGTATGTTTCATGGGGCTTACACTTTTAGCTGTCTACATTAGTTATGAGTACATTCTTCATTTGGGGATGAGGGAGCAAAGCTGTATTTATGTCATGACATTTAAAAAGAAAGTGTTGCTATTGTTAATCTAATTTTCTAGCATCCACCATGTCTAATAATGGCATTATGTGTGTGGAGTTACATGTTACGATTAGTTCTGTGTAAATCTACAGAGTTTTACTTGGTCTTGTTTCACTGTATACTCCTCTTTGCAGCTGTATTTGGAAAATGTTTAAATATATGGTCAAAACAAGCACAGTGGCTACATGGTTGCTTTACAGATTGTTGTATCACTCCACCATGTTGACAGGTTTCATTAGCATACAGTTAAGCTACTTATGCTGTAATTTGCATGGTACAGAAATTGCCATGTTTGAGCATGAGTGTGCACAGGTATGAGAAGTTTACTGAATCTAAAAGTCTTTGCAGCCATGTGCATCATGCCTTAATGTGCACACAGACAAGAATTACTGTGTAGGCTTTATTGAATCCTCCTATTGTTTTATTTCTGCATAGTAATTTTATTGTGGCCATCTTGTGCAGGAATGGAACATAATTGCAAATGTAGCAGCATGTTTGCATAGTTGTACATATGTGTATGCTATTTAGTTTGTTACAAGTGATTAGGCATTCATTGTTATGAAACATTTGCTTCTGTTGAACATTAGTGTGATGTGGATCAGATGTGCAACACGATTACCTTACATGTAGGTAAATTCCATTCATCCATACACTCCCATTATATTGCAGCAGAAGTGTCAATATTTAGCTGATTGTATTAAGCAATTTGCTCCTGTTCAGAATTTGTATTGACATACAATTGCACATAGATGTGGGACACAGGCTTGCAGGTATCCCCTTACATATACTGTTCATGTCAGGTATGTAAGCTCCTCAATGGAAATTGTGCACAGATGATCTGTACACTGGAAGCCACATCCCTACATCAAATTCATTGGCAGAACATATGGTAGACCATGTAGTGACATATGAGTATACATGTCTGACGTCTAACTGCACATATTTGTTACAGTTGCATATGGTAAACCCCAGAGCTACTTTGTAGTAGCAGCAGTTCAGGTTTTGAAGGTTATCTGCTAGTTGCTTACATCACAATTAACAATAGTGAGAAACTGGTGTAAAGCACCATGTCTATGCCATGCATATAGGACAAATAAACTCATCTGGAATACTTACACATACTCCTATATGACTAGTGTGACAAGTAACACATTCCACACTCCAGTATTGCAATGCATATATCATATTATGGCTACTTTAAGCCTACAATACTTCATCTATAGTGCATATTACTGTAATAGATATCATTGTGCATGCCATGCTAGTAACATTACCTGTAGCATAACAGGGATTGTAGAAATCTGTACCTCTGATGTGCATGCATGTCACTTGATTAATGAGCACTGATGGCACACAGTGTTCTATCATTCTGTTGCATTGTTTTGCACTTTTCTGTGTTTATGCAGTGATAATCTACTGCTCTACCAGGTGCATTTTATTGCTACCTTGACAGAACATGAATATGTACTACCTAGTCTTGCTCTTAAAAATGTATTCCCATGTCATACTTACATTATGGCTTAGTGTCAAGATGTCTGCCTCCCATCAAAGGGGCTCAATTTTCAATCCTGCCTACTTTTCCTATGATTTTTTTATATGCCTGGATCATTATCCAGTGTAGCTATGCCATTTATATACAAGTCCATAGCTGCCTACATAGGACATGTCCAGTTTAGCATATGAGTGCCTGTGCTGTTGTGCCAATTTTCAAAGTTATTGCTCCACATAATACGGCATCCATCATTTCTGATTTCCTAATTGGGTGCGCCATCATAGTTAAAGCTACCACAACAATAATATGTGTTCATTGGTACACTACATTGCCTTTGTTGGCATTATGCATCATGCACATGTTGCACCCTTCCACTGTTTGTGATTGTTGGTGCCACGCTGTACCCCTCTCATGTACTATCTGCCTGTATATTATATTTGTGCCACAAACCCACCAATCTAGTCCTCTGCATTGCAAAATCCCATGGCTGTCTTATGTGATGTCCTTTATGTTTTGTTATTCTTTTTAACAAAATTATTGTCTTCCGTTTATCACCAACTCACTAATCCTTCTGTCTGAAAACAAGTGAGGCCTGTTCTTTCCAAAATAATGCCTGTGCCCCTCAGATATTCCCTTCATCTGACCTTCCTTTATTTTTTTCCATGTTTTTCACCTTTCTTTACCCTCACCTCACTTCTGTTATCTTATTCACAACTCTTTGTGGTATGTGAATTGCATGTGTTCCAAAACATGACCCACTCCGACAATAAGTTTTGAATACCTGCTTATTTCTTTGTTTGTAATTCGGCATGCCATGGCACATCACTACTGTTTTAATTCCTTCAGCTACCTGGTGAATTTTTCAGTATTGTGATATTGCACATATCACATCTCCATAAAGAAGAGACATACAGCTTTGCACTTACCAGTTTGTTTTATATATCTATATATCTATATCTATCTATCTATATATATATATATATATATATATATATATATATATATATATATATATATATATATATATATATATAGGTCCCCTTCAGCAGATCGAACATTTATAAGTTCGAACCACATATGGCTTTGAACCACACATGTTCAAACTTGTAAAAGTCTGATCTGACTGAATGGAGAGCCCCGTACAGAGCAGAAAGGGAAGATTTCCCATTTCCACAATGAAGTGGGATCTCAGAGTTGGTATATTTAAGTAAGAGGGGTGTGGGGGTGCAGGTGGGCATAGCCCCCCTGCTATAGACATTTAGTTTTGACTTTTTTGGTTTTATGTGGTTTTAATTCAGTGCTCAGACTTTTACGAGTTCGAACATATGATCTCGGTCATACGTGGTTTGAACTACTAAAAGTTCGATCTACTGAAGTAGATCTATATATATATATATATATATATATATATATATATATATATATATATATATATATATATATATAATGCTATATGCAGTCTTTAATTAATGCATTCATAACGGTATAAGAACAACACACATTTCATTAGTATCCGAACCATATCTCTGATCTATTTTACATGCATGTAGCATTTCTGGATCAAACTGTTACTTTCTTTGCATTGTTACTTTCTGACTACTGCACTTATGACTTTCCATCATTGTATTTGCACCAACTAATTTAATTTTCAGATTTATCCTTTGATCTTTGGTGGATGACACTTGCCTACATGCTAATTTGGCAGCTAATTAATTTTGTATTGCGTTGCTTAGGGGACTCTTTACACTGTGCAGACTGTAGTTCTTCACCCATATTTTTGAATCTGAGCCTAAAGTGAAATACAAGGAAAAGAGTAAATAAGAAATAAATGTGAGAAGAAATGGGGAGATAGTCAGGAATGTTGCATTGTCTTATCAGAAGATTTATAAAAATCAGGAAAAGCACACAAAATTTTGGACCACCGCTCACGGACAATTGTTCGTAGATAGAATCCTTTATTTAAACTAAGCGCTTTCACCATAGACATATGGCTTCATCAGATGATGAACCCTTATTGAGTCTGATGAAGCCATATGTCTATGGTGAAAGAGCTTAGTTTAAATAAAGGATTCTATCTACAAACAATTGTCCGTGAGCAGTGGTCCAAAATTTTGTGTGCTTTTCCTTGTTTTTGGACCCTGGCTGGGTGCATTTCATTTTATTTATAAAAATCAGCTAAAGAAAGCCATGGCAGCAAACATTTTGATAATGGACCAATTTGTTGTAAGACGCAGATTAATTGAAGATTTTAGTTTTGAGGTAGTTAGATTGCCATTGCATTGAACAGGAAATGGTTTAATCATAGGAGATGCAAATGCTGTGAAACTTCTGCTGGTGTGTGACTGCATTGGATTGTTACTATCCACCTGCCCAGTCCTCTTGCACTTTTAAACTTGGGAAATTGAGAACTGTAAGTCCCCTCTATAGATCTGACAGTAGGAGCTCTTCCTAGTCGCTTCTAATATGCTGATACTAAAGGCCACTAAAAGATAAATCTGGGAAAGCCCTCCTGTTAGACTGTTGAAGCCTGAGTTAGCCTTTCAGAACCTGAAACAACTGGGACAAGACTACTAACGACTGGGGAGCCTAGAAATTGATTTGCAGGAATCACCTTGGGAGTAATGCTTCTGTTATGTTGATGATAAGGGAAGGACAGAAATTCATTATATTTTTGCCTTCCTAGACATTACTATTTGCCAGAAAGCCTGAGAGTTTCTTCAGCTTGGAATTAATGCTACTACTTTGCCCCTGGTATGAGAAGGGGCAGAGGGACATTGACTGCTAATTGTCTCTGTACAGTGTGCATGGGACTTCCCATATTGGTCTGGTTATAGTTTTGGTGAGAACTTTTATTGCCTTTGCCCTGCTTAACATTGTTTTGTGTTCAGCTACTGTATGTACTCTCCAGACTATCTACTAAGAGAAGAGTACACCAAGTGCATGGAACCCAGCAACATCTGGGAAAAACTACTTCTTAGGAAGCTGCTTGCTGTTTGAGATACTGTTTTGCTCCTGGTAAGAGAAGGAGCAAAGGGTCATTGATTCATAGTTGTATACAGCTGTGGGGAGACCAGCACTAGTACCCAGGTAGTAGCAAGTAGGGGAATCACCATTATTCAACATTCTTCGCAGACCTTATTTTTTCTTTTCACTAAGTACTACTACCTATCATCCAGCTTAATTTAAGCGTATCAGCCTAAATACTTCAACCATAAATCTTACGGATCTACTATAATAGTCTTCATCCAACCCTTCAGTGCTGTGACAAGGTCTAGTCTTCCACCCTCTGGCAGCGTCTTTAGCAGTCTGCACTCACCTCATCTGTGGCCAGTTTGGTAACATTAGGTGTTCTAAAGCAGTTTAACACCTGCCTTATGCATACTGACTGTTCACTGCTTCTACATGTTGATAACACAACCAGTGGAAGATGTAACAATTTAAGAAACATGCAGGCAAACCTCATGCATATACATATATTGGTAAACATCATACCTCCACAACACCACATCAATCACAACAAACCACTTGGCCAATAACATAATAATAATAATAATAATAAAAATAATAATAATAATAATAATAATAATAATAATAATAATAACATAGTCTCTAAAGAAAAAAATTGCCAAGGACCCCAGCACATAAAACAACACCTACCCTTTATCCACATATACATACATTGCAAATCCACATAGTTCACCCTAGAGTTGTCAGGAATGCAGACCTAAGTCTATCAGATCCACCTATTCTGTTTCTTAACAGGGAAATGTGTTAGTTATAGGTGACTTTAGAGTTGGGAATACAGACTCCATACTCACAATACTCATACCTCTCAGCTCTTATTGTACAAAGCCAAAAATAAGGAGATGAAGCCCCCAAATCAGGGACAAATTGTATATATTGCTCTTATAAACTTAGAAAGTTACTAGAATAACAAGTTTTGGATTAGCATACATTTGTCAGAAGGACATGAAGCCTGAAACTCAAATGTCTTTACTAAGTTCAATCCTCAATGTTTAGCTAGTAAAAAAATACATTATATGAGTAACATACCAAAAATATTAGTCAAAAACTGGACATTCTTGGAAGTCTGGCCAGTTGTGAGGTATAACAAGACTGGATATGAATAAATGCAGTGTAAGTTGTTTCTGGTTCCAGAATTCCTGATATCATAAATGTTCTATGGATCCGTAAATAAGGCAAACAAGACTATGACCCAGTGGTTGCATATGCAGAGTGAAAAAACCTGAGGTGTGGCACCCAGAAGGACATGCTGTGAGACATAATGAAACTTACTATGTACGTGTTATATGCAGGAAAGACACTAGTTTTGAATAATAGCTTGCCTACACCTAGGCTGATGCCTAGATAATTGGCTTTTACAATTGCCTAAGATGTAAATGTCATTCTAAGAAAATTGGAATGTGTCAGCCTGGGATGGGATGGTAGATAAGCCTCCTTATTTTGACAGGGATGGCTTACACCTCCCATACCAGGGCTTCCACCTACTGGCTAAATGTCTTTATTGCCCTACTGCCTTTTTAAGCAGAATCCACAGTTAGGCATTTCTACATAGCAAACTCAAACACCTTCTTAGACAACATGATAACACTGCCCAATGCTGGTAGTTTAAATAGAAAGATACTTGGACATTAGACCATTCTGCAACTTTCATGGTTGTGTAGTTACTGAGGCATGGTGTCAGTGCAGTGACAGGATTTCTTCTATGCCAAGGTTTAGCACCTATAAGTGCTTCAGGTTCTTGGAAACTGTGAGGAAGTATCTGTATTTATAACCTCATATAAAATTACCAGTGATTCTAACATGGATCTCCTGCAGATCACTAGTACCATTAACATTTCTGAGCATTATTTCATTGCTAGTTGTAGATCCCATTAATGTAATGCAAAGATCATGGAAATTACCTTAATACCATTGAGGGTAGTATTGTATAGTTGAATTCTACATAACATATCTTGATCTGCAGGAGCGTTTATTGATCATATTCAATGCCTTTTCTTTCATTGACTAACAGTTAAAACAAGCTATGATCTAATGGTATTGCCCACTGTGTATTTTCTGTACTTCTATTCGCTAAGGAATATTTCTGCAATGGTTGAATAATAGCATTGTTATTTCTCTTCATCAAAGCTTGTAATTTATATCATGCAGGCATCTCCAGGTGTGACCAAGTAGGACATGTATATTCCATCCCATTGCATTACAACATAACCTAACACTTGTTGCTATACTTATAGATACACTCACATTGTTTAACAATATTTTTCAGAAAAGATCCCATTATATTTAGACTGTCCCCCAGATTCAGCAAGCAGATGTGCATTAATAAGTTATTCCTGCACTGCAGGGATCATTCCTGTTCAGCACGGCAGCACGCCAGGCATATGTATGAAGGTGCGCTGCCGTGCTGTAAAACAGACATGGTTCCATGTACGAGTGCAGGGGGGGTGTCTGAGAGCAGAGCTCTCTTAATACACACACTCCCTGCACTCCAGAATTGCCGTTCAGCAATTTAAAACAAGTGAGAACGCTCCTAACACCCCCACCCATCAGGGTAAGAAATCTGGACAAAGCCATAAGGGACAATCATCCCCACCAAGCCAAAAGTTGATAGAATAACAGATTTAGCATAAGCACATAGCGCACACCTCCCAACCTGTCAGAGTAAGGAATGTGGGCAAAGCCATAAGGGACAATCATCCCTACAAAGCAGAAAGTTGATAGAATAACGGGTTCAGCATTAGCATTGATATTCTGAAGGGTACAAATAAAAAAACACAAGAAATAAATATTATATATATATATATATATATATATATATATATATATATATATATATATAAAATAAAGTTTAAGCATAGCTGCCTGGGTGTGCCCCTGCTTAGCTATGCTTAGCCCAGCTGAAAAAGCAATAGATACCTAGCATAACCACTAGTGCAGCGGTTAGAACACATGCCTTACATATAACCATTCATGGTTTGAACCTCACCAAAGCCATTTCCATTCTGTATGTGTAAACAGTACAATTTAAATTTATTGTATATGTATGTAAGAAGTAACTGATTTTTCTCAACCAGAGTAGTGTATTAGTCCCAAATGTGCGGTGTTAGTGTAATAAAGTAGTGAAACACCCATATAAACACAAGTGCCCCATACAGTATAGTCACACAAGAATAAATTAATCCCAGCACATTGGGGGATGTCGGGGAAGGTAAATCAATCTATATTATGTAATGAATGATGAATCAATCCCATACAGGTGGCAGACCAATATAATAAAACATAAGCAATGCTAAGCATTGCACAGCTATGCTAACCAGGTGTAAGCTTTGTGTACATATGAATACTAAGCAATGAGTAGCCCAGCTAAGTGGTTTTGCCCATTAGTAATCAATGCTGAACCTTTCCTCTAAGCACTGCCAACTTTAGCTAAGCAGACTTGCCCGTAGCTTAGCTTAGCTCAGCATTTTCAAAACCTTCCAGCCATGGCAAAGAGTGAGATATCAGCCATATTTAAATCCCACAGGTGGGAATACAGCTCATAACTGGTTGTAGCTCTCCACTGTAGGCAGTATGGCAGGTGTTGGAGAGGGCATGTGCTCCCAGGCACAGGGCTGGGGCATACAGGAGTCCAAGGTCATGGTAGGACGTCTGGTAAAAAAACATGACATGACACTGCTGCAGGACCAGTACCAGGGCTCCCAATATAAAGTGGAACCTGGGAAAGTCTCGTCCATGATCTCACCAGTGCCACTGACATCCCTCAGACTGGTGAGCAGGTCCAGCACCACTATACTGACTTGAATGCAAAGGCTGTGTCGCAAGGCTGGTGAGTAACAATCCAGCTTGTAGTAGTCATACCAAATAAATATAAAGGAGTAAAATGTCACCTGGCACTATAAAAATGTGTATGGTTTCTACTGAATAAACCAGACAATGTGACAAAAATAGTCTCATATAGGTCGTATTTAAATAAAACTGTAACTGCCTGGCAATAAAGTTCTAAATCCTGGACTGGTTATGTTTACTCTGGTATTGTATGGCCTCACATGCTAACAACCGCAACAGGATGCAAGAGTGGAAAAACTCCACAAATTAAATAAAAATCCACTCTGGAGCCGATGTACTACAACCCAAAATGAAATGATTGATGGAAAGTCCACAAAAGAATAGAAGTATCCACAGTCAAAACTAAATTTATTGATGGAAAATCCACAAAAGAATAAAATATCCACAGTCAAGCGCTTTCGTCAAGTGACTTCTTCAGAACAAAACACCATGGTTTAATTTCCTTTTATACACATAAATAATTAATTAAATTAGACAATAATTAACAGTTAAAATGGCAGTGTTTTAAAGTGCATATAAAAAAAAGGACGCAATAGTGCCTGAATTTAAAAACTGTGCAAATATGCAGACCAAACCAAATACTACAAGTATCTATTGTATGAATAAATAAACAAATAGATATGTACATAAAACCAATAGTAGAAAGAGAGGTAAGAATGAAAAATCAGTTCATAATTTTGTAGCTCTGAACTTTAGTTCAGGCTTAATACTAATAAATTCATTAATACCTGCAACCTCTGTGGCATTAAGTTTGAATTGCCACCTAGCTTCTGCCCTTAATAATTTGTTAGTCCATCCCCCCTCTAAAATACTTATTGACCACCTCTAAAATGCCAAATTTAAAGGAGTGAGAAGGGTTAGTACTAATATGTTTATACAGTGAGTTTTTTCATCTTTTTATATAATACTGTAACAGTGTTCATAAATCCTTCGATTTAACCTCCTTTCTGTCTTTCCTATATAAAAATGGCAACAGTCTTTACATCTAGCCAAGTAAACAACACCTGTTGTTGTGCATGAACCTGGTAAAAAGGTCACTTCAATATCATATGGACCCAATTTTACCGTAGGAACTTCAATAATGTAACTACAATAATCACAGGCCCCACACCTAGTTGTCCCTTTCTTTTTACTATTCTTTGCTAGGTGTCTGTTTTCCAGTATACATTTCAAATTACTGTTAACCTTGTAAGTAAACAAGGGTTCAACACCAGTAACTGACCATAAATCTTTGTTACCCTTAAACATAGCCAAATTGTTTTTAATAATATTTTTAACACAACCTGAGGTTTCACCATATGATAGTACCATGGCCTGGGAAAAATTCTTTCCTTCATCTTGGTTTTTATTTTTTGTTTCTTCAGTTACCCCTAATAATGGTTTTTATCTGAGATCCCATTCACTAATAACTTGGTCCCTTATACAGGTTAAAAGATCAAGCGGGTAACCCCTAGCAAGGAACATGTCCAAAACCTGTTGGTGTTTCATCTTCCGCAAAACTATACTGGGAACACATTCTAACCACCCTGACCATCTGACTCTTCACAATATTTCTTTTCATAAATGAAGGGTGGTTACTAGTAAATTCCAAGTAGTCGTTGGAAAAAGTGGGTTTCCTAAAGATCCGAGATTGAAAACTTTTAGTATGAGGGTCCTTGATTAATTTCACATCTAAAAAAATTGATCTGTTTGTCGTCACTGGTGCCGGTAAATTTAAAATATTCACAGGATCCATTTATGTACTCAAGAAATTTATCATGTGACCCCCCCCCCCGTTTTTCCATAAAATAAATAAATCATCCAAAAATCATAAGTAAAGGGGGCCAAGTTATTAGTGAATGGGATCTCAGATATAAATCATTATTAGGGGTAACTGAAGAAACAAAAAATAAAAACCAAGATGAAGGAAAGAATTTTTTCCCAGGCCATGGTACTATCATATGGTGAAACCTCAGGTTGTGTTAAAAATATTATTAAAAACAATTGGGCTATGTTTAAGGGTAACAAAGATTTATGGTCAGTTACTGGTGTTGAACCCTTGTTTACTTACAGGGTTAACAGTAATTTGAAATGTATACTGGAAAACAGACACCTAGCAAAGAATAGTAAAAAGAAAGGGACAACTAGGTGTGGTGCCTGTGATTATTGTAGTTACATTATTGAAGTTCCTACGGTAAAATTGGGTCCCTATGATATTGAAGTGACCTTTTTCTCAGGTTCATGCACAATAACAGGTGTTGTTTACTTGGCTAGATGTAAAGATTGTGGCCATTTTTATATAGGAAAGACAGAAAGGAGGTTAAATCGAAGGATTTATGCACACTGTTACAGTATTATAAAAAAAGATGAAAAAAATGCACTATATAAATATATTAGTACTAACCCTTCTCACTCCCTTAAATATGGCATTTTAGAGGTGGTCAGTAAGGATTTTAGAGGGGGGGGGGATTGGACTAACAAATTATTAAGGGCAGAAGCTAAGTGGCAATTCAAACTTAATGCCACAGAGGTTCCAGGTATTAATGAATTTTATTAGTATTAAACCTGAACTAAAGTTCAGGGCTACAAAATTATGATCTGTTTTTTCATTCTTACCTCTCTTTCTACTATTGGTTTTATGTACATATCTATTTGTTTATTTATTCATACAATAGATACTTGTAGTATTTGGTTTGGTCTGCGTATTTGCACAGTTTTTAAATTCAGGCACTATCGTGTCCTTCTTTTTTATATGCACTTTAAAACACTGCCATTTTAAATGTTAATTATTGTCTAATTGAATTAATTATTTATGTGTATAAAAGGAAATGAAGCCATGGTGTTTTGTTCTGAAGAAGTCGCTTGACGAAAGCGGTTGACTGTGGATATTTTATTCTTTTGTGGATTTTCCATCAATAAATTTCATTTTGACTGTGGATACGTCTATTCTTTTGTGGAATTTCCATCAATCATTTCATTTTGGGTTGTAGTACATTGGCTCCAGAGTGGATTTTTGATTTCAGTTATGGCCTCACATGCTGCATTCACCAAGATCTGATATGTGAATAGTACTGTTGTGTCAACTGTTTTTCACACTGTGCTACATAAAAAATATGTCTAGGAATGTCTGTATAAGAATATTGTAATTACAAGGTCAGATTGAACAACCAAGAGAAACTTAGACAGGAAACACTAAAGGAAGAGGCAGCACTTTCTAAATAACACACTGATGAATCACATATTGTTGTATTTTTAGCACACCACAGCCATGGTTCGAATCCTAGGAGTGGTAGCAAGCTGTATGCATAAGAATTTTAACTAGGAATCTTGAATATGTGTAGAAACAGTCAGGTAGTGTTAACAAACATTCCCTCCACAGTTCTACCAGGTAAGAGAAGTAGAATGTAACTATATGACAGCTGAAATATATACTGTGTACAAACATACCACTGCCCAAACCAAAGCCATAGGGTATTGTAATAATACCTGTAGAGTAATGATTAGAGCAATGATCACTAAAGTTGTGAGCACTGCAAGAATATACAAGTTGTTAATTGATATCTGCCTTCCCCCACCATATCTGCAACAATAATCTAAATGCACAAATAAATGGGTATGTTTTACACCAAACCTACTGTTGGGACATATGTCTTTTTGTTCAAGAAATATTGAAATGTGTTTATATTATTGTTTCATGTTGAAATACTATAATTGGAGGCCAGTTGCTATCAATTTAACCTGCATGCCATTGTAATGGCCACTGTGGCTCCATATGGGCATGTGTTCTGTTTGCTATGCAACTGTTCCAAATCTGTTGTTTGGGTTGTGTTGACTATTACTAACCCACATATGTTCTAAAACTGTAACACCATAGCACATTTGGGAAGGCTGGTCCCAGCAGACCCACCTCTCCAACCTCATCTGGTCGTGGAACTGGGCCCCAGCATGTCTGGGACCCACCCCAGGACCTCCTCATCTGCTGGTCCTGCACCATCTTTGGGTGGAACTGCCTCAGGGGATAGGGCTCGTCCCTCCCCGGGAGTGGGCCCGGACAGGATACTGTCACCCAAAGCCAGGTCCGGGGTTTGGTGCATAGCGAGCTCTGAAAAGAGTTTGGAGATCTGCTACATCATCTTGAGGGCCATGTGGCACAATTAGATGGTAAGCCTGCCCCTCCTGCTCAGCCCCCAGCACAGCGACCTTCGGGCCCATGAAGGTGCAGTGGTGACTTCCTATGAGTGGGGACATCAGTCCCACTGTTTCCATTTGGGGGCTCATGGGCTTCCAATTTCCAAACACCCCTCCACATCCGTGTTTACCTCCACATGTGTCATATATTGCCTCTGTATGCTGTCTTGTCTGTCTTGTCTCTATTCCTACCCAATCTACCTCCCCAAATAAACCTACTATCCTTCCTCAACATTTCACTCTCACCTAAAAAAAAAGGGCATAAATAAAAGATTATAATACTTCATTCATTTCTACATACACAATTGATAGTCTTGATATTAAACATATTTTGAGTAAAAATTGGTTAATTCTAACACATGACTGAAGTATCAGAACACATATTGATGAACAACCTACTGTTTAAAAAAATAGTTTCGAGAAAAGACATGCTGGGAATAATTTTTTGAATGTATGTATGTTGAAGTGTGGTATATGTCGATACTGTCCCTTTATAAAGGAAGGAACAGTATTTATGATCAACAACACTAAGATTCATATCAAAAATAAGTATAACTGTAACTCTGAACGTATTATTTATTGTGCCCTCTGTAACCTATGTGATTGTTTTTACACTGGAAAAACTGATAGAAAATGTAAAAATAGAATATATGAACCTTTGTATGAAATAAGAACAGACAAAGAGACAAATGCTTTGTATAAACATACCTCAGAGAACAGTGACCACACTTTTAATTTTTTTGTTATTGATGGTGTCACAATGGACATCAGGGGAGGTACACGGTATGCCTTATTAGAAAAGAAAGAATTATACTGGCAGTTGTTATTAAATGCAAACAACTGGCCAGGTTTAAATGGATCCCTCTCTATTAATTCCGTTTTAAAATTGAGAGCTTTAAACAAATAATTATTTATTTAAATATGTATATATTTATTCATTGCTCTTTTTAAAAAATTGTGAAGTGGATGATCCTTTTTGTATATTTTCTATATATTTTTTATATCTATTAACATGTATTTATTTAACATTTTGTCATTGACATCACAGTTTGTATTGCCCTTTTAAATTTTTGTTACTTAGGGGGAGTGGCTACTACCATGTCATGCACAAAGGGAGTCTTTAAAATGCGTTCTGTGCTTGATTTTTATTTGTCTGATGAAGTTCTTTTGTTGAGGACGAAAGCGCTTACCAGCTTTCTATTGTCTTACAATAAACTTTTTTTGCTTTACTTTGTGGGCTACCAGCATTTTCTGCAGCATCAATATACCAGTGGTTTTATTGTGGAGTATTTGGTTCGCACACTTCTGCAGTATGGTCAGTAGTTTCTCTCTGTTTTTTTGGTGCTTACTGTTTATCTTAAAATGTCACTATCACACTGACAAACAGAACTGTGTGCAAGACAGTAAGCTCTAGCCCACCACTGTTCCCATGGTGAAACGTATGAAAATGTACAGCCATATACCTTTATGTTTCTTATTACTGATATTCCTCAGATGTTATAACAGCCTAGGTTAAACACATTTAATACCCCTCCCTCATAAAATGTCTTACAAGTGCATATAACAGTGTTCTCTACACACTGACCTCCAGACTGTACAGGGTCACACATGTTTTATCCAGATGTAGCCCTCCTATATAGGGACCCTATCATGTAACTTGTATGGGAGTCCACAACCTCACTGGAATGACAGGAATGTCAGCATTAAATAATGATAGACCATACCTAGCAACCTCTTATTGCATGACATCTGGACAAAGCCTGACATATAAGTGGAGGACAGAGGCTGAAACAATGGGTCATATTTGAAATATTGCTGTTATACACTGTTAAAGTTGCTGGTGTTACAGGATTGGTTGCAACATACCCTTACTCAGGAATATGAAGTCAGAAACACAAATGGATGTTGCCATGTACTGATAGCAATCAACGGAGAGAATGCCACTGATATGTCAGGGACAAGACCTGTGTGGGAAACAGACAAAACATAGCCAATCCTCTGTTCATCATGTGGATAGGCCTACATTTGAGAGCTATACAGACTGCATTTCATGCAAAACTAGCATGTACACACAAACCCTGAAAAACTAGCAGCATTCAATGCATATAACAGCAATAGTCACACACTGCCCCTTGGTCTGGAACCTTATACAAACATGTAGTTGGCCTGTGTCCACAATTCTTGTTGTAAAAGGTATTCCTACCTGCTGTCTGTAACACTGCTGCTCCCACATATGAAAGATGTCTTCCATACAGGCAAGGTAAAGGGACAATGTCCACATAATATAGTTATTTATAGTAGTGGGTTGCTATGACATTGGCTATTAGAAGGACTACACAGCTACCTGCATGCAATTAGCAACTGCGGAACAGCAATTGGTGCAGATGGCATCACCTGAACATGAGCATCACCTACAAAAGCCATGCTTCAACCTATTCAGACAAGTTTGATCCCAGTAGTGGAGAGAGAGAACAAAAAAAATTAGAAACCACATAAACAAAACCTAAAAATAAAAATAAGAAACAAGAGGACAACCTGTACACAGAAAGAACCAGAAGATAAACCAGGTATGTGAAACATGTAAGCACGTAATTGAATGTAGTACTTGGTCTGTAATAATGGGATAGATGATTATGAAAGATGTATATGTGCCATCAATACTTGCTGTAATGATGTCCTGTTGAACAAATGGTATAGAAGTAGCAAATGGCTCTCTCTCCAGTGGGTCATGCCTGTCAACTGTGCAGATCTTCACAGAATGTCAAGATTTAGCCATCATAGTATTTGTTCTGTTCCTCCATCATCTATATTAGTCTGACAAATACCTGGAGATGGAAGTAATGAAGTAATTTCAGACACATGAGTTTCAGACCCTACCACTTTCAGAACAGTCATGGTAATGTGAAATGTATCATTCTACAAACTAAATAGGTTTCTAATAGGCATGTCTATGATCTGCCTCTATATATTCCCCTTAATGTTAGGCTTTGTCCACATGTGATGCTCTAAGAGGTGAATAGGTTGGGTCACAGCTGAGGAGGCTGACACTCCCTGGGAAAGGACAGCTCACATATGGCAACCACTAGAGTGTCTGTCAAACAGTTGTGTCTGTGCCACTGCTAGGCCAGTTAATGTGATGTTGCCCATATCCATATGTTACCTGTGAATATGATTTATACATGTTTGTATTGTAAATCTAGGATACTTATATAGAGCATGAGCACAGTAAAGCACTGTTGCAGATGTGTGTGTTAAACTGCATGTGATATATTCAATTAATAACATTCAACTCTACAGTGTTCTTTTGGACAATGTTCACAGTTGTGACAGATATATGTAGTCACTTACACATATACTTGTGTTATGGCAGTTATATTAATACTTTATCAAAACTTACTTCCCTATTTTGTCACCCAGTGATGTGGTCCATGACCAGAAGTCCTGGTATAACAGGTTGAGATGTATGATTGAGCTGAAAGACTGTAAATCCAGTGTTCCATAATGACACAGAACACAAATGTATACCAGGTATCACCTGAACATGTGTATGTATGCGTATGTTCAGCTGAAAGGCACAGAAGTAATAACATGGGTCACAAGCACTCCAGAAAATATAATGTGCATATTGCACATGTGTGCAGTATCACTGCCACTACATACAGCAAAATAAAATGTATACTTCTACTGATTGTTGCATCGCCATGCCACTGATATGGGTACTACAGCAGGCATGCTTATCACATAGTAATCAGAGAAGTGTACAACTGTGTTATGACCCAGTGTCCATGCCTACCACTAACAGCTATATCAACACCCATATACACTGGATATCAGAGTCTACACATCCTTGTTGGAATGCCAGGTCTGTGTGCTGTATGCCAATGATACCACAGAAAACCATGTAAAAAGTTTCTCACCTCAAATGTGACCCATAACCTGTACAATTCTATTGTAAAAGAAACAAAGCTGTTTCATGGAAGGTGAGCAACCATTGACAAGTGAAGATGTGATATGATGTTAGAGTACAAACCAAGACAAATGGATGCTGTAATCATCTCAGCAGGTGTTTACACAACATATCAATGTGAGGGTGTGCACACACATTCAACTGGCTTACTGTACTGACTATTAATTCCCATATGTTTCCACAGCACAGGTTGTTATGTTCCCTATTGAACTGAGCATGCTATAGAACACATCACAGGTGGGGATTGTGTTGACATGTACTTTTGTGGGGTCATGTTCCAATTGCACAAGTACCATGCATTGTAACAGGGGTGTGTAAACTTCATATCCACTGTAGCTATATGGAATCAGCAGTACCTGACCTGTACAACCATCCTCCACCAATGATAGGGTAATCCCCCTTGTGGGACAGCACCAAGACACAAAGCACATAATAGGTTGCTATAATGCCTGTACAGGGACACATAGGTGCAGATCACAACTTGGAAGCAAGTGCACCTCTATCTGAGCAAGCATGTAGGTTCACAGGTGACTTCCTGTAAGGCTGACTATGACTAGAAATCAGACATAACCAAACCACCAAGGTCAGTTGCAACCATGTCCCCACATATGTACGCAGTCTCAGAGCCAGTAACACAAGTCGACCTGTACTGGGGGTAAAGTACACATCATACACACATGCCATGGATACAGGCGACCTGCATCAGACAGGATAGACAGGAACATTGGTACCCTATCCATAACATTAGTACAGGGGGATATGCACATCAACCACACTCCTGCCCACATCAATGGTGAGCATGGAAATAATGCTGACTGATGGCAACAACAGTAAGTCTCCATGGGGCATGAGAACATCACAGTTTGCCTCCTACATGAGCACAGGCATGTGGTCACAGTTCCATCACACACTACAGTCAGACACAAACATGCCACCATCCACAAACCATCCACATGGAAGATGGCCACTCTCACTCTTCTACACAGAAATGAATGGTGAATAGTGGATTATGTAATTAAGTGTCAAACATTGGGGGAACTGGAGAGATCAGGGCCAGGAGTGCAATGCAAGATTTCAAAGTCATAATAGCTTACATTGTTATGGTATAGTATGGATTACTTGCAAGTAATATCCACTGTTGATGTGCATGTGGACAACCGTATGAGGTCATGTGACCTTTTTTTCTGTTTATGTCTTCCAGGTACATTGCCCCGGGAACATTTGACAGCATTCATGAACCTTGAAAATGACACAACCATCCAATTCCTCATCATACATCATGCCGTACTATTTGGCCACAGGGCCCAGGATCTGCTGGAGAGGACCGCCCTGTGGAATGAGCTTTTCCACCGGGTAAACGATGTCGGCCTGCACGACCAAAATTATGAGCAGATGTAGCATCGGTGAACAGATTTGATCCATCACACCTGTCAGCAGCTAGCCACAGGTGGGGGTCAAGCCATCTAGCCCCCACTGACACATGCTGAGGAGCTCCTCGTCAGCCTTGGGGCATCTGCCCACCAGACAAGCCAGCAGGCTGAAGACAGCATTGTGGAGGCAGCTGCCACCCATACAATGGAAGAGGAGCATGCAGGTAAGGCCCCAGGGCACATTACTAGACCACTGTTACTTATAAATTTTTATCTGTAAAGTATCTACATGCATATGTCAGACAAGATAGTCTGTTGCTGCAGTGTAGTAATGAACAGATGTGCATAATCTCTAGTATTGTGGGTTTGTACTGTCGATTTGCTGAAATGTTGCTCCCACCCTATACCAATGCCACAGGTGTGGCTACTGACATTACTTCTCTCACACAACTATTAGGTCCCTCTGGTATACAACTGGGGCAACAGCCTGTAGCTGGTGAGTATGCAATTGTTTTGTTCAGGTTTGCCAATACACCGGCCATGTTATGACCATGCTATTTGCCATGCACACATTTGACACATCTTCCCATAATGCATGCTGTACATGTTCACTTATTGTTGCTGTTAACTGCACTGCATCACAGTGGTCACCTTGTTGGCATATCTGAAAGGTATGTAAGAGTCCTGCAGTATACCTAACAACCTGTCACTGCAAGATATGTGGAGAGAGATGAACATAATGGTGGGATAAATGGCCTACAGTAGGGACATGTCTGAAACATTACCCTTATGCAGTGGCTACAACAGTGTATACGCCACTATTACAATGGCAACTGTTCCTGATATAAACAACGGCAAACCACAATACCACATTTCACACCTTTTAAAACCTGTAATGTGATCCTAACTTGAGCAATGAATGTGTAATGTGGAATCCTATGTTAGGACAACAAATATGGGGAATACATACCTTAACAAACACTGGAAGCATATGTGTGTGCACACTCCAAATAACAAATTGTGGAAGCAGCTTGTGATGTACTGACAGCATTCTCTCTTCTTGAGTATACACCTTCCACAGGGCCTCAATGTCACACCAAGTAATGGTCTGCTGTCCAAGAAGAATGTCCATAACATTTGCCCACTCACCTACAACAGAGGCAGCCGTGGCTTGCACATATTTTACAAACCATGAAATGGATCCCATATCTGAAAGGTAGTACTCAGGAGTGGCAAAAGTAGCCTTACCTCACCATTGCATATACCATGGCAAACAGTGCAGACAGTCATGTGTGTGTGCATGTGTGTGTGTGTGTATGAAGTATGGGACAACATTGATGTTTGAAAATAAACAGACACCCATCCAAAACAGATGACAAAACATGTTACAAACTGTTCATGGAGGCTTCCCAGAAACATGCAGCAACACTGAGGAACTTGCCGGAATGTCTAGCAAGTACTGCCTGTGCAGTACCTGTTTCGACAATTGCCTGGATTCTGCATAAGTGTGACCTGTGGGTTAGGGTAATCAGACAGAAGAGTTGTCCCACATAATGCATCATCCAGGGCTCTCTACAGGTAGCTTAAGCATAACATCAAGTCTCCCAAAGGCATGTGTTGCAATGTGTAATAGTGTCATGAGACTGAGGCTCAAACCTACTGACAGTATTCATAAAGATATGTGTGGTGCACAAACAACACCTTACTCCACCTCGGGGCCACCATCCCCAATATTTAACTTGCTGGTGCCAGTGTACACATTTAGGTCTGCTGTTCATTATCTGGAGCTAGGCCGATAGACATGGTGTATGGGATTTGGAAAACTGCAAAATAACACTCATGTGTGGCCCATAGTTGTCAAGCATCTGCAATAAGGCTGAGGATGGGGAGGGATGTCAGCCTGAAACACAACAGTGTACTGAAGCACACATCCAAAGCTTGCTAAGAATGGCTGTATCTGAATACAGTGAAGGTTATGAATTGTGCCAGATATAACCCTAACTCTACAGCAATAGTGAAGCTACTGTGTGACCTCCAAGGGCTGTGCACATGAGCTGACCTTGCAATCTGGCAGAGTTGGGGGACATTTGTAGGGCAGAATGACCAAATAATGGCAAGTGAAGATGGGCCATGCTAGTATACCCCTTCCCGGAATAGTGACTGCTGTAGTTCACTTAACAGGTGCTTCAACAAACCATTGCATTAAGGGTGTGCACACTTATGCAAACCACATATTGTATGCATCTCATTCAGCATCTGCAAGACTAACACATTTGTTTGATACTGCATTGGATTGCACAGGTCATATATCACATATCAGGTGTGCGTAATGTTAACAAATGCAGTTTTGTGGCCCCATTGCATATCATAGAAGAGGCTGGCATGTCAACAAGGGTGTGTACACTTCTCATATCCACATTAAGGCTTGAAGGTTGTCAGTGTAACCAGATTTTATTGCACATACATGCACTGCTGATGATGAGATATGAAAATCAAAGGACAGGCATTAATTATTGACATCAGTCTTCATATCATCCCAGGTATGTGTCAGACAAACACATAGGGGCTGTGAGCAACAGAACAAACTTAACTGCCACACATATACACATTTAGCAATGGTGTGTACATTTGTGAGGTATGGTGCACTATATATCCCAGTGTGCTGTACAGGTGCACAGCATTACTATGTATGTGGGTGCAGTGTGTTCCAGGGGAAGGGGTATCGCCTACTAACACAACTCATGCATCACAGAGATGTATAATGTTGGTAACAAGGATTGATTATGTCGGCAGTGCATGCTGTTGAGTTCTATATGTCATGCATGTTGACTGTTGGGTAATGAGAGGTCTATGTAATATCTTTGTGCAACCTCACCTGCAAGTAAGTGTGTGTGTGTGTGTGTGTGTGTGTGTGTGTGTGTGTGTGTGTGTGTGTGTGTGTGTGTGTGTGTGTGTGTGTGTAGAGGTAAACCATAACATATAGGTTTTAAATTACATTTCTTGTCTGCCCCTCACAGGTGGCGAGGTGGGTCAGGGTCCCTCCTGCAGGCAAACTGATATTAGTGTCCATACAGACTCTGACAATGATGATTAGCATAGTGAGACACAGGCAGCATTGTCAGGGGCTGAATCTGTGCCATTGGTAGACATCCCACTTTTATCAACCCCATCCCCACACACAGTCACAATGCCCATACATAGCCCATCACCAGTGGCCATAGATGAGCGACAGTTGGTGGGTGGTAGCATGGGAAAGGAAAATGTGACTAAGGCAAGTGTGTCTGTACACAGCAGCCATAGCTGGATGACCGGCGAGGTACCACACCTCCAGATATACAGGGGTACTTGTAGGAGGGCTACTGGCCATCAGGCCCCTGGCAGAAGTGCCACAGCAGGTGTCACCAGACACATATTTTGGGCCATCATGGAGGCACAGGCATGTATGGAACATTGCACCACAGATAGTCTTAGGCACCAGAGGGGTACTCTTCCTGCTCTATATGACTACATCTGTAATCTTGCAGGTGCCCACCGTTATTTTGCAGAGGTCATGGATAGACAGTTGGGTGAGATGGTGGGAATCCTCAATTGTATGGTGTCTGTGGTAGAGCATGTGGTGGGAGTAGGGCATCGACCACATGAATGTAGGTTAGCAACACCAACAGCTGGAGGTCTACGTGGATGTGCAACAACACAGGACCGCTCCCGTAGTGGCAGTATCAACACCAGTACAGCAGGGAGGGGTGCTGTCTGCATTACAATGCAACAGGCCATGTGCACATGGTCCTGGCCTGTCCCAACAGGGACATAGATCCAACGAACAATTGTCATCATGAGGGGAGAGTGGGTCTATATCATATTATCAAAGTATGACAACTTCGATGCTCTTAATGTCGAACTTGAAAGTTCGAAGTCTGACAACACTGAATGTCAAAAATAAACATAAAAAACTCAAAACAAAAAAAATGCTCTATGCAGGGGGGCAAGCCCCCCATGCACCCCCCACACCCCCACTACTTAAATATACCAACTCTGAGATCACATTACAGTGCAGTAAATGGAAATCTTCCCTTCCTGCACTCTATGGCGATCGCCGTTATATGTTTCAAAGTTGTGCAACTTCAAACTTTCAAGTTCGACCTTTAGAGCTTCAAAGTTGTCAGACTTTGACATTATGATATAGACCCGGGGAGAGTACCATATCTGGGCTTCTGCCTGGTAGTGCCCATGCAACCCCTGGCAGGCACAGTTCTCATGTCCGTGGCCAGACACGGTGAATGTACACCCTGCCATGTACGGTCTGCAGCTGTCCAACAAACTCCTGTATAGGGCAGCCACATGGCAGAAATGTGGGCATACATACACACACACATCACCAACACAGCTTAGGGCACTTCCATACCAACACACACCATGTCTGCACAGGCCATTTAATAAAGAACCCCCTAACCCACACACATGATGTCAACCAAATGGCTCAGCCTAGGCCTCTGGCAAACCTACAACACACCCTGTGCATATGATGATACCTGTGCCACATCCCTGTCATCCATACCATCGATGCAGGGACATGCTAATATGGTTCTGATGCACAGGATGAATGTACTAAGGTTTAGCAATGTAATGCCATTTAACCTGTTGTCAGCTGGAATGATTAATGCTTACATGTCAGGGTGTGTAGCTGTCCAGCCATGATGTATTATAGCTGTTATTAACACTGACTGATTGTGGTCTCCATAATATATTCTGTGTTCTAGGTGTCTGTGTCAGCAGGATGTTGGTCTGCTGTCCTTTCCTACAAGGGATGTGGCACTGTGGTGACACATTGACTGTGTCATATCCCAGGTACAGCTGAACAAAAGTAACAGGTCTGTCTGTATAACAGTTACTGCATGTGCCATACGGCTGATAGGTCTGAGGGGTGTATACAGGTGAGTGCATGGTGGCTGATGTAAGCAACTCTTCTACAGTGGACAATGGTAAGTGTACTGAGTGACACACACCAAATGTTTATGAATAATGCACACACAGAAGCTTTGGTGCTGATGCAATACACAGAGAATACTGTTCACATGGATGTACTTCATTTTGCATGAACTCATTTTGGCCTATGTAATTCCACCAAGACTAAATTGCCAAAACATCACATCAGTAAGTAATCAGTCCACCAGTTTAATGTCACTGACAATGGTATTGACAGGGTATATGTCCTTTTCCCCAATGTAGTGCAGTCCTGGAGTTGGTAAACATAGGTGTGCTGGTGTGGGTAGCACAGCCCCCCTCCCCACTTTGGAGGGTGTGGGTGGTGCAGAACCACACATAGTGTGATTAACAAATACTTAACCTGTTAACATAAACTGCACAGTATAACAGCACACTAAGCAGGGCAATATACACAACAATAACCACAATGTGTGGCTGTGCCCACTACAGCCACACCCAACTATGTATACCAACTCCAGTATCACTGTACAGCTGTACAGTGGGGAAGAGGGCATTTACACACCCACTACTAGTTTTGATGAAATGAATTTCCACAAGATGATTGCTTTGAAATGTTACCTTTTGCCGGTTAATTTTCAGACAAATGATCTCCTCGGACATACATTTTCTGCAAACTGAAGCAGATCCCTTCACACACACTTACTTGGCAACACTCAGAGTAGAACCCCTACCTAGGTACTTATTGCTACTAATGTGTTTGGCCTTAATTGCACACACCACAGAGATTTTACGGTGAGGTGTGTCCTGAGTTTCCTGTTAAGTGAAGAACATCACCAGGTCTTGTACAGTATGGTAATGGGGATGTCCTGGGTGTTAATGAACAATACATATATGACATACTGTCATATACAAATTGACAAACACATACAGTCATAGACACATTTGACAGACCTGGGTTTATCAGTACTAACTACCTTGTCACTGAGTCTATACTGTTACAGTGTTTTTGCACACAGCACATGCATCATTGGGCTGGAGAGTTTAATCAGCTACCTGTATGGTTGATGGTGAGAGCGGTCCTCATACAGTGGAACTTGGGAAATGTACTGGGGGTACCATGGTGTAAAAACAGTATACCCAGCACCCACACCCCACATTGGATATTGTACTGACTGAAACCCATGTTAATGCTCTGCCATAACCACAATCACAAATTGACCAGGACTGCAATACAAATCCTTGTCTATCTAATCAGTGCTACTACAGGGATATGCATTTATTGCACAAGCCACAGGGATAGTAGGGTGAGGGTTTGTCATGGTTCTCCTAATGTCAGCAACATCACCAACCCTTATAATGTATGGCAAGGTTTAGTGTAGTTGGAGAATGTGGCCTCAGAATGCTGTCTCCTACAAATATAGCCCACTTCCCTTATGCAGATCTCTAAAATCACTCATTCCTAATTGTAATGAGGAGGATTTCCGATTCCAGTCTATATTCCATTAATTTAAGGAAATCAATGTTTTTTGTATAACCTCCTGTTTGTCCTTTTGTCTTATATAACATCTATGTAAATTTTTTTCATTCCTGTATATGTAATCTGTATTCTCTTTTTTGTAACTCTACTTTGAATCTTGTAATTTAAATATGTACTTACCATTTTTGTATTGGAGCTTTTCTCCTCGGGCCTCTACTGAAAACGGATATGTATCCAGCTAGACTAGCCCGGTTAACAAATGTAAAATAAATAAATAAATAAATATGCACACTCACACACAATTGCACACAGATACACACACACATACTCACATTTGCCAGGACTCAGAGGGTAACCCACAACTATCTACCTATTTGTAGAACAGTGTTATGTTGGTACTGCAAGCTCCAGGTAACCCAGAGGGTGAAGAGTGTAACAAGGTACATTTAATGTGAATCACAACAGCAGGCATTTCTAAGTATAGCAATGGTGGGTTTAGTGGGTGAGAAGGCTCTCAGAGTATTTTCAACTACAAGTTTACAAACACACATACAATGTTATTGTGAGTAATGCACACTGACACATTTGTCAGTACTGAGTTCCATAGGTGCAGGTGTTCCTAGTTGTGTACCAGGCTAATGTCCATGGAGAGATGAGAAGACTAGGGCATGCAGGTACATTGGTATCATGCCACCTGACATTTGTCTGCAGGCCATCTATCAACCGATGCCTCTTGAGTGATCCCCAGGATGACAGTTAAATTCAACATCCAATCATCTTGTTTTCTCTTGCAGAGAGCCAGTGAAGTGCTCCAATTGACATGTATGCAACATATATTGCATAACATGGCCAGTGTCTGGGTTAGGGACCTGTACCCAAGCCTGTTCTCTTGACTGTGGTAGTCTGTTTGAGGTATCCATAGCATGTGGTGCATACAGAGCGGTGTTTCCTGGCTGTAGCATTCATAACACAGCTGAGCAGACATGTCAGTGTCAGTCAATCAGAGATTGCCTGTAAGCAGCCAAGATGGATACCCGATATCTGTACATCTGTACAGAGGACCGACAGAAATTAGCTAGCAAACAGGTTATGCATTAGGATGAATGTTTTGGCAGATAGATGTCTGACACTGACAGGTATGCCATTACTACATGGCAGCAGTCCTCAATGACATGTCCTAAACACATAGTAGTCTACAGTTAATAGCAAAATACCAGATCAATATCCAATAGGAGATACTTAAAAACATACATCGCAAACACCAAGAACATGATAGTCAGTAGTCAGTGTCTGGCTTTGCATGCAGGGGTGTATGGTTCCAGTACTACAATCTGCAATTTGCTCTTACTTGGAAAAGCACTGGTAAAAGTAGTAACGCAACGATACAATATATGCAAGTGTGACTGCATATAACCTGGGATACTACCCATGTATGAAACACATACAAAGAGAAAAGATTGTGGTACTACCCATGTATGCTCAGGTGTCCAATACAGTATACTCACACCCCTTGCTACTGTAATGACAGCACATAGAAGCATCTTATGTACATGGAATTAAATACACATATTAAATATGTCATTACCCTGCTATTTTATCAGACTGGAATGTGATCACTGGTTACCAGGGCTGAGCTATGCTTATTAGGTGTAAGCATTGCTTAAATGTAAATGCTAAGCAGATTTGTGCACTGGTAAGTGAAGCCTACACTGTGTAAGGCATTGTCATTTAACCATACGTTAGCATCACTTACCGTTGTGCAAACCCACTTAAAGCTTCTCAAAACTGCTTTAACCACTTTGTATCCAACAGTTCTTGTCCTGCCTAGCAACCAAATAAACAGCCCTTGCAGGTTTTGAACCCAGGACTCTCTAGACTACAATCACTGCACTTTACCACTACACCATCTGAACTGTAACAATGTCTGTTGCTTTTTCAAATATATCAGTCAGTACACGTACTGAATAGTAGTGAACAACTGCTTTGACTACTACAATTGTTTCCTACTTGTCAGTGAAAATAGTGTTGAATCAGTCATGTTTTTATATCTAAATATACACATATCAGATAAATATGGTGGGATACATCTGAGAAGGTATATGCAACACTCATGTTGACACAGAGCAAGGATATGGGTATACCCATATCCTTGCTCTGTGTCAACATATATATATATATATATATATATATATATATATATATATATATATATATATACACACACACACACACACACACATATATATATATATATATATATATATATATATATATATTTATATATATATACATATATATATATATATATATATATATATATATATATATATATATATATGTATATATATATGTATATACCTATAACATATGCCCATAACATGTAGTGGAGTCATACCTCAGCACCATAGCTCTCAACCTCTTAGTGCAAGGGAATGGAATGTAAGTATTGCAGTTATAAATGTAGAATGTTGCTACAGTATCAGGAGTTGTGTTAACAGACATGTTGTGTAGGAAGGATCTTCTGAAACTGACATGTACGCCATCAGTTACTGACAGACATTATAAAATCATCATAGTAAAGTACCACACAAAACACAGTAATGATCCTATGGAATACCGCAGAAATATGACCAATAAACGTGGACAGTCTGAAACAATCTGGTCAGTCCAGAGGTATGCACAGAACTCCTTAGTGCAAGACATGTGGACCAAGCCTGACAAAGGGGATGTTTACAGCCATGAAAATGGGGATATATCACAAATACTGGAGTATATAAGCTCATAGTGTTGATGCGTTCACACCCTCATGTCTGTCCTAACACATATTAACTGGAGGAGCACAGGTCCCAAGCCCACATACTTCCCACTAGTTAGTGACATACATCTTCACAGCATCCCACTGCTTTTTCAGAAATACACAACATGTATAGTGGCCAGGCAACAGTACAGCTGACAAATATCTGGATATAACATCACACTAGGTAAATACACTAAGCTGCTAGTCATGTCACCAAGCACTGTCTAAACTACAGGCAGACTGCCACAACATTAACCCAATATTTCCTATGGCGAATACACATGTAATTGCATATATAGCAGGCACTACAGGCATGTAACAGCACAGAGTAACAGACACCAGTGTGAAAGTGCATATCCACAATTAATCTCAACACAGTCACAGTCAAATTATGGCAAACCTAATTAATAGTACAGTATATGGACTGTGTGAACTAAACCATCCTCATATTTGCCACTTCTAGACTAACCCTACATATACTGACCCAATTCACAGTGTTATCTGATGCCCGACTGTGGTATGGGACATGTCTCAGTCTGGCCCTATAAACATATATGCTGATAGGGTACCAGAAACTGGAGAAGCATGCAATGTCAGATAGAACAGGACCAAGAATAGTGACATCTACCCCAGTCTGTACACAGGCCAGATAACATATTCACAATACGCTGTTACACAATACTGACACTCTATAAACAAGCACCATAATTACACAGACCTCACTATTGTACAGACTACAACAGAATGTCCAGGTTTTGTCCTCAAATACAAGTCCTCCTATACATGTCTGGCAGTCTGATATATCACTGGCTTGATATCAGGAATGATGTCAGTAAATAATGATATACTGTACATATACACCTCTTATTGCATGACATATGGACAAAGGGTGACAGACTTGGGGGGCATAAGCACAAACACAAGGCCAGTATTGACATATTGCTGTGATAAACTGAAAAAAATTGCTGATGTAGCAGGTTTGTTGTGACATATCTCTTCTGAGGGATATGAAGTCAGTAACACACATGGATGTCACCATTTACTGACTGCAATCATCAGAGTATGCTACTACATTTATAAAGACAGAAAATATGTGAGTAACACACACCACATCTAAGACTCCAAACTCTGGCCAGTCTGCAGATAGCCCTATAGGTGAGAGTTTCCTCAACCACATAACACTGTCATTCCAGACTTTAAATCATGCAGAACATCCATATCCACACAAACACTGTTAAACTAACATTACTTCTAATGTAGAACAGCAATACATACATTCTGTCCCCATGTCTGGAACATCCCCCCCCCAAGTATGTTGGCCTGTCCATACAGTGTTTGTTGTAAGAGGTATTTCCAACTACCCTCTGTGATGCTGTTTGTCAGACACCCACATGAAGTCCTGCTCACATTGAAGAAAAAGGGCCAACATCCACATGAAGTGCTTAGTTATAGGAGTGTGTTTCCATGCAATTGGCTATAGGAATGATACCACAGCTGTTCCACATGCAATTTGCAAGTGCGGGACTCCAATTTGTGCAAAGGCCATCAGCTGATCATGAGCATTACTTTCAAAAGTCAAGCTGCTGCCTATGCAACACAGATGTATTTTTCCACATCTTCCAGAGAGGGAGAGAGAGAGAGGGAGAGAGAGAGAGAGAGAGAAAGAACGAAAATAAGAAAGGAAGAGAAAAAGAGCCGTGGGTGGATAGTGGTCTCTGGGTATTATAACGGCTGCCTATATTGTTTACTATTCCATACTGTCACATAGTAATTGCACATGACATTAGGCATTTATGGCTGTGGATTGTCTACAACATCCTCTACAGTGCTTGAAAACTGTCGGCCTTGTAATGTGGACATTGGGACATATAGGTCCTCAATATTATAATACAGCAAAATCCATTCTGCAATGCATCCTGTCATTACACAATCACGCCAACACCCACACAGCGTGTTGATGACACACACATACACACTTACCAGTACTGAGTTTTGAACCCGTAACTGGCTATATATTGCTATTACAGTGTTACGCAGTTATCCCAAGCACCACAGCACTTACATGCTGGAGAGCTATCCAAAGGTATCTTTGAAGGTGAGTAACATCAGCAGCAGTGCTAAAGGAGGGATAAGGGAAGTGTAGTAAGTGTGAATGTCCACAAAATCAAGTGTTAACAAAGACACACACATATTGTCTCACACAAACGCAACCATTATCACAGTTGCCAGGACCAGAACTCATACCTAACTAGTGTGCTACACTACACTATTACGCAGTTATCACAAGTGCCACAGAGCTTATATGATGGAGAGCTGTCCAAAGGTATCTTTGAAGATGAGTAACATCAACAAAAGTGCTAAAGGAGGGGTAAGGGAAGTATATTAAGGGTGAATATCCACAAAATCAGGTATCAACAAAGACACACACACTCTCTCATACAAACACACACATTATCACAGTTGCCAGGAACAGGATGAGAACTCCTAGCTAACTAGTTTGCTTTACTACAGTATTACACAGTTATCGCAAGTGCAACGGGGCTTATAGGGCTGAAATTTGGCCAAAGGGTTATTTGAAGGTGACTGACATCAGCAGATATGCTGAAGTAGGGCAATGGGAGGTGTAGTGAGTGTGAATAGCCTCAAAAGCATTCATCACCACACACACACACACACACACACACACACACACACACACACACACACACACACACACACACACACACTTGCCAGTACTGAGAACCATAGGTTCATTGCTTCACAGGTGCATAGTAGGCAAATTGGCCTGAAGGGTCTACAAGGCTAGGGTAAGACAATACCTTAGCATCAGGCGACATGATAATAGTCCCCAGTGTGGCTCAGGGGTGTAGTCCCTGGAGTGGTCCCCAAGGGTGGGTATTGTATTCACCATCCACTCAAATGGCTTTTCTATTGTGGGTGGCCAGTGATGTGCACTGCTTCCCATGTATGTGATCTATATTCCATAACATGGACAGTGTCTAGGATGTGCACATGTCCCACGTGCTTGTTTTTTGACATGTGGAAGTGTACTTGTGATCTCTGGGACATGTTGTGTGGACATATTGTTATCTTCTGATGTAGCATTCCTGACCTCATTTGGTGAGACCTGGCTATGTAACTGAAGTCATGATCTCAGCTACATTTACAGTATGATACGGGTATTCAGTGGAGTTAGTGGTGTCTCTCCATACAGGGCATGTGTATAAGGCATAGTATTCACTTTGTGGGGTACATTTGCAGACTCTACAGTTGTTGCAGGCATCCAGTGGGGAACATGGCAAAAGGGCCACTGTACACATTTATTTGGCTACTAAGGGAATGGAACAGGGTGCCATATCCTTTTATTTGCTGGATAACACACAGTCAAGAGATGTAACACATCAATGTACTTTCTGATGTCAGTGGCACTGTTGTGGTCAACAGGCATGTAGTCCACTGCTATCACACCATGGTTACTATCTGGGAGGCAATATGCAGGGGAACTACATGCCTGTTGACCACAACAGTACCACTGGCATCAGAAAGTATGTATCTGACATGGCTTACTGGTAAATCACTTTGTCTATGGTATGCAGGGTCCTGGGTTTCAGCCTTGCAGAGGCTGTTTGGGGTGGGAGGTTGGCGTAATGGTTAAGGTGCTTACCTTAGAAACCCAAGGTATAGGGCTTGATTCTCACATGGGGTAAGTGGCTAGGCTTAAAATGACCCATAAGGGCAGTTAGCCTAGTACTAACCTATGAGCTACCAATATAGTGGTTGTTGCCTAGCCAAGTGTGTTTGTGTATGATACGTAGGTGTAGAGTGTTCTCTGAGTAATAGAAGGGTTGAGTATATTGTTCACAAATCCATACTGTCACGTTTAGTGCTGTGGATTGTCTACACCAATTTCTTTGGTGTTTGACATTTGTTGGTCTTGTAATGTGGACCTTGTGACATATACTAGGTCCTCAACATAATAATTTAGCAAAACCTGCCCCACAATGTATCCTGTTATTAAACAATCACAGCAACCCCAACACAGGATACTGATGACAGACACACACACTTGCCAGTACTGAGATTCAAACCCCTACCTAGCTATGTACTGATATTACAGTGTACTGTATTTATCGCACGTGCCATGGAATTTACAGGATGGATGCTGTCCAAAGGTACTTCTAAGGTGGGGAACATCACCAGCCCTTGTAAATACTGGCATTGTGTGATGTAGTGGGTGAGAGATCCCAAAAATAATTTTACCCTACATACACATTTGCTAGGGGTGAGGATCAAATCTCTATCTAATAATCTTTTCGGACTGTTATGTTGTACATTTACCACATGCACCACTGACCTTACATGGTTCAATATTGGCAACAGGTACTTCTAAGGTAGATGATATCTGCAGGACTGCTAAAATCAGGCACTGAAATATGTACTGGGTGTAAATAGGGGCAAAATCTTTGAAGTACGGACATACATATGTAGACACATGTACACACACAAACACTTGCCAAGGATGAGATTCAAGGCCATACCAATGCAGTTATCATTACTACATTGTTCCGCATTTATGACATGCACCATGGAGCCTACATGTTGGAGATCTGGGCCAAGGTATCTTTGAAGCTGAGTGACATCAGCAATAGTGGTAAATGAGGGATAAGGGAAGTGTTGTAAGTGTGAATGACCACAAAATCAGGTCTCTACAAGGATACACACACTCTCTCACACAAACACTCATATTTACACAGTTGCCAGGATCAGGATTAGAACTCCTACCTAACTAGTATGTTACACTCTAGTATTACGCTGTTATCACAAGCACCACAGAGCTTACATGTTGGAAAGCCGTCGAAAAGTATTTTTGAAGGTGACTAACATTAGCAGCAGTGCTAAAAGAGAGGTAAAAGAGAGTAGTAAGTGTGAATGTCCATAAAACCATGTATCATCAAAGGTGCCCACACTTTCTCACACAAACACACACAGTTTCACATTTACATGTCTGGGATTAGAACTCCTACCTCACTAGTATGCTACACTATAGTACTATGCACCTATCACAAGTGCCACAGAGCTTATAGGGCTGGGATTTGGGCAAAGGGTTCTTTCAAGGTGACTGACATCAACAGGAATGCCAAAGTAGGGCAATGGGAGGTGTAGTGAGTGTGAAAGGCCTCACAATCATTCATCTGCACACACACACACACACACACACACACACACACACACACACACACACACACACAACATTTCACATTTTCCATGTATGGGATTTGAACTCCCACCTAAGTAGTTTTCTCCACTACAGTATTACACATGTATCGCAAGTACCACATAGCATACAGGGCTAAGCCTTGGCCAAAGGGTTATTTCAAGGTGACTGACATCAACAGGAGTGCTAACATGGGGAATGGGAAGTGCAGTGTGTGTGACTGGGCCATAAATCTTTCTCCTGGAAACACACTCACAAACACACACACACACTCACACACACACACACAAACACTCAGTCGCACACAACTTTACATTTGACAGGACTGAGTATACAAATGCTAGATGAATACTGATTTGTACTATCGTGTTACATAGTTATCACAAGCACCACAGACACTATAGGGCTGAGGGCTACCAAAAGGATTGTCTACAGTGATTGACATCAGCATATCATGTGATATCAGCCAATTGGATGTGAGGTGGGTGGGACTGGCCTCATGTTGGAATTATCTCTGTCACTGTCTGTCTCTCTCTTCCCCACATCTCTGTGTGTATGTTTGATATGTTTGAAATATTATAGTGTGTTGGGCTTGGATATGTGTGAGTATTCCTATCCAATTTGTGTGTAAAATATGAACAGTGTACAATTTGGTGTGAGTGCACAGACATCTGCGAATGACAAATATGTATAGTCCACTGTGTTATCAGACATGAGCTTCATTTCACTAAGTGTAGGAGCATGCCCAGTGTGACCTTCTGTATTGAGTGTGTGAATCCATTCTAGATAGAGTTGTACTCCAGTCCAGGGTTTGGTGTTCTACACCTGCAGCTAGCAATCTGTTTCTGCAGGATATCTGTGGATAGGTTGACAATATGGTGTCACAATGGGTGACAGTGGGATACTGTAACTATCGCTGTCTGTGCTGTTTGTGTTACATGGTTGGTGTTAGCAGAGATATTCAGACATATGTATTGTTTTGCACTGTGATGTAGTATGTCATCAGCTACTGACAGATATACTTATTTGCTTACAGTTATTTCCTGGGAAATACAAGATGAATGAAGCTGTGTCCAGTATTCTGGTCTGCAGCCTACAAATTGTTGCACACTCATGCCATTCTGGAGGGGTAGCTGCAGACACTTGCAGATGGGTCTGTGTAAATGGCCCAGCATCTTGTTACTATGGTGGCTGAGGATCCTCTTCTTGTACATATATCGACTTAACAGAATGGCCATATCCTGCTGTGGCCATACCTCTCAGCTGTACAGATTCACTCAGGTTACCTAGAGGCAGGGCTCATATATCTGATCAGTCCCCCTTCACATTGTGGTTTATGAGCAGGTTTGTAGCCAACCATTACTGAGTTTGCAGGCAGGGGTAGTATGGACACAAACCAGAGTTTCAGACTTCACACACTCCATGATGTCCATGCTTCTACACCCCCCTACTCTGTTATTCTATCCTCTTCCTAACATTATGCGAACAATATCTGAGAAGAATCCCTACAGTTGGCTCTTCATCTCAGTAGTATTTAGGGGTCGATCCACAGTTCATGCAGTATGACATGGTGGGCATGCTACTGGGATTTTTCAACATGGCCTTGCATTTGTGTTCTGTTGACTGTGTTAGGTTGTTAGTTGGAACCCCATGAGATACAATACATTGGCACTATGAATGAGGCACAGGAGTTTGACAGAGGACTGTAGGCCATTTGGTAGTGATGCAGGCAATCTGTAGCAGGCCAGTGCATTCTGTCTCTCCTACATTCCCAGGCTGTGAGTCAGTAGATTACCCTGGGGTGACAGAGTAAGTGTGTGAGGTGTTAATGGCAATAGTTCCTGTCCATATTAATCCATTGGTCTGGATGCAGGCAGGGTGCTGCTTACAGCTAGAGACACACCTGCATGGGACACCTCTTCAGCATGCTGCATTCTGTGGGTATTCCCATACAGAAGAGGGCTCATACTCTACTCATTCCCAACAGCAAGGATATGGCCTGTGATAAACTTGTGGCTGATAGTGGGGTGAGCTGAGTGTATGTGTGATATGAAAGCAACTTACAGCTGACTCACTGATATACATGGGACATTCCCCATATGCTGCCTTGTGCAAGGACATAGGCATTCTCTCATTACTTCATAACTGTACCTTTTGTGGTCTGCCAGTGATTGGCCAAACTATATCAGTATTCCATACTACACAGACAACTAATGTGTTGCTAACCTATGTACAATTCCAAAGTTGTGTGCAGTTGACAGTTACATTTTATGTACTTTGTCTAGGGTACTTCCACCTGTGTACTGTGTGCATGTATGGGCCCACATTCATGGCATGTCCATCTTTCAGACAGTGACAGATATTGGCATCTGGACAGTGAGTATGGACGACTGCTGGCATGTGTATTGCTGTGAAGCATTGTGGTTGGCACTGCAGTTGTTGGAACATGGCCCTATCATCCACAGTACTGCCCACAGGCCACTGAGACAAAACCCTCCATGCCTAAATGCTGACCACTTCCAGACAATATTGAACACACAACAAAATAACACACAGACCCCTGCATATTGTACACATGCAATAATCTATCCTGTAGATTGGGCCAGCTCAGGTAATCTGTGCTCTACTGTTATTACTCCTCACACTTACATGTTACTGCATTTCTAAATAGGATTGTGGGGGGGGGGGGCACACCTGATGACTTTAAACATTTGCTATGACTGTACTGGTATTTCAGGTACTCTGTTGGCTTTTATTTCATTTTGTATTCTGACCTATCATGCAGACTGGAAGCATATCAGTAGAGTACAGATCTTAGATTTTATTGACCTACATTTCAGTTTTAGACTTCTTACCCTTCAGAAGTTATATACGACTGCCAGACCTGCTGGTAGTCTGTCTGTGTAGGTCTGGAAGGGGGCTGTTTACCATTGCTTTCAATTGGAGACCTTAGCCGAGATTTCTTTATGGTCATCTACACCTGTCCTGCTAGCTGAGGCTGGTGGTGGGTATGTGAGCCTCAATGACATGCATGTGTGAGTCCTAGGGACACACATTTGGGCCACCACATGTACTGCAGTGGGACTTGTCACCTTGTCTAGTACTGCCTAGTATGTTGACACCAGTATTTGTTATGGATTTCATGCTGCCCATATAGATGTCCACTATCTGCTGCCATCCCATTCAGTCACCCGATTCCCTTGCATGCTCACATCCATACCATAGATACAACTATCAGAGCATACTACTCCATTCAGTAATTGATAGGAAGAGTGACTTACCTTGTGGCTGTGCCAGTATTGAGGATGGTGCTGGAGGGCAGACTATGCTGGATGCACATATTACACTCCCTATACATGGTAAAGCACAGGTAGTATCATGTTTGGCATCCCTTTTGCTGTATATATGAGTCAGAGAGAGGTATCATCCCCTGAGTCCTTACCATGTAAGTGTATGTGCTATGCATTGCCTCTTTCCCAATGCCTGGGCATACTGGGCATGCCTCCTTCTGCCTACAATGGCAGGTACAGGTAGTTTCTCCTCCAAGTCCCTCTATGCCTGTGATGGCCTTGGCAATGGTGGGGGGCTGTGTGGCCTTGCCCCGTGCTGTTCCTGCTGCAGCTGTTTCCATAGGATCATATTGGTGCATACTATGGACATTTGTGTACATATAGCTGTAGAATACTGCAAGGCTGCAGTGAATATGTCCAGGTAGCAGAACTGTGACTTGAGTATCCCAAACACATGCTCTATTATGATTCTGGTTTGTGCGTGTGCCCCATAATGGAGTTCTTGTTAAGGTGTGTGTGTATTTCTGAGAGGTGTCATCAGCCATGGCTCAATTGCATAGCCAGCATCCCCCACTAGGTGGCCATATGGGATGTCCCCACTGGCAAATGACTGGCACAGCTCTGTCATATACCAGATGTGGGAGTCATGATAGCTTCCAGGGCTGCCAGCACACACATTCAAGATAATGCCCTGGGCATCGCACATGACCTGGCAGTAGATGGAGGGGAAGCTCTTCCGGTTTATGTAGACCCTACCCCACTCACCGGGTGGTTCTTTGATGTGTATGTGCATAGAGTCTATAGCACCCACTAACTCCAGGTATTCTGTTGTTTGGTAGAAGAGTGGAAGAGATCCATATTACTGGTCAATGTTTCATGTGTGTTGAGGAAATATATGTGCTCACCAGCATGTGCTGACATAGCATCCAGGAACTGGTGGAGTACACTGGATGCTGATGCCTGTGAGATCCCCATTATATCCACAGTTGCCCTTTGGAAGGTACCTGTGGCTAGTATTCTTAAGCCTACACATACCTTGGTATCCACTGGGATGGGTTCCCCTCTGTTGGTTCTGTGTGTAAGGCGTGGCTGACACAGCTCAACAATTTGCTGTAGAATGTCCCTATCCACCCTATATCGCTCCACCATCTCCAGCTCATGTATTCCCTGGTATGTTACCATGGGTCTGTCCACTCTTCTCCTCCTCACTGTGGGTTGGTCATCAGCATTCACATCCTCACCACCCTCAGCCTCTTGCACATACTGATGTATGAGTGCGACAGCAGCCCCTAATATTTTGTTAGTTTTGTCAGGTAAAATTTCCCCATCTGTGTACACTGGTGGTGTAGAGTTTGTGGGGAAAAAACAGACTGGAAGGTGTTTGCATAGTTTATAGTATTGTGCTAGGCTTTTCCATATGATATTGGCTGTTTCTGATACATTTCATCTGTCAAGTATGCTAGTTCTCCTTGATTGCCTTTCAACTGCTTTTTTCCCTTCCCAATGCCTGTTCCCATCTTCCCGTTTAAGCCCCAAGGTGTGTCACGCATACCTTAGATGTGAACAGAGCTGTTATTTCCTGTTTTTGTTTTTGTTTAAAACCCTGTGCGTGGTGCACACATGCATTTAGGCAATGTAAACACTGCTAGGCAGCCTCATACATACCCCCTTCCATAGATGTGCTTAGCTAAGAGCAAACATGGGCCACAGAGCTCCAGTAAGCTTACAGCATGCATGACACTCCCCTTTATGAGGTCATCCACCTGTTAGTCTTATACAATGGTGTTGCTGCACCTACACGGTTGGGTAAAAGCTAACACTGAGAGGAAATCTGTGATTCAGTAGCAGTCCCCTCATTTGCATAAAACAGAATGCTAATTCATAGTTACCACACTCACACTCAGCCTTCCCCCTTAGCAACCACTATTCCCTGGTATTGTAGTCTTATACATGCCATTGACTACTATGGCAAAATGCTGTTTTGGGTTTAAAAGCTTATTTCTACCTTTTTTTCTTATTTGTTTTTGCACCGCTGCCCTACGCTTAAATGGCTCAAAATCGACCAAAAAATTAAAGTTGTTTTTTACAATTTTGCAACTATTTCTCATGCCAATGGCCATATATTTGGCCATTGGCAAGCCTACTACATTGAATACATGCTTTCTTTTGAGCTGTCATGCCTCCATTTTGTAATTTGCAGAAATGCATTAGGTTAGTAACCGAATACATTTCTGCAGGTTACACTGTTCCTCCACAGATGCCTGCCTACTTCCTGGATTGCTAATTCACCTCATTTGCATGTTTTTCACCAGTAAATGAAGTAATTATCATATAGCAGTGGTGTCCATGTGGGAATAGTGTAGGCGTGCTCGCACACGTCTCGGGTGCTCGTTCCTGGATTGCTCACCGGCCATATTGCGTGCAGTAGCTCTTGCACAATTCAAGCACTTCGTGCAGAGCTTGCTGAATTCAGGGGTATGTGTTTAATTGTATGCTTTATTAGTTATATGTAATTTATATTAGATTTTTGACTGTTAGTTTGTCTTATCATTACTTTTACTTCCATTGCAACTCTTCCACTCATATTTGTTGTCAGAGGATTTTTTAATGTTAAGTTGAATTTTTTTATATATTGATATGTCAGATCAATAGTATGAACTACAGCTTTGGAGTGTGTTAACAGAGTGCTGAGGAATCTCTTGGGGGAATTCAATAAAGCCTACATGGTTGTTTTTCACCATATGCGTGTCATGCCACAAACAATTTTAGATTCAGTAAGCACCTTGTTGAGGCGCACACCCCTGCACAAATGAGGGAAACACCGTGGTATTCTAATTACAGCATAAGCAGCTGAGCTGCATTCTAATTAGCCAATCCAACACAGTAGAGGTATTCAACAAGCTATAAATCACCCGTGTAGACTCTGTGCTGGTTTTTCCTGCAAATTTCTACATTTTTGGAATACAGCCATGGAGAGGAGTCTACACTGACTAAATGTTTGGGGCTGGTGCTGCTTTAATTCATTTGTATGTGCTACAGTCTAAAGCCAATGCTGCTGCTGCTGTAGTTAATAGGCCTAGGCTGAGAAGGAGAAGAGTTTTCATGTCTAATTTAACTTTTCACAACCTACATGATGTGAAAATTGTAGAGCGCTACTGGGTGGACAAGGACACGCTACAGGAACTCTGCGACCTCTGCCATACTCAACTCAGAATGAGAGCCAACCAAGGAGAAATGTTCCCAGTGGAGACAAAGGTATGTGTAGCCCTTAGAATCTTAGCTACAGGTACCTCTCAGAGACCAACAGGGGATATGCTGGGGGTATCACAGACATCAGCATCCAGGATCCTCCACCAGTTTCTGAATGCTATGCTCCAACATGCCAGTGACCACATATATTTTCCCTGTAGATACACACACAAACCAGAAATTTCATAGGGTGTGTGTTTGGAATGCAAAAGTCATGATTCTGTTGCCTAGATACATCTGGGGGTGCCCTGCAGCACAATCCATGGAAGTAAATATTCACAGAATGTGCCATGCTACACAACATAATCCTGAGGAAACAGCTTCAGCAGTATCAGCAACAGGAAGGGGCACATATTCCACCATGGTCACCACAACCACAGGCAGATGAGAAGTCAGAGAGGGGATCCACCAGCTGCTGTGGGTGTAGGCAGACATAGGCATGTTCAGTATGCCCTTGCATTGGCTAAGAGACAATGCATAGCTCACTCACTCACCACCTAGGGGCCTAAAACCTTCCTCCTACTCACATAAATATACAATATATAACATTGATACCAGGTAACTCACACAACCTTTACCTCCCTATCTGTTGGCCATGTACTTCTTGAATCCGAAAGTCATTTCTGAACTAAAACTGTGGCAACTGCTGCATTTACAAGGTAGGTCCTGAACCTGGAATGTATTGTTCAATAATATGAATTTGCAACATATCCTTCTATTTCATTACTTGGTCTGGTAATCAAGTAAAAGGTGGGAGATTTATAAAGAAAGTACCTTAACATATGACAGCAGAGACTTATCTGTCTTATATGTGTCCATTACTGAGTATTAGGCCACAGGCATCAAAGATTCACACAATCATACCTCTCCAAAGTACTGATGATCACTACATGCCCACAGTTTAGCACCATACGTTTGTAATGGAAAATCATTAAAGAGAGATGTTACAAAGTAATGATACACATTGCAGTTTCTCACTTCACAACCCTCACAAGATCATTTGTGGTAAAGTTGGGAAATTTTCATGCTATCACCTGTCTAAATTTCCATGGCATATATATGTCAAAGGTACAAATTAATAGTTCAAGCAGATATACTAAGCACTAAGTTAGCTATGCACCATGATCATCAGGCACAAAGCTTATGTATCTCTGAATCCAAAAGACAGAAAACAGGGATGTGGCACAGCTATCATCACTTGCACAGGGTGTTGTGGGGGGGGGGGGTCAGGAAGGCTCACCTAACACAAAAGGTCAGTGAGTGTGTGTGAATAAGAAAGAGAAGCAGGCAGACAGTTGGATACATCAACAAATGGCCAGTGAGACAAAATAAGTAACTGTTGCGTGTGTGTCTGTAGGGGTCCTCCAAGTGAAATTGGTGTGTGAGTGTCTGTATGAACATAGCCAAGCATTATGCTGGCTCTACATCTTGGTATGACAGATAGGTGTGATTCATGCATGATAGTGGTGGAAGTTCATCATTGTCTTCCCTGACCATAAGAACTGGCTCTGCCAGGAGTTGTCCTGACACATTCATGCACACAGTCAGATGCAGTGATGCTACCTGAATGTGTCTGATGTCTGCTGGATGAGCTCCCTTCACAGGAACATCCAAGACCATGACCCCATGGTCTGTCACATCTGAGTGTGGACAGCACACTCACTGATGGAGTAGTGGATGTACTGCCATTCTTGGAGCATGATTGGGCATGGCCACATTAGCTGACACTATGGCTGACATACAGCCACATGGATGCCATTCACCCTCCCAGTAGACATACCACCACAGACACCGCTCATTCCAATGTGCCATTCATCCAGTCCTTTGACTCAGTAACATGGTTGTGGCAGTCACTCATATCAGACTTTGCCACATCTACAACCCTGAGCATTTGCTTGGAGCACCTATGGACTATACTTGTGCCTCCAAGATGACCTTAAACATACATTGAGTGGCATGAGTTGAGACACCTGCACCAGGTGGTAGAGGGATACCATGCCCCTTTTAAGCACCCCTATCAACCCTCCTGCATGGCACCTCACCCACACTTTGGCCACAGCCAGACTCAACAGGCACTGAAGCCACAGTAGCCACACTTTCCTGATCAATGGCCTCACCCATCACCTGTCCAATATCTGTGGCCTCACTGAAATGGGTAGGCATAGGCCTACTGGCTGTGTCCAGTGGAATTGCATGGGATATCTGTATGCCATCCTCAGTGCCAGTCAACCTCTGCACCCCTGATTGTGCATTAGTTTGGCCACCATGATCATCAGAGACTGCTGATACACTGACATCAGGTTTCAGAAGGTTTACAATCCCACTGCCATGATCACCTGTGATATAAAACAACAAACATATTAATTCATTAGTACCTACACTACCATACTGTAATATATGCTAACAAAGTAACAGTGCTTCCACTATTGCAGACAGTACAGCAATATGCACAACAGGCCTGAAAGCAACAGCACACACTAAAATATTCTAAACATTTTTTTTAATTGCTCAACAGTACTGACATAAAAAATTTTTGGCTTACCATCTACAGAAGATATTCTCCTCTGTAATCCAAAAGGTCCTGGAAGAAGTTAAGCAGAAGCTAAGAGCAACAGCATCACAATTAACAATAACACAGGGGGTAATACTTTTACACAGTTGTATGTCAATTAAGTGTACTTTAAATAAGAACGTGACTGTCAACTCAAACCTAAGCTAATAACTGGAGCAATCTTTAATCCCCCCAAAAATACATGTGACACAGGAGTAACATATTGATTTCAATTGTTTTACTATACAACAGTATTCAGCTGTTCAGATACCAAAGCCTACCTGGAAGCTCCATTTGGGATGTGCTTGCTGCCTCTGACACTGTTGTTTCCACATTGAGGATGTGCTGTACTCCTCCCTCCTGTACATTCTCTGGAGCCCTGATATTGGCCAGGAGCTCTTCATTGGGGTGTTAGTGGTGGTTCCATAAGAGGGCCTCCTCCAGTACCCATCTGGTCATAGCCCACAGCAGCTGCTATCCTCCAGGCAGATGTGATCATGGCAGTGGCCCTGTGGTGCATCAGTTCATATGTCTTGCTGTGGCCACCCATGGCATTCAGATCAGCAACTATCTTTTGCCAAATTTGCATCCTGCATGCCATATCTCCCTGTCCTATTTAAAGTAGAAAAGCACCATGTTACCTAAAGGCATCCACTATGACTGGGTTCTCAGCATTGGTGAAAGGAGGCCTCTGAGGATTGACATGCCTGTGTATACTCCTAGGTGTCCTAAAAGACAACAGAAGGATAATACACATATGTATCACATAAGTACTGAATGATTGATTCCAGATAAAATTGAAAAGGTAGCCACTCAGTATTACCCCATGTAGAAACATACAACAGTCTACAGTTGTGAAACATGAACAATAGACATGATGCAAAACAAGGACAGTAACAGGAACAACATATTCTTGTTTGTGCCATGACAGTAACTTACCATTGCCCCCCCAAAATAAAAGGGAAATGACACATTTTGCTAACAAGCCATCTTTGAAATGCTAAAAGAACTATCAAAAGAACTGTCCCTGAAATAAATGTACATATTTATCACATAGCATTCCATTTTCATGTATTGGCAATCATGAATACTTCTGAAATGGTACACTTCTAACTAGTGCATACAGATAAAAGTGTAAAAGCCTTTGCTTCAGATTTTTCTTAAAGACATTTCAGCATATGCAGTATGTAGCTGAGGAAATGGAAGCATACCTTCTGAAGTTCAATACTCCTCTGTGCAAATATATCCTGAAGAAATAGCATTGTGTGCAGTATTCCCAGCATAAACAAGTCTCCTCACCATCAGTTTGCCTAGCCACGTGGTTGCCTTTTTATATGGTGTAGATTCAGAGCTGTTAGCATGATGAATATGCAAATGAGGTGTGAACTCATTAGAATTGCTGAATCCAAAAAAACTGGATCCATGTAGGAGATGAAAACATAGTGCAGGCACTCCCTCAGTGTTTGTTTTTAATGGACTGCAACTGCGAATAATTAGTGATTGGGAGAAGGAAAACATAACAGCACTGCAGGCTGCCTTACTTCCACTGGGTGTGTCAGGTTATCTCTACAAAGTGTTAGATGTAAGTTTGGAAATGTAAGTAAGCAGCACACAAGTCACAGGTTGTGTTCCTTAATTCATTCCCTACAGTAGAGCTCTTTTGAGTGTGTACCTTTAACTCCCAGTGGGTGTGGCATCAGCCTTTAAAAAAAGGAAGTTATCACCTTACAGTTCTAACAAATACTAATTGACAGAGGTCATATATTGATACAGTTGTGTTTGCCATCATGTATGCTTCAAGATAAAATATTCTGATACCTTGTATATAACATGGTTTTGGAATTATTAATGCAAATATGAACAGGCAATATTTGTAAGAGGTAACTGCAGAAATGCCTGGAGACATCACTTGGCTGTAATGAGTTACAACCTGCTCCTCATTTCTTGGCAACTGCATATGATATTATTTCCACTTAATATCCTCACACATTTAAAGGCCAATGACATAGAATGGTTTACATACTGCATGTCTCAGATTACTGTTCAGATAAATGAAGCATGGGCAACACACACAGATATGGAAGGCAGAGCTGTATATTTGCAAGCAATAATCATGACAGGTTGCATGATCACTAGGTGCACTACATCTAAAACAATACATGTACAAATAACACTTGTATGGTTTGGTGTTAGTGTAGAGGCTGTTGCAATTGGTTGTGTGCATTGATTTAACCTACTGCAAAGCTGGTTGTGTGGCAAAGAGGGATAAAGCACCCCTTCTGTGTTGTGAATATGTATTGGAGTGGGGGTTCAAATCCAGATCTGTGTAGAAATGTCTTCATGTGTACTAACATTTTCGAGTGTGTATGTCACAGATTGCTTTTCTTCATTTCAACTACCTCCAACCTCTCCCTTTCTTTTACTTTTACCTTTTCTTTCTTTTTTTATTGACCTGTGTTTGTGAGATGTGTCCCTTAGCTCAAACACAGGAGCTGGAGAAAAAAATGAATGTCAGGTTTGGCTATGCTTATCTGGCTTGTGCAAAGGGCAGCAGTTTGCAAACTAGGCAAATGGCCCACCCAGGAGGCATGCAGGACCCAGAGATCCAAAAACAGAAATGTGATGCATTCAATTAATACAACTGGGCATTGCACAAACTAGCTAAGTGACATTGTACGGCAGTTAACATACAGACCTTAAGAATGATTAGTAAAACAGGAATATCATGTAACTAGTCCTATGGTAGAAAATGAAAGTGTAGGTCTAGAGTACAGATGGTCCTAGGTTCTAGTACAGCATGTGCAATCTTTGTTTTACTGTTGTGACAATGCAGTTTATAGCAATGAACTGCAACATAGACAACTGCCTTCACAACCTTCTTGTGGCAAAAGGTGTAAGGGTAGTACTGCCATAAACATGGTCCTGGGTTTGAATACAACATGTTCATTACACTTCTACTATTGTTCCACTTACCATTATAGTCACTTTAACTTATAATACTTGACATAATAGAGCTGATACGAATTATGTGTATGAGGGCTGACACACTATTATTGTGTCAGTTATTTCTGTATATAGTGTATCTAGGTATTATATTTATTATCAGATGTATGACTGTGAGTATACTGTGTACTATATTCCTGTAAGTATATTTCTGGTACCTGGACTGGCATGGCCTTTACATTTGCCTAACACACATACACAACTGCCTGTACATCTAATAAATCTTGCAATTATGCAATGTCTCACTGCTTGGCACTGGTGCGCTCTTCTTACCATCGCACAAATGTAGTGCTTGAAGGTGCATAAAGCCAAGAACTGTCTTTGCAAGATGGTAAACATAGCATAACAGTTTCAAACAGTATGTGCACTCCCAGTAAATGTGATAACTGGGATCGGTGGGAAACCATCACTCTCCATTGCTCTTGATCCATGGTAGACATGGTACGTGTTTGTGGAGAAAGTTTCAGGTTTAGGACACAGAGGTGGGGAGTCCAGGAGTCCAAGATTTTTACCGGACTTCTAGTCAAGAACCACAGTGACAGGCTTCTACAGGGGGACTATTCTGGATTGCAGTATAAGTCAGAAGCTTGGGATAGTTTAGCTTGTGTTGTAACCAGTGCCACTGGTATCCCGCGCACTGGTGTTCAGTGTAAACATCATTACAATTACCTACAGAGGAGGAAGATGGATACCCTCAACCACTGGATTGGGGAATTTAGGACTGTGGACATCCCACTCCTGTATAAGTATCAACTACAGAGAGTACTTATAAGACTTAAAAGCTGAATATAGGCAAGACTGGTATTCATAATGGTGTTCTGTTCTGTTCTGCTTTTCTACAGCTGGCAGGGAACAGAAAGTCAATGTCTGATCCCATTGGGCTAGATTGGCAAGGATGAGGGAAGCATGTGGTATGTATGCAGCAGGTGAGTAGTGTTATTGTAGCATTAAAAGCCAAAGATAGATTTTCTTGCTATTTTATGGAGCTGTCTCAAATTCAGCATGCATATCTCAACTGTAAAAGCAAGGATGCTTGCATTTGCCTGTAACACAAACCAAGAGTACAATATTAGATTTTAGTCAGAGGTTGTGGGTTCAAATACTACATTTCCCAACTATACAATACAATTACTTTTTCAATTATATTTAAATTAAGCTAAAACCTCTATACCAATGGCATAAATGCCCTGCTGGAAACTGTAATCTGTATACGTGGAACACACATATGTGCAATATATGCACATGTGAAGGAGTACTTGCTGCAATCTGTAGTATAGTATGCATCTGGTAGGAGCTGGTGCTCTTAAAAGTAAAAGTTATCTGTCAGGAGTTAAGATGATATTGTCAAATAATTGTATTAATGCATTGCATGTCACATATGAGGTACTAGTTCTCTTTTTTCCCTCTCACCCCAAACCTTATCTCTCTTTTTTTATTTTATTTGTGTTTTATTTATTTATTTTATTTTATTATGTGTCATCAAAACATGTCCATGGCATAAATGTGTACCACAACAAATTCTCCACAGCAGAAGATCCACCTGCCCCCCTCCACCAGCTCCAGTACCATTGCCCAACATATCTCGGCGTCACCCTTGCAGCACTGTCTCTGCTCCCCCTGCACTACCTGCCCCCTCAGGTAGTCCTGCCCCAGAGGCTGGTCCATTGTATCCCTCCGGAAGCAGTGGCAGAGGTGGTGGTTTTATCACTCACACCAAGTTGCCAGGGATGTTGCACATGGTTGTGCGCTGCACTGTTGGTGCATGCCTAGGCCAACTGTAGAGGCTGCTGTCCCTCATTTTATGTAGTACCAGGATGAGGAAAAAGAGATGTCAGGCACTGCAGGAAGCAGTGGAGTAAGGTGAAAGTGATGACAGTACAGTGGGTGAGGACTTGATTCCCACTGTCCGGCAGCTTGACAACCATGGGCTCAGGATGTCCCCAACCTCACCCCAATCATGGTGTTGCCAACCTTTTGTGTCCATCACCATCCCTGTGTCTTGTCTTGGTTGTCTTGTCTGTCTGCAATAGCTTCCTCATTACCCAAATTACTTGACCAATGCATTCCTACATCCCTTCCCCAACATTCCTCTGTCTCTCCAAAAAAAAAAAAAATGGGTACCTGTCCAACAAAAAATAAATAAATACATAAATAAATTGTCCCATACACAGCTCTTCATTTTACACGTGTTTTCTTGACACACTTGATTTAGTCCAATTCCAGATGGCTATACAACATGATTGTGTTGTGTTCACCTTTCATTCTGGAGGTGACAGTCCAAATTTAGTTAATATTTTCCACTTATGTTCACTTTACTTTGTTAAAGAAATGGATAGCTATGGTTCTTTCCTATTTTCCTCCTGCACATTCCTGCCTTGGTTTCCCTTTGTTTTTTTCAGCTGTTTGCTCCCCATTTCACCACTGTCCTATCTACCCTTTTCACCTCTTCAAGCCATGTTTGCGTGAAGGTGCACATCATGCACTAACGCGCAGCAACAGGGCATGGCAGCAATTTGTTTACATATATTTAAAATTGTTAGATATGGTGGCAGTGTACTTAAATGCATTTGATACACCTGTATTCGAACCCAGTAGCAGCTGGCCCCAACAAGGAATATATTAATGTATTAACAAGTGCTGCCACAAAGTCAGTTAAGCAGCAGGTGTATTTCATAGACTCAATACTTAGTGTTAGACTTTAGCAATGCAGCAAGCATTTGTCCACTGCTTACATACATGCATACATGTATATCACACATGCATATGCAATTTGGTATGCATTGCTCAAACCTGCTGCTCACTGCACTATGGAAATATACATATGCTGTATTACTGCTTACTGTCCATTCTCTATGTATGACTTGAAATTACATGTGTAAACATTACAAACTGAGGGCCATATCTAACAATATGTTACATATTTACAATGCATCCATCTGTTGCCACCCACCCAAGTATTGCAACCCTGGTGTCCCATACTTTTCCCACACATATATCAACCACAGTACAAAATTTAATATGAAATGTGCGCTGTGCAATGCACATAATCTGGGAACATGCAGAACTACAACTATTGACCAATATGCCTAAAACACTTATAGGGATAGGCAACTGACTCACTGACATAACACACACTCTCAAATTGAGGACTGCACTTCCACCAATAGCCAGTTACCATTAGAATACCATAAGGATCTGTGCTGGGCCCTCAAATGTTTGAAAACTACTTCCCTGAAGCACAGGCAATAGTAGATGGCCTGTGGTTTACCAAGTTTGCAGGTGACTGGTCAAAGGATGCACTAATATACAGTTCCTCAATGATGGTAACATATTACAGAAGGGGCTGCCACACACAAATGATTGGTGCCAAAGTCACAGACTGAACATTAAAGCATATAATGGCTCATTGTCCCTTTTAGCAATGAAGTACCCTTCCTAATAATGATATACTTAGCACCCCTCTAATCTCAAAGACTGTGTTGTAAGACTTGGGAACACATGTTGATAGCAATCTACACTTTCATCACAATGTATCCATAGTGGTGGCACATATATTCTGCATTGGGCACATAATACATATGAAGATCACATCCAAGACCAGGGTGATCATACATCTGCTGTACTGTACCCTTATCAGACTACTAATTGAGTACAATGTTCCCTTCTCTCTGTACCTCACCAGTCACCTGCAGCAATTGGAGAAAACACAGGGTTGTGCCTGGGAGACTCTAGGGACTCCAAACATGACATACATGAACAGGCTAATACTCCTGTAAGTGTAGTCAGTATCATGCAGGCTGTTGAAAGGTGACCTATGTCTGACCTACAGAGCAGTCTCTGAGCCTGTCATACTGGAAATGATGCACATCTGCAAATCAAATAGGGATCAAACAACTTGGCACAGGGTTCTCAACCTAGCCTGTGACATAAACAGAGGATATTGGTGAAGCATATGTATCACCCAAAGACTCACACTCCTCTGTAATAGGTGGCCACTATGTGTGAATTACTGATTCTCAATGACCCTGTTCAAGAGCAACCTTGACTACTGGTTGGGTAATTGTAAAGTCACCTTTGGGGTAGCACCTATGTCCCTCATGGACAGGGCCAGTTGGTGCTGCTCACAAAATTTCTCTGATAATGACCATCCAACTATGCTCAATAAGGGTACTTGTGTTTTTACACAGATAAGATTCTAAAAACCTTAGGGTCATTAGGCTAGTTGCCTCCTATGTACATATGAAGCTATGAGCCTATGCAGATCTCCCAACATTTTGTCTCTCACATGGCCTGCTGATATCATCTACTATAAGTTCACCTGCAGTCTTATAAAAGTCAAATTTCTGCTGTGGTGCTTGTGTAACATACTGTGTTCTGTAATACTTAGGTAGGGGTTCTGTTCTCAATGCAGTCAACTGGGCGTATCTGTGTCTGTGTCTAGCCAGAAGAGCAGAAGTGTGTATCCTACAGTTATGAGTCCAGTCCCATAGACTGACAGTATTTTGATGCTTGCACATTCCTACACATCCATCTCAGGCAGGCCTTCCAATATCCTCTCTCCAACAAGCACTGTTGATGTCATGCACTATAACTTGGTCTGCAGCCTTGTAAAAATTAGACTTGTGCGATGGTGCTTGTGTAAAGTATTGAGTCCTGTAGTCTGTGCACCTAGAGAGGTAGGGGTTCTGTTCTCACTGCAGTTAACTATGTGTATGTTTGTGGGTCAAGTCAGAAGAGCAGAAGTGTGTATCTTGCAATTACCACTCCAATCCTATAAATTGACAGTATTTTGATACTTGCACATGCCAACAAATCTATTTCATGCAGGCCTACCAACTTCTTCACTCCAAAATGCACTGCTGATGCCATCCACTCTAAGTAGATCTGCAGCTGTATAAAAGTCAGATTGTGCCATGGTGCTTTCAGAAAGTAGTGTGTTCTGTAGTCTGTGTACTTAGGTAAGGGTTCTATTCTCAATGCAGTCAACTGTGTGTGTGTGTGTGTGTGTGTGTGTGTGTGTGTGTGTGTGTGTGTGTGTGTGTGTGTGTGTGTGTGTGTGTGTGAGAGAGCTGTTGCTTGATATTACATAGAATATTTTACACCTGCATTTGGGCCACTGTTATATTCTCCTCAACAGACACTGCTGTCATTAGCTATAAAGTGTTGTCTGAGACATTCCAAGTTGGACTTGAGCTGTGGTACTTGAGCATAGTACTGTGTTCTGTAGTCTGTGTACTTGGATAGGTAAGGATTCTATTCTCATTGTTGTCAGCTGTGTGTGTGTGTGTGTGTGTGTGTGTGTGTGTGTGTGTGTGTGTGTGTGTGTGTGTGTGTGTGTGTGTGTGTGTGTGAGAGAGAGACAGAGAGAGAGAGAGAGAGAGAGAGAGAACTGTTGCTTTACATTAGAAAGAGTATTTTACACCAGCATGTGGGACACTGTTTTATTCTCCTCAACAGACACTGCTGATGTCATCAGCTATATCAGATTTTTGGATATGCAGTACTCCCACCAGTACAGGGTCAGAGACTGGCCTGAAGGCCAGGAAAGAAATCACCTCATCCTATACAATAAAAATTACAGTGACATGGCTTTTAATCTATCCACATACATCATGGCATGGTTCGTAAGCCCTGTGTTTTCATAGGATTATAGGAGGTTACTAGGCTAATGACCCTGGGGCCATTACACGCCTAGCCAAGAGTTTATTCCCAAAAAGAAACCTCACTCATCACCTGTTGCCCCTGTCAATGAGGGACAAGCTGGAACCCCTGGGATGAATTTGTGGTTTCCCATCCACTCATCAAGGTTGCACTTAAAGAGGGTCAGCGAGGTGTTCTATTTGACGTGTATGGGAAGTCTGTTCCAGAGATGGGGCAACCTCTTGGAGACAAAGTTGATGTTAATGTCATATATTATCTTGCTGAGAAAGCCCTGTGGTATCTGCTACATGTGTCCGTTGAGGTTCATGAAAAACAGAGCATTATACTCTGTTAGTGTTGTGATGAGGTTTGACTATGGTTCTGTCATACAATCCTAAGATCTCAATAATATGGCATAACTTATGATGTGCACAACATAGGTTTTCAATACCAGTGTGGACACTTGGTAGTCAGAGTCCAGAGTGCTATCTACATGTGTTCCCAATGCTTGCATCACTGGGCTTCTGCATAGCAGGACTGTTGTCAAGACTGTGATTAACATGGAATTCCACTTTTCAGATGGACAGCATTACAAATGCAAATTTCTGCATTTATTTGTAGATTGTTTGCCTTTGACACCATTCAGTTGTGTGTGTTGGTTCCTATCAACATTAGTGGACTGAATGATTGCACACAATATGTAAGAATCAGAAAATTTGGCAAGTCAAAGGACATATACTTTAGCCTGAACTGTCAAGAAATACAGTTCAAACAGTGAAGGGCCAAGTACAGATCCCTGGGGTTTGCCAATGGTGACAGCTCTACTGGTACGGTTTGATTCGCAAGCTTTCATGTGATGTGTTCTGTCAATGAGCCAGTTGGTTACCCATCAATTGACATAAGATTTAATCACCAGCTTGGAGGTTTTCTCAATAATGTCTGCATGGTGGATTGTGTCAAAACCCTAGCCCAGTTCACAATAGGCAGTATGCACTGTCTTACCTTCATCCAGATCTATTACATGGAATCAATGGGCAGTTGCAACATCACAAATCTCCTATGGCATGACTCAGCACATACACCTTTCTAATATGGATGAATACACAATTCAACACACCCTCCATACAGCCTATGTTCCTATACAAGGGTGTACATCAACATGCATCCACCCGAGTTGGGGGACAGCACATGATGCATGCATGTATACAGACATCCTGACTCTTCTCAACTGTGAGGTAGACTGGCATGTCCCCATGAACCTCTTCTAAATGTACACTAGTAAAATTCCTGGTGTCTGCATCAGACCTAGGTGAGTTGTTAATGCTACATTATGTCTGTTACATGTGATAGATGTCCTCAAAGAGGTCATCGAGGGTACGCATGATGATAACAGTATCATCTTGTGGAACTTGACCAGGTCAATGCATTTGCCACAGGTTCACGCTGAGATATACAATCAACAGTGTCATATGTGGCTATAAACAGCTATATCAATAAATGGGTAGACCAGTGTACGATATATGTGGCATCTCACTATGTTTAATTGTGTGATGTGACCTATATGTCAGGTCCAGTGATCAGGTTGGTACATCAGGGGTGTCTGCTAGATCCTTCCCTGCCCATTAGTTAAGTGATGGTCATCACAGATGACATATACATGCTGTGTTGAAACAGCTGCCTGAAGGACTACAGATTGTGAGCAATCAGTTACTCCAACTGTGATATTAGTATAATACAGACAGTATCAACACATACCAAAAAAACTGCTAGCACAGCCATGACAACACCTGTTTTGACAGGGAACATGGAGGGATTTGTTGAATTAGGAAACAAACACACCACCCAAGTATAGTGTGGACATCACACCCTATAGTCAGTGCAATAGGCATGTGACCAATATCCTGGGGTAGATGTTAAGTGGTACATCCACCAGCATGTGGTTAGAGTGCTGACTACTTCCATGAATGTAACACAAGTGCTGGTTATGTGAAGGACATGCACATCAGAGGCCATAATACCTTCAAGGTTCCCAACCTTCATCACACCAATAACTGTTTACAACGCACCCTTCATTATGTACCTCTCTACACATCCCTACACATCTTCCAGTGATGTGTAACTGAAGTGTACCACCTTAGTCACACTGCACTATCACACAGCTTATTAGCAATACCCAGGTATTCTTTCTGTGGAATATACATGACTGTCTGATGGTGTGGAACTCCAATCAAGTTGTTACATCAGATGCATGTGTGCTACTTGTTTTGCTTATGCACACACTGCATACAAAGGTGTTTGGCAACATTAATGGCATGTCTATCATTCATGACAGTGTGGATTGTGCTCTGTACATATCTATATCTATATATATATATATATATATATATATATATATATATATATATATATATATATATATATATGCCATGCACACAAGGTGACTAGCCTGTATTGCCCATACTGTCGCATAAAGGTATAGCAGTGCCCCTCCTAACACATCCTGCAGGTATTACAGTGCCAGGACAGTGTGCATGGTTATCATCATAGACTGTGGCTGTATCATGATAGTTGTTCAAGTGTGTGTATGTGTGTGTGTGTGTGTGTGTGTGTGTGTGTGTGTGTGTGTGTGTGTGTGTGTGTGTGTAGGGTCATCTCTTATCACTCCACATCACATATGTTATCGTCAGAGGTATTGAATTAGTGGTGGTATTATTCTGATATTGCCCATGATTGTGGTTGGTTCCTATAATGTTTTCCATGATCCTTTACCTGTGACCACCTTCCTGGAGACCTCTGCTAAGTGTATACTCATATTCAGGCATATCAGTTTGCACAGCTTTACAATATGCACCCTGCCCGAGTTGCATGTCATATCCCTGATAGATGTCCTCTGGATTATTCATGTAAAGATGCTTATCTCACACAGGCATCCTCCCCATTGTTATGTCACCTTGTGTGACAGTCACAGACAACACATTTTTACTCTACAGTTCATACTGAACCATATAAGTATGTGCTCGGTGTTGCTGTTACAACCATCTTCCATTGACATGCCCTCCTCTGTTGTACATGAGGGAGTTTCACCTGTCATCTTTCCTTGTGTTCATCTCTAAAATTTATCTGTGTGTCCCTATTACATACTCACACTTCCCTTGAGAGTGATCATTTTATATGACAGCCCATGTCCTGTTACAGATCATTAACACAGCTTCAGTACAGAATACTAGGAATGGGATATCACAATACTTTGAATGGTAGGTACACTTTCCTGTACTGTGTTTGGAACATATACTTCACTTTCTTTCTCAGATTTGTGGCTTTATGCCATATCACTAGGATGATCTCTGGACTGATGTCACTTACTATTACATACATTTGAGTTCATACCTCCCAAATGTCCTAATTTGTGTAAAATGTCCAGTTTTTTGTCACTTATTTGTGATCTTTTCCTCATAACATGTTTGATTTCTGGCAAATCATTGGAATGTCATTGGAGAGCAAAGTCAGAAAATGATGACTGACATTTGAGTTTCAAACTTCATGCTTTTCAGAAAGTTCATGCTAATGTTCAACCTATTTATTCTATCAACTTCCTAAGTTTGGAAGTGCAATATTAAAAATATGTCCCTATTTTGGCAATTTGTCCTCATTATGAATGCCGTTATTCACATATCTTACTCAGAGGATTACAGGCATGTTTGAGTTTCATTCTACCATGTCTGTGCAGCATCTATGGCAAATATGTCCCTATATCTGGTTAAATGTCCCACATTATGTTGTTTTTTTATAGAGATATGTTGCAGTAACAGATTCACAGCAATCTGTGAGGCTCTGGCAGTCACTGTGGCATTCTGCACAATCCATGGACCATAGGTGTTGTGCTTTAAACAGAACTGTATCTGCATTTGCTTACATGGTTTCCTCACTGGCAAAACTGTTGCCAGCCACGTAACAATTTAGGCACTCCATGCTCTATTAATATGCATTGCACACTATCACTCACTGCACCTGTATGAAGCCTACACAGAGTTTACTAAATCCTGGGGCTTCATTTTTGTTAACAGAAATGGGTAAACGCTATTTAAATATAAGTCTGTGATGTACACAATTAGGACACAGTTTTGCTTAACACAACTACCTATACATATTAACTGTTTGAGTCACTGAAAACTCATTTCACTGAATTTCAAAATACTCACATAAAATCACTTAAAACTCATTTCACTGAATCACATTTCACTGAATTTAAGTACTGTTGGGCAAATAAAACACATATGCCCTTTTTCCCACTGTAGTGTGATCCTGGAGTTATTATATATAGTGACGGTGGCACAGACCCCCACAGTGGGGGCATGGGGGGAGTGTAGCCACTCACCTACTTTTGGTTTTATATTGCTAGCTTTCAGTAAAATGAGATTCATAAATATAAAGTAGGTGGGGGCAGTACCCCCCACACCCCCAAACTATATATACTAACTTCAGAATCGCACTACAGTGGTGAAAAGGGCATTTTATTTGCCCAGCAGTATTTACATTCAGTGAAATGAGTTTTCATTGATTTGAGCTTTCAGTAATTTTTTGTGTGAACTGAAATTCAGTGAAATGAGTTTTTAGTGAATCAAAGTAGACCCATATATATATATATATATATATATATATATATATATATATATATATATATATATATATATATAAATATGTGTGTGTGTGTGTGTGTGTGTGTGTGTGTGTGTGTGTGTTTGTGTGTGTGTTTATGTGTGGGTGCCTGTGTGTGTATCTGTGTGTGTATATTATGCATTTTGATTTGACATGACCCTGAATTATTTTCATGAACATACATCTTCACACTTGATTATTTTTTTTAGCTTGTCTTTGTACTAGCCCTGAGGGGTTTTTTGCTTTTGTCGCCCTCTATAAAGACTTCCTAGATTCACACACACATATGTTAAATCCTATTTATACTTCCATCCCTAGCAACACATTTTTTTCTGAGTTCTAATAATCTTCTTTCTCCTCATTGCTCCCATCACAGTATTTCATACTGAGTTTGTAGGATGTCAGCATTATTTGTGGATTCGGTGATTGCTGTCAGCTTACAGTCATCAGTGAATTTAGTGAGTCAGAGACCCCAACATCGGCCTTCACTTCAGAGAAGTATGCACTTCAGAGAAGTAGATACCATACAGCAGGGTTCCTAACACTGAACCCAGTGGGACACCGTTAGTAGCAGGTTTCTTATCAGAACTGGATTCACCTATCCTGACATGTATGTAGGAGTTTATACCTAACTCAGTAAGTTTATCTATGATCCCAGATTGTGTCCAATCCTTTGGTCCAGTCTAGATAAGCAGTGTGTACTCTTTTACTCTCAATCATGATCCTGGTGACTTTCTCAAAGAAGTCTACTAAATTGAGCAGGCAAGATCTCCTTTTGACAAAGCCAAATTGTGTCTGGTCTAGTGTTTGGAGAGTTCCTTTGTCATTATTGATCAGATCCCTGATAATTCTCTCCATGGTCTTACAGATAAGACTTCTCAAGCTTATGGATCTGTAGTTCCCTCCATCAGTTGATGGGCCCCACTTGTGCAGAGAGATAACTGTTGCAATCCATCATTCCTCTGGAACAAAGCCCATCTGGAGGCTATGGTTAAAGAGAGTTTCTAGTTGCCCTGATAGGTTTTGTTTTAAGGTATTTAAGGAGCATCCTGGAATGTTGTTGGGACCCTCGTAGACTGTGTTTTTGGCTTTAGTGAGCACAATAAGGACCTGTTTCCTCATAATGACTGGTAGGGGGATGGCTGGGCATATTTCTTTAGTTGTGGTAGGAGGCAATAAGGAGGATGGGGGTTGAAGTGAATTTGTCTGCAGCACATTACTGAGCATTTCCCCTGAGGTTATGAACATAATTAAAAATGCCTTATGGTTTTCTTTCTCCTGGGAGGCTATCTTTGCCTCATAATTTGCTTTTGCAGATTTGACCAGCTCTGTAATTTGGTTGTTTAGAATGGTGAGTGTCATTTTGCACTGTTTTCTTCTATTCCTTCTTGGCTTTGAAGAAAATTATTTTCCTTTTGTTGAATAGCCTATTTATGCTACGGGTCCACCAGGGTGGTTTATTTTTGCCAGTAATCATAGGCTTGACTTGGACAGGTACTGCCATGCCTATGCAGCTATATATGTGGTTATACAGTGCTTTTGTATACAGCTCAGAGTTGGCCTCAGTATTATCCTGGTTCGGAGGAGCTTGGAAATTTAATAAGCTATCACTTAGTTTGAGCTAATTGACCTTCGCAAAGTTCTTAACAGGTTTGGAGTTGGATCGAGTTTCAAGGTTAGTTATCATTTTATGGTCAAATCTTACCAGGGAGGAGTTAATGCATGGGAGGGAGCAGCATATCTCCATGTTTGAGAGTACTAGGTCTAGGATATTTGTACCGCTAGTTGGGGAGCTAACTAGTTGCAACAGGGTGTTACATTGACAAAGTCCAAACACCTCTGAGAAAGTGAATTATGGGTGATATAAGTCTCCCAGTTTATGGCAGGGTAGTTGAAGTCACCCATAAGTATAGTGTTAGGCTAAATGTTAGGGGTCACACCTATTGTTAGTTGGACATGGAGCAGCTAAAGTGAGTCATGTTGTTGGACCAGTCTAGCAGTGTACTTAACCTTTATGGACACTGACACACCTCCTCCCTTTGTTTTATCCCAAGCTGAGGAGGATTGAAATGTATGAAAGGCATTCTAGCCTTTGATCGCTGGGGTACTTTCCATGGTTCTGAACCATGTTTCCACGACTGCACATATGCCTGCATTCTCCAGGGTAAGGAGTATTTTATGGGAGTGCAGTTATTTATTTAGACTCCTAGCATTGAGCATCAGTACCTTTAGGTAGTCATGAGTGATATTTGTTATGTTGAAGGGTTTAACAACTTGGCATGCCCTAAGAAAGGCACTATGGGGACAGATAACGTTTTTGCTAATATCTAGAAGCCAAGTGCTGACAAGTGCAAACCATCTCTGGCAAAGCATTGTAAGTTGTCAATCATATCTCCCCAAGCTGACAGATATTGCATCTCATTGTTGTGATACCAGAAACTAAGCCAATTGCTGAAGTCATTTTTTGCTGCTACTGTGGCATCATTATTGGTAAAGGTGGGATGCTACTGAAGGCTAAATTCATACCTGCCTGGGACACATATTCATAGAGCTCTATCACTGCTCTCCTCATATAGTCCAGTGAGGTACATCTTAGGTTATTTACACCCACTTGGAATATGACCTTTTCATACTGGTACTTGTGGTTAAAAGACCTAAGTGCATGCATGATCTGGGGGATCCTGGATCCAGAGAGGCAGCTCACTGTGATCTTCTCCTTGTTTAACCTGATAAGGGGGACATCAGCATGTCTTACAATGGAATCTCCATTAACTAGAATGTTCTGTGAGGTGTGTTGCCTTATGGGGCATGATTTTCAGTGTTGTGTGAGGTGCTGTCTTTTTTTGGGTCTATATTACATTAGCGAATACTCATGTATTCAAAAAAGTAATAGTTAACCTGTAAATGTCAAAAACGCCAAACATTTCAATGGATATCTCCATACAGTGCGGAAATGGAAGTTTTCCATTGTCTGCATTGTATGGCAATCTCAGAGTTGGTATATTTAAGTAGCAGGGTGTGGGGTGTGCAGGGGGGCTTGCCCCCTGCTTACAGCATTTAAATGGTTTGCTTGGGTGGGTTTTTGTATTTTTTTTAGTCGTTCGATGTTTGACGGTCTTGACATTTAGGGGTCGACTATTACATTTTTGAATACATGAGTATTCGATAACGTAATATAGACACCTTTTTTGAGTGTGCAAAGGGACACATAGAGATGTTTTTAGGAGATCTTGTAAGTTTGGGCAGATTACATAAAAAGACCTTTGTATATGTGGGTCTTTGTGTTTGTCTCTTACTGCTGGTAGATAGTGTTTTGGGTGTAATGCTGACAACCTGGGTTGAATTTTCATGTGTGCATGTGAGAACTTTGTCTGCAATGGTATTGTGCAGCAACATCTCACACACGCTGTGTTTGTCTGTTCTAAAATTAAATTGTTGCCAGTGAACATGAGGCAGTTACTAGACTGCGTCAGGATGCCCATATCCACCAGGCCAGAAACAGAGATGAGAAGGAAGCACCTATGCATTATACCAGAGCCTTAGTAGATGGGAAGGAGTAGGGGAGAGTTGCTTAAAGGTGTAAGTGAAAGTGTTTAGTAGTGTACTATTAGGTTATCTGCAGTGGTGCTGCCCTCTGTACAAACTGGCAGCTCATCGAGCAAATATAAACAGTGGGAAACTATGGAGATCATTTCCTGTAGAAAATTTTAAACTGGAGATGTTTGCTTATATTCAAAGCATTGGTAACCATGTTTGCACAATGGGCAAACGTGAGGCTTTTATACCAGCAGGATGATATACTTTTACAGAGTTAAGCTCTCAGGCCAGTCAGATAAACACATGATAAGCCTTCTATCAGTAGTTTTCAACTTGGATGGGTTGAATCAGCCAACTATTCCCACCAGAGTGCATTAAAAACCCTTTAATGTAAAACAAAATCTTTTTGAGATCAAGTGCAGTAACAAATGCTTTAGAGCAAAAGGCAAAACTCCTGCAGTATCAGAAATCCTTGGAAATAAGTTCACAAACCCTGAGAAATGTTTACAAATACACAAAAAGGTGAGAAAATATGGGTGAACTTCTACAAACACAGAACAACTTAAAACTTAGAAATATTTTGGCAAACTCAGGAGAATTTTGGCAAACTTAGAACAGCTTTTGCAGTGTCAGAGGAGGTTAGAAAATATCAGAATACAGTTAGAACAACCTAAGAGCAATACAGTAACAAACATATGGCATTTCATTAACAAGTGCAGGCTGAAAAAGGTGACATATTCAACAAAATCAATAAATGCAGCACAGAAGTGTTAAATAGTTAGAGCAAGTGCAAACAAAAAAAAAAAAAACATATCAGCTTTGAAGGTCCACAGGTGGTTTTAGAAGCAATCCAAGTCTCGTAGTCACAAGTGTTAGAGCCAGGCACAAAGAAGATGGGAAGATATGAATAAATGATATGTGAATATGCATGTTTGATTTTCAAGGACACCAGAAGAGAGAGAGATCGACCATTATTGTGGCTTCTTTGTTATTTTTCACTTTCTTGAGATAGTAATTGCCATAGACTATACATATGTCATGTAGCAATAAAGCTCCCATCTGATCCACAGGAACAGAGGTATGCAAAGAGGAAATGCTACTATTCCATGAACTGCCAGGTACTGTGTGATGGTCAAGGAATTATAACCAATTTGTCCATATGGCACCAAGGTATTTCTCATGATTCATACTGCATATATCTCAGATATATCACTATCTCCTGCAAGATGGCATTCCAAAGGGTCATCTACTTAGTACCTGGAGACAGTTCAGCTAACCTAAATATATACAATTGCATGTAGAGTGGGAGCATATGTGCTAAACCCTCCCACATATGTCTTTAATGTTTTGCAGGTGATGACAGAAGCCCATTAGACCCCTGGTTAATTGCAGTTTGCATGGAAACCACATAGCATTACAGAACTGCAGTACAACACAGCAGAGACAGAAATGATAATATTATGGTATGTGCTTGGCCAAATTAAAACCTACTTTTGCTGTCACAATACATTGGTGGAGGACTGAAGTAATGCTTTGCGATGTCGTGCAAGATATTTTTAACATGTGCTATACTACATAATATGATCTTGAAGAAATCAGCAAGGCAACCCATGAAACAGGTACAGTCACAATGCACATAGATGAATCTCAGGGAAGATGCAACATCATCAGATGATGACCGTGACGCAGGCAAGAACCATGCACCAGCTACAAAACATAAGCACAAATAGCAATGGACAAAATACATGGCACTGTATATAAAGTAGTGACATCTAATCTAGAACAATGGACACTGATGAGCACATAGTGTCAGTGCAGTTACACACAGAAAACATGATGCATGGTCTGGTCACACTGTGCATTAGTCATCTAACCAAATATCATTCAGGATGGAAGGTTAGTCACAGTTGCAGTCATCTAACCAGATATCATTCAGGATGGAAGGTTAGTTACAGTTGCAGATATGTACACAGATGCGAAAAGACACAATGACACATGGCTGTCCTCATACATTGGGTGGTGGAGAAAAGTCACATGAGGCAGAGAAAGGGTCTTGAGGTAGTGAGTACTCTGTGTCAGGGATAACTTCCTGTTACACTGATGCAGGAGTCAGCCTTTGTTATTGTTACTGAGGGATAGTCCACTGTATTATTACAGTAGGACTGAAGGCATGATATGTCAGAAAAGGTGTGGTACTGCAGGACCATGACCAAGGGGGATGATAGGTGTCATCATCCCTCCAAAATGAAAGCTGGTGGACATGAAGACTGTGATACTCTGTTGGCCCCTACACAACAATCCTGGTATGTACCCTACCTGAACTTGGACAATATTTCCAGTCTGGGCAGTAGCTGTAGCAATGCAATTTTTTACTAGTAGGTGGGAAAGTAAGCAATGTGTGTTACCACAGACTTCTTAAAACAGATCACTTCATGTCCCTGAAGTCCATCCCCTCAGGTAGCTGAAAATCATAGTGCTGGGAAACATCCTCATGGATGCCATGCAGCACAGCCCAGCATTCTTCTCCTGAATTAATTAGATAGCAGCAGACTACACTTGGATGATACCTGGCACAATAGTGGACTTATCTTGTTTGCAGCTCATATGCCTAGGGTCATCTGTGCCACATAATAGTGCTGGGTGCCCCTGTGATGTTTTAGTATGCAGTGTAGTACAGCCCTTATTCCAGGGGCCATCTCTGATACATAAAACATTGGCTACCCCTATGATGCTCCATTGTGCTGGGTGTACCCGTATCAGATATAGTGCATACAGCAGCTTCTGCAGCTAAATGAGGAGCATAGCTGATGATTGCAGTTATGGAAGAACCATCCTTAACTGTGGATGGTCAGCATTCAGGCTATACAGCCTCAAGTTCAACTGTGGCCAAGAACCATGTTTTCACCCTGTTAGTGAATATCTACCCAGGATGGAGACACACAGTACGATTTTGTCACCTGGCCATGGCTAAGGTAGTTATGTTATCACTGGCAACAGCCTGTTCAGTTGCCACCATCAGTCTGCTGTCCTCCCTTGCCTTTACAGTTTTCACCATAACAGTGGTCTTCCTTGAAAATACTCACCAAAGGACACATCAAAGGAAACATGGCATTTGCTACAACTGTACACCTTTGGCATATATATTAAATGTGTTCATGCCAGAAGAACTATACAATCCCATAATGTCTCTTCTGCCTTTCTGATGTGGTTCGGCACTTTATATTATTATGACCAAACATAAGCAATGTAGGCTGTGGTCAGCTTGAAGACCTATACTCTCTATGCACAGTGCTATTGTAAAGAAAATTAGCCTTATGTGTTACAAGTCTGATGCATTATCCACAAATATATGTGGGGTTGGTTCATCCTGGTGTTGATGCCCATGCCTGCAGGTATGATCCTGGTACCACTGCCACCCCTAAATTGACACCAAAAGCTTATTCAATTCTGTTAGCCTGTTGTCCATGTTGTCCCACCCACCCACCCCATATCCAACTTCTCAGTGATTAGATAATGTGCATTTGCCTTAGCACAGCATACAAAACTGATGACATAGTTATACTTCCACTAATATGTAACATTTTTTGTCATGGACCAATGTCTGCTACACCTTGTCCAGTAAAGGCTTGTCAGCATCCCTCTCACCATGGGTCCTGACAACCTGCATCTGGATGTTATTTTCTGTACAGCTAAAATTGCGCATCATATGCCATCCATATAGAACTCCAGGAATTAAGACATCTTTCAACAAAAATGACATATCTATAGATTCTACATTGCTGGGGCTGGTAGGATAATAGGTACAGACACAGGGATAACTACAGTATACCATACTACAGTTGAATGACAAATATGAGTTTTACCATACTATAGTCAAATAAAAAGATACTGGGACACATATAGCTAATAGCTCTTATACCTATCACATATAGTAATGATGCTCTCCCACAGGTCCCACCCGCTATGTTATGACCTACAGGTTTGTATCAGGGAAGAGAGAGTCATCCTCGGTGACAACTTCCCGGTGTCACCTATGAAAAAAAGGTGACACAGCTGTACAGTGCTATAGTGGCATACAGACACCTGTATATACATAGTATTGCTGTAAGCAACATTATATACTCCAATATGCTGCACATAGGACATACCTGTCTGCAAGGACTGAAATAATTTTATAATACTTTTTACTGAAATCATGAGCTTCTTTGTTACTAGTATAGTCTCTGTATTCATAATATGTAAATACACACATTCATTTTGCTTACCTTATTTAAAATGAATTCCTGTAAAAAAGTTGAATCCTTTGGAAGTTAGATATATAACTCAGAATGGCATCATGGCAGAAGAGTGTACACCTTTTCAGAGCTACATGTAACTCCACAAAATGCTCCACTTATTCCAAACACTGTTGCCCACATCTCTAAAATAATTTACAAGATGTGTAAAAGTTACCTCTATCACATCCCATTCCATGACAAAACATAGCTAAGTGCTCAGGCAAACCTCTGACATCCTGCACCAGCAGGCTTTTTGATGAGACCTACATGAGCATGTGAGCTATGCTTCTGAGTGAAGATAAGCTAGGGAGAGTGGCCTAATGGGTAAGGTGTTTGCCTTATAAACACACGATGCAGGGTTTGAGTCTCACAAGGGATAATTGGCTAGGCTTGCAAGGGCAGTTAGTCTAGTATGAACCTATGATAATCCTAATTCAGAAATCACATTTATGAGCAATTCACAGGGTATCAATTTCGACCTTATGAAGGTGCCATCACTTTCAGAGGATATTTGCATGAGAATGGCTACTCCTTCTTTTGCTCTGTTGAGACCACCTGCCTTGTGCATGACAGAGAGCAAGATTATGCTTTATTTCTTACACAGCCAGTAAAGGTAACAGCTACTGTGACGAAAGCTGATGTTTGTTAGGTCCAGGATGAGGTGTTGACTACAGTCATAGCCTTATGACAACTAGTGAAGATTCCACCCTGTCAATTAAAGTGCAGAGATTAGGAGGCATTACACTGAAATATACTGGCTGTTATTGTAGTTTTTTTTTTAAGCTTTTGGTTAATGTTCTAGCTACTGACATTTTTGTACAGATGTAAAGATATCATAAAAATAGGGGTAAATTACTGTACAGTACTTTTGTGTAAGGTGGGGAGGTGGAGGCATGCATTGTAATATGCAGATTACATTTATTGTGGGGCCCTGCAAGGCATGTTACATGCTGGATTTATAGTCTGTTATCTTATGTGCAGTAAGAATGCATCTGCCTGCTGCCTGGGAGAGAACTCATGGGATATAGGGACAGGACTCTAGGCTGTAACTGTTGTTCTGGCATCTTATCTTACACCTGTCAAAGTTCTCAGATGTAACCCTTTCCATTTCTGACATTTGCAGAATGAGATAGGAACTATGTTGCACACTGTAGGAGGGAGGAGAGACAACTGGGTATTTGTGTGTGTGTGTGTGTGTGTGTGTGTGTGTGTGTGTGTGTGTGTGTGTGTGTGTGTGTGTGTGTGTGTGTGTGTGCGCATGCGTGCATGTGCGTGCGTGTGTGTGTGTGTGTGTGTGTGTGTGTGTGTGTGTGTGTGTGTGTGTGTGTGTGTGGTTATCTATCTGTATGTGTGTTGTGGTGCTGTATGGTTATGCTTTGTGTGTGTGTGTGTGTGTGTGTATCTATCTATCTATCTATCTATCTATCTATCTATCTATCTATCTATCTATCTATCTATCTGTGTGTGAGTGTGTGCATGTAAGGTTTTGGTGGAGAGGGGACAGAACACTATTTGTGCTGTTGGAGGAGGGGCTATGCATCCTTGGAGGAAATGCCCATTGCAGAACTGAAAGGATGTTAGCCAAATGCACATCACCCCCTTCAACAGCTCACCAGAGATATAGGTGTCAGACACTGGTGAATTTCTGACTAACCATCCATCAGTCCAAGTTGCATTCAATAGGGATAGGTAGGACCTCTGCTTCACACTGATGGGGAGCCTGATCCAGAGAATGAGAAGTCTGTATGAACAAAGTAAAGAGACAGGGCTTTGAGGTGATCAGCACAGGGCATTGTGTTTACTCCCTGTGTTCTTTTTGTAAGAACCTTTGTGGAAGTTCCATTTGCAGTATGTGTCTGGTCAGGTATATTCTGAATAGGGCATTATACCCTATGATGGGTTGGATGCAGATCAAATGCAGTGGTATGATGACCCCTCTGGACTTAGATGCCATGTCCTTGCTTATAAGTTGAGCATCATACAAGAATGCTGTTACTACCTTGGACATATGTTGTTCGAAGGCTGGGTTACTATCTGCATAAGTTTCCACATCCCTGACTAGTGAATCAACTTTTAGGGGTGTTTTATTGATGTCACATAGTTTCCCGGAGTGGCTGACTTCCCAAAAGGTACTATAATGCATTTCTTGGTATTGAGTATTAAGCCATGGCTTTGGTAACAAGCATTTGCCTGTGTCAGACCTTCCCAAAAGGTGTTATCATCTTAGGGGGGATTCAGAGACTGGACCCAGTTTGCAATCATCTATAAACTTAGTTAGCTGGAGGCCTTTGACATTGGCTTTGACATCTGAGAAGCAGATGCCAAAGATGAGTGGGCCTAGCACAGAGTCCTGAGGGACTCTAGTGGTGACCTTTCTTTTTATGGAAGTAGCCTCACTGATTCTAATCTCCTATGTCCTGTCAGTGAGCCATCTAACTACCCAGTGTGTTATAAGTGGGGTTATAGCTACTTTGCAAATGTATTGACAATACACAAGTGGGGTATTGTGTCAGATGCTTAGTCAGATCTAGGTAGGCAGTATGCACCATTTTTCCTTCATGCATTGCATTAGTGACCTTTGCAAAGATGTCCACCCAATTCACAATCTACAACAACAAAATAACCATCAGACATACATATAAACTCAGAAACTGTAACAATATATGCATCTGTGGGTAATGTGTTGTGTTAAGGCACAACAAAAGGGTAAGTAAACAAAATTCATGTATCCATTCACTGCTCTCATATTTTCTGTTTGAAGGTCATGGAGTAAAAAGCTTTTCCAGTAATTTTAGTCACAGACACATCTCCAGAGAAGAGAACTGCTAAGGTAGCCTTAAGCAAATTACCTTCCATACCTGCATCCTCAACATCTGGATGGTGCCCATCAAACACCTGAGTGTGTGTGTGTGTGTGTGTGTGTGTGTGTGTGTGTGTGTGTGTGTGTTAGTGTGTGCGAGTGTGTGTGTGTGAGAGAGATATTTTGTGCACATGCAATATCCTGGAACATATCAGGGAAACACAGTAAAGTACTTTGTCTGCTTAACTGAAAGAGACTGTGCACTAGCATATAATAAGGTATGATCACATTATGTTCATATAACTGTAAAGAGTGACCCCCTAAAATACTAAGATCAAGGTTAAAAAAATAATAATATGATCAGTAGAGTTGAACACATATCAAATTAATTATAAATGAGGATACTGTATAAAATAATCAAGTGAGTTATACATTATGGCTCAGGTATTTAGTTTAAGGGTGTACAACTGAAATGAATGCCACACATTGGTAAATAACCCCTAGAAATGGACCTCAGCAATGGTTAGTTACTGAATGCATTAAGTAAAGTATTCATATGAAAGCTACTTGACAGTGGAATCAAGGATATTGACAATGAAAATTGCAGAAGTCAATTTTATTTGTTCTCACTAAATGGATATGCTCATTCACCACAGATAAATACTTTTTCTCCTTGCTTTGGTGACTCAGGAACATTGGTTTTGTATGCATGATTAAATCAAATGACATTTTTCAGATCTCACGATGTCATCCTCCTTGTACAGAAGCATGAATCCTATAAAGAAATTAAATAGATTAAGCAAAATAAGAGCTATCACTTCTTCAGACTAAAGCTCTATTATTAAAAAAAATAGAGCAGAACGTAAACAGTATGCATGCACATGTAGCTTAAATAAAATGTAAGTTTTACTGCATGTTTCCACAAGTAGATTTAAAGGCAGCAGATTACTTAAGCATTCTAAGACATGATGAGTTTCTTTATAGTTCAACGGATGCCTTACAACTCCACAATGTATAGTTATAAAATAAATAAAATGCATTTGAATAAATATTTTATGTGTCTTGCTGGAACCTATTCAGTCCATCCACTGTTATTTTGTTGTTCCATAAAAGAAAATGGCATTTCATTTTTTATACTTTAGCGTGTTAAAAACACTTTACTAACCAGATGCAATTTATTTTATATCATAACCTAAAGGGGTCCTGTTCATACATTTTTTGTAGGCTTGAAGACCTGAGCGAATATCACTGCTATGAGCATAAGCGACTGTTTTTTTCGCTAGATTTTTCATATAGTTTTTGATAGATTTCTGAGTGTATTTTACTTTAAAATTCTTTAATATATTTATCATTTGAGATTAATAGACGTATGTACATATATATATATATATATATATATATATATATATATATATATATAGTATGCAGACCAAATCATTTGGCAAATTAGCAAATGCAATATATAAAAGTATACATCTGATATTCATATTCAGGTTCTTCATAAATGACTTACAGTTATCTGAAAATAGCAGCTCTACATGGATATACAAATAAATTCAACAAAAGGCATTTGCCATGAATACAGAAAAACAAAGCATTTTTTTTAAAAACATGCCCACTTTTCGCAAAAGAGTAACTTGTATAAAGTCTGATGTTATGAACTTGCAAATTACTTTACATAATCTTGAGGGCTGGTGTTGCTTTTTTTGTTCACATATCAAGGGCGACCAAGGCTGACAGCAGTTGTGCTTAAAGTATTTTAGGAAAGCTGAAGACTGCCAAGCTCTTAAAAAAAAAAAAAAAAAAAATGTTTTTTTTTTAAATGAAAAGGGGTTTATAATTTTTTCATAAAGGCATACTCTTTTCTGGATGCCTTGTTGATTTTATTAAACAACAGAAAGGGGGTTATAGGAAAGATTAAAACAAAAGTCAAAACAAAGACAGGAATTCACAAGGGAAACATTAAGAGGATTTATGTTGTTGGAGGTGGGAGAGGATGGGCACTATATTTTTGTTGGGGGATAGACCCCCCCCTATTTTTTCAAAAAATTATTTTATGAGAAGGTAGTCTGGGTCGGAAATAGGGAACAGGGTGAATGGTGAATGTGAAAGACTAAGGGAAGAATAGTAAGGGAAGAATAGTTGAGGACATGCCAGTTGGGATTCCAGCCCATAGGGTCCCAAACACATCCACTGCCAGATGGTGTTGCAGTGGAGGGCCCTGATGGATTGGGAGTAGGGGCCTATGTTGTTGCGGAGGTCAGAACCAATGGGGAGAGAATGTCTTCTGCACAGTGAAAACAGGCTTCAAGTGGTTGAATTCTACTGCCCACTAACTGTACCATTACATTTTCATCCAAGCCCTGAAGCCTCCTATTTGTTTGGCTTGCAAGGCTGCCACCTGCCAGTGTGCCTCTAGGACAGGTGTATCCACTCTAAATCTATGAGGACATCCCCAGACAGGCAAAGAGTGATCTTTCCCTAACCTGGGAAGTACATGCTCATCTGCTCCTAAGGGATTTGAACCTGTTAAAAAAGGAAAATAAATGGCAAGGAAACAAAACAAATAAGGGAGAAAGAAAAGAAATGTATACTCAAAACAAGAAAAACAGAGAAAAATGGTCGGGGAAAAAAAAAAAAACAGGAAAGGCACAATAAATCTACACAATACTGCTTGCATCCCATTTCATGCACTGCTAAAATACTATATGAAAATCTTTATTGAAGTACAACATATGTACAGAAAGTGCTTATGCATACAATAGGGATAGTGATTTTGGATGTGCTTTTCTACTTGGGAAGAATTAAATGAGTACTGTTTATGCATACCTATAATGAATTCAATTTGCAAGGGCTTTTGACTTTTTGCAGAATTGTGCATGTCTGTCAAGTTATATACTTACAACAATCCCATTCATTTAACCGAAATTCCATTTGTCCGAAACAGACCTCGCCGAGACCACTTCTTCAAAAATCCACAACTCCGAAACGTCAGTTTGCCAAATGTCATTTACATGAAATGTTTACTGTCATGCCTTCTATTGCACCACACCAGTTAAGGTTCATGTCAGATATTCAGGCATGTGTACAGCTATGTAAGTCATGGAAAACAAAGTGTACAGTACTCGTTATCTTTTAAACGGAGATCGCGCTACAATATGTATGGAGAAATCTACCCTTGTTGTCACTGTAGTGCGATCTCGGAGTTGGCATATATGATTTTTGGGGGATGCACAGGGGCTTGCCCCCCCTACAAAAATTAAAGAATGTCTGCTGCTGTGTGTTTCACTTTTCCATAGCTGTCATATCAGTGTTTTGTGTTTTGGCAAACTGACGTTTCGGAGTTGTGGATTTTCAAAGCAGTGGTCTCGACAATGTTAATTTCTGACAAATGGAATTTCTGTAAAACAAATGTGATCCACTTACAATACATGGAGAAAAGTACTAAAAATAATTTTTTGTAATTACTCAAAGTAATCAGGTTAAAGATAAGTTAAAAACATTAGCTTGAAATGTCATTTCTTTCAACTGCATTTCTTTCATTTGAAGAGCAGTAATAATATGTTCTTTATACATGATACAGAAAATGGTTATAAAAAGTATGTTTATTTCTGTTTTATTTTTACATTAGTATAATGATTTCAAAATAATCTCTGGGACACTTGTATTTACCTGGAGATTCCACTAATTGTTCTATTCTTCCCTGTTGCTGCTGGCAATTACAGCTCATTTCTGCATCAACTATGATCAAAATAAATAATGCAATTCTCTTTTTACCTGTATTTGCATTTCTTATACATATGTAAATATAAATGGCTTTATTACTGTCAAAACTAAAACTCCCTTTTTGCTTTCTTTTTTTATTTCCTTTTGCATATGCATAGTTGTAGGAATTATTACAACACTGTGCCAATATCCCCTGCCATTCAGAGGAAAATAAGTGTGAAATGTGTGTGGAATACCATTTTCAAAATACTTGTTAACACTGTGTTCTGGTATAAGTGCTTTACAAATACAGAAATGTAGCAATTCATGGAAGTTGCATTTCCCATTCTGCACATATGTGTCTGGTTTAATAGTAGGTAATACTGAAGTAAATCCACATTTTCTCACTAAAGTTTCTGCTCCTCATTCACTTGACACATCAATACCCAACCCTTCCCCAGCCAGCAGTCTAACTAGTGTGTGGTATATGAGATTTCAGCTACACTGTACATGTATTCAGAAATACTTTTGAACTTCATACATACATAAAATTATCAGACAAGAAACTTTTTACAGTGTAGATACATACTGGAATTATTTCACTTCTATTAATGGGGACCCACCAAATCAACAAGATAAACAATATATATTGGAATCTGCCTATAGAACTACGTCTTCCATTGTCTGGAGACTTTATACATGGAAATTTTTACATAGATCTTTTTATACACCTTTGATGATGAATAAAATAAATAATAAAGATAATCTATGTAAGAGATGTAATGTAGAAATTAATGCTGACTGGGCTCATATGTTTTATGACTGTATAAAATTGAAAGAATACTGGAAGTCAGTTAATGAATTTTTGCAGGCTCTTTTACAGATAATTTCATTATTTCTAAATCTCTTATATTATTCAACACACCTGTACCTCAAAGTGTTAAAAGGTTAAGCTTCCCTTGTTATGGTCTATTCTAGCAGTGGCTAGGAAAATAATAACCAGAAATTGGATTTCAGATACACCTCCTTCGTTCAATGAATTTAAAAATGTTATGAATATAGTGTGCCATATGGAAATAAACACAATTAGGTCAAGAACAACTAGAAAAACATCTTATTATATTGTATGGGATAATTTACAAAATTTGTTAAAAAAATCCTAATTTCAATAGCATGGTATTTTAGTTTAATTAATTGATCTGATTGTAGTGGATGTCTTTGTAAATACTTTAGTTGTTTTGTTGAATGTTATAATCATATCTATTTTTAATTACTTGTATAAAATTGTTATGATATTTATCTTGTATGTTAAAACAATAAACCTGTTTTAAAAAAAGAAATACTTTTGAACAGATGATTGTGTTAAGTAACTGTTTCACCAAAACTGGTTTCATCTAATGTAAATATTGTAACTATTTTCTTGCAATGATAATATATTATAAATGTTTAATTGCAATTTCCATTTCATAAATTTATAAATCTGGTCAGCATTACTAGTACCTGTAACCTAGTTCATGATTTACAAAGTTACATAGGCAGTTTAGTATTTAATACACTTATGTGACATTTTTATATATTATTAAAATCTGTTTACACATTACTGATATTCCTCTTTGTTCAAAAGATACATGTATGATTACAAACATGCTCATGATTTAGTATGCATTTCATAATAGCAGAATAGGTTATTTTAAGGTGCACAGATCTGTCTTTGCAAGTACCTATATTTATGTAAACTGTTTCTTTATTTATTTATTTTAATATGACTCACTTATGAAACCAAATATTTTACTTACTATAAAACTCTGTCCTTCTCTCTGCAACCTGGTTCACCTACTTGGCACTGCTAGCCAAAGACGGATATACCTGATAAGGTTGACAGGTGGTCATCCAATTCCTTCCAGATATCATTTTTTTTCCAGGTGCTATTTTTTGTGCACACCTCAGTCATTTCCAGGTATGACTCATGCAAAAGGTAAAACATAATCAAGGTCTGCTTATCAGACCAGCTAGGAATGTAGCCTCATGCATTCACAGGAGTTGCCATCATTCAAAGAGCCAGAACAAGATTGAGGAAAGCATGGCCAAGGATGTGTTAATAAGAATTTGAACTTCTCCCTGTATGGTATGACATCACCTTAACCAAACACTTTTTGCTGGCATGCTCATTACAACAGCTATTGGCAATTATTGGCAAATGTGTTGTAAACAAAACTGCTTTTCCACATACTGATTTTTCTTAAAGGAAAACACTTAAATGTTTCTCTTACATCTGTCATAAAAATGTAATATATGATTAAAAAGTTTCATTAATAATGCTTATTGGTAGAAGTTATTTGTTTTGTACCCTACATGCTGTATGTGTCATACAGTACAGCATATATATTATTTAATTACCAATTTATTGGGGGCGGTAAATTTCAATATGTATGTGATTTTTTCACTTCAATGAATTTATGATTTGTATCAGTTGCCAGAGTGTGACCCACAATGCTGGATGGGGAGATTAAAATTCAGATTAGTGTAAACCTCCATTTTGTGTTTTTTAAGTACATTTTATTTTGTCTAGCCTAGGGCCATTTGCACGTTCCCGCTGAAATTTTGGGATAGCTCGTGACTGCTGCAGACTTCAGAACCATTCACAGCACACTTATTTTGAAATAAGTTCATAATTGTTGAAATGCCAAAATTCACGTTCATAATTGTTGAAATGCCAAAACTCACCAATATACCCAAGGACACTTTTGCATATTACTACAGGTCATAGAGATGCATATAAATTAGCCTTACTTACATATAACATGTGAATGGCCCTGAATTTTCACCAGAAAGTTGAGCATTGCCATATTAATTCACAAATAGCAAAGACAGGCAGCAAATTATTAGCATAGCACAGACATACTAAAGTAATGAAATATTTTTAAAAGTATTACTTTATAAGAAACATTTAACAAATTATTTCAATATTGATCTAAAGCTCATTTGCAATTAACCTAGCTATATGGTGTGCATTGACTAACTGGTAAATTTCTATCTTATAGAAGACGCATTTAATGACAACAGTGGTGGAACTGATTACTGATGACAGAAAATGATCATTATAGAAATGTTATTTACTGATTGCGTATACATGGCTATAAATACAATAATTTTACTGTGATCAAGATATGAACAGGTGTGTGATGAATCTGATGTTTTGGTAGTGACAGTGAGTAAAAAAAAATGATTGCATTAGCGGTACATGACAATAGCAGTGAATAGGGCAAGGATGCTTTTTTGGTGACAAAAGTGATTGAAAGAACTGTAGTTAACATGCATTACACCTTGGCATGGATATATATTGAGATTTCTGTTAGGTAGTCATATTGGTTTGTATTAAGTAACAGTTATTTTGGGTGGCAGAAATAACTGCTGGCCAGTGTTTTGTACTTCAAGGAGTCATTATATCCAAACTGTCATACCTTCTGACTGCGTTCCCCTTTTTTTGTTTTGTTTTTATTGCTCATGTTTTTTTTTTTACATGTAGTACTGATTAAGAATAATGGACCAAAGCTGCCATGAGGAAAATTGTGTTCTCATGGCAGCACTTAGGACATATGAGAAACTTGTTTTTGGTAAAGGGGAGCCCAGACAAGCTCAAGGGACATGGCTTGGAGTCAAGTAGTTGTTGAAATCAGGAAGTTGGAGACAGAAACTGAGCAGTGCCACAGTACAAGAAAAGGCAAATGATACGGTAGCATGTGCCAAAAAAAGGCCAGGCAGAATGCAGATGTTCGTCGTCTCCCATTGCTGCAGTCCTGACAAATGGGTACTCCGCTGCCCACCATCGGCCCGAATACCAAAGGGCTAGAACCGGCGTCGGTCACGGGTGCCTGAGACTGACGTAAGTACTTGTCAGTACAAATGCGCATGACCGACGCCATAACCTCAGTCTTTCTTGCCGCATGGTCCTCAGCAGAAGCAGTTTTTGCAAGTGCCGTTCGGCGTTCTGGAACTGTCGGTTTTCGAGTTTCAGACCGGATACCAAGTTGGCTAAGTACCCTGTTGGGAACATTTTTTGTCTTTTTCTTGCCTCAGTATTGCCGGATGTCAGAAAAAGTTAATGACTGTATTTCTTGTGGGAAACAGATTCCTCATAGGGATTACCATTCACTCTGCATTCCTTGTTTAGGGCCTGAGCACGACATTGTTGGGTGTCGCTTTTGTGCTACTTTTAACAAGCGTACTATTAAACATCGGTTGGACTGTGCTAGGCTGGTGTTTGGTAAACGTTGTAATTATAACATGCCGTCGGATTCTCCGACGACTGGTTCTTCTAAGTAGCGCAAAGATAAGTCTTTGCGGTCCAAACAGGATGAGGCGTCCACTCCGGACGTCGGTTCTGTGGAACCACTGACTGCTTCAGTGGCTCCTTCTGACAGTTTACCAGTGTGTCTAGGGGAGCCTTTGTTACTGCAGGAAGTGGCTTCTCCTGTGTTAGGCCAGGCTGAGGGTGCTTCTTTGTTGTCAGTGGCTTCCTCCCCTCATAGGGTAGTTAGACCTCCTCCTTCTCAAGGCAAAGGCCATTCTAAATCTAAGTCTATCCCTGCTGGTACTAATCCCCAGGGTCCAGCTCCTAGGAAGCACATGTTAAAGATGGCTGAAGATTTGATTACTTTAATTAGGGGTTCCATGCCCCCCCCTGTGAAGAGGCCCAGGATAGACACAGAGTTGGAGGGTCTGGTTCAGTCTTCCAATGAGTCAGATTCCTCTGTGGAAGAGCTTCAGGATTTCCCTCCCTATTCTGATTCGGAGGCTGAGGACGCTACTCCCTCGTCCCCTCCAGAAGATTTTTCTTTCTCTGAAACTTTGCATTCCATGAGGGAACATTTCCAGTGGGATGGCCAGGATTATTCTGATTCTCGTAAAAGGCTGAGAGAATTCTTGTTTTTACCTCAGCACAGGCCTTTGGCTATTCCCCCTGTACTGGATGTTGTTCAGGATGTATTTTCTGAGGCTGCCCTTAACCCAGATTCTCTGCCCCCTGCCCCAGTTGAACCAGATAGATACTACAGGGTTCCGGAAGCGCACAAGTACTTGTATAAGAGTCCTAGGGCTGATCCAGAAACTATTTCTCAAGGCCCCAAAGGTGTTAAGGCTTCTGTGGTTAAGAATCCGGTTCCTCTGGACAAGGATGCTAGGGCACTGGATAGGTGGGGAAAAAACTGTATACCTCTTCTACTTTGGCTATGAGAGCTTTAAATTGTCAATTTCATATGCTCAGGTATCAGAATTATTTGCTAAGTCAATTGAAATGTAAAGTGGATGCTTTGTCTGAAGGTGTTGACTGTAAGGAGCTTCAGGATTTAGTGCATGCTTCAGACCAGGTTGGTAAGCATTCTTTGCAGTGTGGTTTTGATGCTTTACAAGCTTCTTCCAGGGTGGCTGCTACTAGTTCTGTTGTTCGCAGACATGCCTGGCTTAGAGATCAGTCCTTGTCAGAGCATGTTAAGGCTCGCATTATGGATGCTCCTTTGCAATCTGATGTTCTTTTTGGCCCTCCAGTGGAATCAGTTTTGAAAAAAATGGAGGAAAAAGCTAAGTCTATGCAGACGGTAAAGGACTTCTTACAGGTTCAGCCCCCTAAGTTCAATAGGAATTGGCCTGCTAGGGGATGGTCTTTTCCCTCTTCGGATTTTCATTCTAGGGGCAGGTCGAGGCGTGGTAGAGGTAGTCTCAGGGCCCTGTTACTTGTAGGCCTTTGAATTCTTTTACCCCTTCTGCTGGGGTGGGCAGGGGTCAGTCCTTTCGGAAACAGTCCCAATGACCTGTGTCTTCAGCTGCCAGACTCTGTTTTGCTGGCAGCTCCTCTAGGAGGAAAACTGGGACTTTTCAAAGGGAATTGGCATTTGGTTACCCAGGACAAATGGGTATTGGACATTATAACTCGAGGCTACAAGTTTTATTTTCACACATTCCCTCCTTTCAAAGGTATGCCGGATGTGCCTCATCAGCAAAGACTGGAAGCGCAGGCACAGATTTTTTCTCTGCTCCGGTTGGGAGCAATACAGGCAGTTCCTTCTGTGGACAGAGGCATGGGGTTTTATTCCCGTCTTTTCTTAGTGCCAAAGAAGGGAAATACTTGGAGGCCCATTCTGGATTTATCCATTCTAAACACCTTTCTGGAAATTCCAAATTCAAGATGTTGACACTGCAGCAGCTGTTGCCTATGCTAGGCAGAGATCACTGGATGGTGACTTTGGATCTCAAGGAGGCCTATCTTCACATTCCTATCAGGCCCAGTTGCAGGAAATTCCTGAGGTTTCGGACTGGGAATTTGCATTATCAGTTCTCTGCATTGCCCTTTGGCTTATCTACTGCACCCAGGGTATTCACAAAAGTCCTGGCTCCAGTAATAGCTTTTCTCCGGCTAAGGGGAATTCAAATTTATCCTTATCTGGACGATTGTTTGATACTGGCTCAGGGCAAGCACGAACTTCTTCGACATCTGCAGTATGTGATGACAGTTTTCAGATGCCTAGGGTATTCTGTGAACGAAATAAAGTCCAGTCTAGTACCCTCACAGGAGATGTGTTTTCTGGGTGTGAGACTGAATACAGCTACTCAGATGGCATCTCTTACCCCGGACAAACAAAGAAATCTTCACCTATACTTCCAACAGCTATCCGTAATGTCCAGGCTGACTGCAAGGACAGTCCTTCAAGCCTTGGGGTTCATGGCATCTTGCATTCTAGTACTTCCCAATGCCAAACTGCATATGAGGAAGCTACAGTGGTATCTCAAAAGCGTTTGGACTCAACACAGCCACGATTTGGATACTGTCATTCGGATTCTACCTTGCATTCAGAAAGAATTTGTGTGGTGGGCTCAGGAATGTCACCTAAACAAGGGACTCTCTGTGACCCAACCGGAGGCAAGTCAGATATTAACGACAGATGCCTCGGAGTCAGCCTGGGGAGCTCATTTCAAAGGGAAATGGATTCAAGACCTTTGGCCCCCAGAGCTGCTTCACTTGCATATCAACATGAAGGAGATGCTGGCAGTTCAATTTGCATTGAAAGCATTCAAGGATCTACTTCGACCGGGACTGGTGTTGATTCGAACAGACAACACAACTGTCATGTGGTACATCAACAAGCAGGGGGGAACTCATTCTTACCCTCTTTGCAGACAAGCATTGCTGTTATGGGAAACTGCTTTGGATCTGCACATCACTCTTCGAGCACAGTTTCTGCCAGGAGCACAAAATTCGTTAGCAGATGTTCTGAGCAGACAGATGGTGGATCCTCACGAATGGAAGTTGGACCCTCAGGTATTTCATCAGTTGACCATGGCTTGGGGAACTCCAGACATAGATCTGTTTGCTTCTCCTCTGAATTCCCAACTACCTCTGTTTTGCACAAGGCTGTTTCATCCGAAAGCCTGGAAAATAGATGCACTATCCTTCAGTTGGAGCAACCTTCACGTGTATGCCTTTCCTCCTCTGCCTCTTCTTCCAAAGGTCCTGTTGAAAGTCAGGAGGGACAAACCTTGCATGATCCTTATAGAACCGGATTGGCCTCGTCAACATTGGTACCCTCTGCTGAGGAGCCTAATTCACGGGACACCTTGGCCATTACCACGGATTCCTCACTTATTGTCTCAAGAAAACAATCATTTTCTCAATGTCAGGGTGCAATCCCTACACCTGACAGCCTGGCGCATTCAGTTTTAGAGGATGAGGGCCTTCAGCTCCCTCAACAAGTTTTGGTTGTCCTTTTGGAGGCCAGGCGTCCTAGTACTCGAAAAGTTTATGTTGATAAATGGAAGAGATTTTTTCTTTGGAGTTCAGCTAAAGGCCTTGATGTCACGTTGCCTAATTTGAGTTGTACTTTGCAATATTTGACTATGTTACTGGACAAGGGTTTGTCCTTCTCTTCTATAAAAGTGCATGCTGCAGCTATTTCTGCTCACTATGATGGTGATCCTCCTTTCTTTTCACATCCTTTGCTTAAACAGTTTCTTAGAGGGGCAAAGAATATAAGACCCCCACGAAGGGCTCCTACTCCTGCCTGGGATCTTAATTTTGTTTTGGAAAAGCTGACTCTGCCTCCTTTTGAACCTGCAGCTATGGCTGAATTGAAGTTGTTGTCCTGGAAGACTGCTTTTTTATTGGCTGTTACTTCTGCTAGAAGGGTATCTGAATTACAGGCTCTCATGGCAGTGGAACCTTTTCTGATTTTTCACCAGGACAGAGTTTCCTTGCGTACTAATCCTACTTTTCTGCCTAAGGTAGTTTCTAATGTGGCATTGAACCAATCTATACATTTGCCTACTTTTTATGCTAACCCCCAAAATGAAGGGGAAAGAGTTTTGCATTCTTTGGATGTGCATAGGCAGTTACGGTATTATTTGTTCAGAACCAATGAGTTCTGTTTCATTTGCTGTGGCTTCAAGTGGGAAAGCTGTCTCGAAACAAACTATTTCCAAGTGGATCGGCCATTGTATTGCTTTTTGTTACTCTCATCATGGTAAGGAGTTTCCAGCTGGGATCAGGCCTCATTCTACTAGGGCTACGGCCACCTCTACTGCTTTTTTGAGAGGGGTAGCTACTAAGGACATTCTAGAGGCAGCTACTTGGAGTTCTGTACATACCTTTACAAAGCATTATCATTTGCCTCTTTATTCTAGGTCTAGGGCTGGGTTTGCCACTGCAGTCTTACAGGGCATGTCTGCAGCTCCTCCTGCTATTTAGTTGGCCAGCCCCCCTTTTTCCGTTGCTCTGGGATTCTACCCATTTGTCAGGACTGCAGCAATGGGAGACGACGAACATAGTACAGTTTTGTACCTACCATAAATGTAGATGTTCGAGGATCTCCATTGCTGCAGTCCTATTTTCCCTCCCTCCTTCCCCCTTTTTCTTTTTAGATTGGGGTTTTTGGGTGGTGTTTTTTTTTTGCATTCTGACGTCTGGGGCAAGAAAGACTGAGGTTATGGCGTCGGTCATGCGCATTTGTACTGACAAGTACTTATGTCAGTCTCAGGCGCCCGTGACCGACGCCGGTTCTAGCCCTTTGGTATTCAGGCCGATGGTGGGCAGCGGAGTACCCATTTGTCAGGACTGCAGCAATGGAGATCCTCGAACATCTACATTTATGGTAGGTACAAAACTGTACTTTTTCTGTACTACTACAGGAATGGGCTCCAAATCTTAGTCAATTAATTTCAGATGATGAATTGAATACCTTCTGTCCATATGAGGGAATGACTATGACACAGAAGATGGTGCAACAGGAATAATTGGTGATGGTGTGGACACTTCTCCATCTAACCAATGTCTGCAGCAGCAGCACTTGTCTGCCCATGAAGGTTGGTTTAAAATCAGTAAAATGCTGACAAAGAATGATGTATTTAAACATATCACAATTTGTTATTATTAAGTGAGCTTTGCACGTCAACAAAAAATGGAAATTAAGGCAGTGTGTATGGTAAGTGCCCCACCTACCCCCTTGTAAGTATACTTTACTCTATGTTGTTATATTGTTATTATTATTAATATTTTAATCATTTTTTTTAACATATTAAGCATCAGGGGAAAAAAAAAAACAGTTCAACTGCATCAATACATTTGGATGATGTCAGCAGCAGAATGGGTGTTGATGATGATGATAACATAATTATATTTAGGAGGCAGTCTGAGGAAAGCGGAATGCAATCCCCAAGTGTAATGGCAGGTTTGGTCAACAATTCAAAAAGGAATAGTGCAACTCAATGTCAAGCAGAACTTGATATAGCATTCACAGTTGTACTAGAGGAATACCCCGTACCTATATACCAGTATCAACAAAACCATAGCAACACTTTGAGGATGATGACAGATATTTGGAAACCACAGTGTCTATTGTGGAACTTTACAAAGGGGAACCAGGTACAGAAATGATCTACAGCTACCTCAGGAAACAGGTAAAGCATAGACCACCCAACATGAAATTTGCTGTGACATTGATAGGGCTCAGAGCAATGCCACAGTGAGTTAGCTGGAAATGGTCAGAGTCCTGCAGGGTAAGCTTTATAATGTCTAGCACTCCTTGGAAATGGTAGAGAGCAGGGATAATGCCACGGTTACACTGATGCATAGTATGGAGGTACACCAAGCATCAGTGGCTTCCTTCTTTCGTACACTAATTAGGACATACCAGAGTCAAGCTGGAGTCAATCTTGCAATGGCCAGAAGATGGGGCACTCTCTGGATATGCCGGGGAAATCACATGATAATAGTGTTGCTTTTCATTACAGTAATCAACAGAAGATGTGTATGACTCATTTGATCTTGAACTATTGTAAATTAACTTCATTGACACAGTTTTCTGTTTAGTTCAAATGACAGTTTGGGTGGGGGGGTTGCATATATATGCATTTTTTCTCTGTAAAACCAGTATGTTTGCCATCAATGACCATTTGATAAAAAGCAATGCTACATGGATTACCATTCCTCCCGGTGGCAGGCACATAAAATATCGAAATAGTAATGAACAAACATGTTCAGGAGAGGGGACAAACTACACATTTAAATGAGTATCCTGCCATGTAAACTTACATTGCTGCCACTATACCATCCCCACTACACAAATGTTGATAGTTTCTGAAGTTAGAATTTGTTGTGTATGACACTATAAAATTAATCTAATGTGCAATATAATAAAGTAAGAAGAAATGGCATATATAAATAAAGCATGATATACCTTTGCAATACCATACGACGTATTTCACTGTTGCCAGTATTCCTTACTTTTGTATAGTTAAGTAAAACATTAACGCAGAAGTTATTCATTAAAACAGGCAAAAATGTCAATTATTTTCTATTTGATGCCTTTCAGCATCAATAAACAAGAATTAGTGAGCACACATACATGCCAACAACATGACTATTATTCAAACAGATAAAAAAAAATTAAAATGAGAGAGAATGTCAAACGAGCAGTGACAGCAGACCATGTAGCACACAGCAGAGCCCACAGATATCACTGCATGGATCATGTATACTCTGTGTTTTTACAAGAAATGAAACACCAACCTAAATGTCATGGTCTATACTTCCACACTCTATGCTGCATCTTAACCTGCACACCTGCATGCTGTACATGAGCCTGCCGCATGGGGTCCCTTACTGTTGCTGCTGCCAGCTGATCATCATTAATCACAGTCGGACCAGAACTGGGAGCTGCAGTGACAGCATGGGTAGCTTCATCACACAACTGGTGCCCGATCATGTTAGGCAGAATACAGCATGCAGTAAACATCCTGCATGTAATAGCTAAGTCATACTGAAGGGCACCCCAGACACATCCAGGCACCTGAAGTGGTTCTTCAGGAGGCCAAAGACCTTCTCAATGACAATATGGGTCTGGGACAGGAATGTGTTATAAGTGTCCTCTTCAGCTCTACTTGGATTTCTCACTGTAGTCATTAAACATGGTTCTAGTGGTTATCCAATATCACCTAAAAAAAACAGAGAGAGAGAGAGAGAGAGAGAGAAAGAGCAAAGGGGGGGGGGGGGACTAGAAAAAATGAATATTTACCAATGCACTTGAATGCATGTTAATAACTAGTTAAATACAGTATAAAAATATTTTTCTGGTGACAAACAAGATGACCAGTGGGCATACTACCATGCAGAAAGAGGTGGTAGAATGAGCTGTTGGGCCAGATGTGGCAGTCATGTGCACTGCCAAATGCTGGGTGGAGTTGTTGGTGATGCACCCTATGCATCACACACCACCTGGCAATTGATGGAATGTTAGCCTTTCCTATTGTGGTACCACTCCCTCATGGACTAGGAGGGACAATAACTGCAACACAGGTGCAATCTATCACACTAAATACTTCAGGGAAACATCCCAGCCCATAAAAAGCACTCATAATCCTCGCTTGGTCCTGAAGTGACACTGGAAAATAAATGTACTGATCCACAGATGCCAACAGTATATTTACGAACTGCTGAAATATTCATGAGGCAGAAACCTGTATGATCCTCATCATGTCACAATCTGTCGCTGGAAGGTCCATTTAGCAAGTATAATGATGGCTATATGTACTATGGTGTCCACAGGAAGTCCACACATTCCTACAGTGCCTTTATGGGGGGTCAAACATGCCCGATACCCTTATAATGTCCCTGAAACTCTTAAACTATCAAGGATTTCCAGATTATCAAAGCTATAATGAGTAACCTTTTGCTTATTTTTTTGCCTTTTTGGATGGTGAACACTGCTGGGCACAGGTATTTTGTCCCAGCCAGGACAAGCAACTCAGCTGTAGAAATAGCAAAGCTTGCAGCAATTGATGGCATTTTTACTGACTGCAACTCTGATACATTTAGTGATGTTCCCCTTTATATAGCGCATCTGTGACCAGAGCAGTAAAGTAGGAAAATCTATGAATCACAAATGGTGAAAAACATACTTCATTAGTACAGAAAGATGTATATCACTCCTCATTTCCATCTCATTTTTGCACTTTGTATGTAGACATTTAAGGTCATTGTGCATTGGCATAAATGGACACTATGAATCGCATCTCAGCTATGCTCATTCATGCATATCTTGGAAAGCCTAACAGCATTTGCATAAATGACTATGAATACTAACTTAAGATATTAATATGACTGTTACTGAATTTTGGATGAATGCTTCCAAAAATATACCATGAAATTGGTACTCTACCATTAAGATGTTCTCTCTATTGCTCATACATTGACATAGATTGTGGATGATAAACCTTACAGTGTTTATCAACTATATCCATACCTCTCAAATGTGCATATTTTCACAGAATGTCCAGATTTTTGCCTCATATTTTTGGTGTGGTCCTCATAAAATATGTACTTTTCTGGTAAATAGCTGAGGATTGAAGTCATTAAATAATGACAGACATTTGAGTTTAAGACTCCACATCCTTCAGAAAATTTATGCTAATGTAAAACCTATTATTCTATCAACTTTCTAAGTTTGTAAGAGCAATATTTAAAATCTGTCCATATTTGTCCCCCCATCATTTTAGGCTTTGTCCAGATTTTTTGCTCTAAGAGGAGGTATGACTATATCACACTTTGAAGCAGACATTTTATTCACGTGTTTCTGATAGTGGTCAACCTAATGTAACCTTTAAATGTAGGAATTGTAAATAAGGGAAATCATTTTAGATATTTCCATACAGGTAGATCATTTGCTTTTAGCTCATTTTGTGCTTGCAGTACTAAGGTTATATAATTTAATTTCCTCACTGTTTTTTAATTTCTCCAAATCTTTGGGTTTCTAATACCATAATAGGAATGGACTCCATTCCTAAGTCAAAGTATGATTAATGTTCATGAAATTAGTACTGTTTCAGTCTTTGATGTCAGCCAAAATTGCTTTTCATGCGCCAACAATGTGCCCAGTAATAGCTCCTTCTACAGTTCATATAGAGTTACATGTATTGGTAACATATATAAATACAGTTGTAGATTCTTTTTGTAAGACCCGTTGCGTCTCCTACTATTGGAACGGTCTGGGTATCTTTCTTCCCCATTGCTCTCATTTCTTCCTGAAAATCTTGATATTTTATGACTTTATGTCCCTCTGTATGCTAGATACTGTAGCCACTGGGTGTAGTGATTTCAATGATCAATGCTACTTTTGTCTTCTTTTCATGGACCACTATATCCAGTTTTCTAGCGGCTATCTTTTGAACTGTTGGTAATGGGTGATCTCATGTGATGTAGAATTCATCATTTTCTATGATGCTTTATGGCTCATGTTTCCAGTGTTTTTCAGCCACTTTAGTACCATAATGTTTGCACAATCCCCAGTGTAACAGCCTTGCCACATAATTATGCCTAATGTGATTAAGTGATTAAGTGGTTGAGTGATTAAGGCACTTTAAAGCAGTTGTAAGCGGGTTTGAGCAGGTTTGTGAGGAGGTAAGCACTGCTAACTTCTGGTTACAGTTTCTTACACTCAGCTTCTAAATTGCTTAGTCTGTGTAGGCAGTGCTTACCCTCATGCAAACGCACCTAAACACGTTTACTTTTGCTTACATATGCTTACTACTGCTTATTTGTGCTTAAACCTGCTTACTAGTGCTTATTCATTACTTCACATGTGCATTCCCTGCAGTACTCCAGTTTATAAATATATGTTATTTAGTGGGTTTTGCAACAAAAATATCGGTTATAACGTGCTTTACCATGGAAAATAGCCTGTGCTGCAGTGGGATTCGAACCAGGAATGCCTGCTCATTAGGCAAATCCTCTGCCCACAAAGCTAATGCTGTGCTGCTTCATTTGCATATATCTTCCTTGTTATTCTCTTCAGCCTTTTAAGCTGCTTTAACCGTAGCTAAGCAATGGGCACACTGTGTACCTATGGTTAGCTGTACTCAGATTTTTAAATAAAAATAAAGGGGTTTCTTAATTTGATTTTTATGTACTGTTGCTATTGTACACATGGGGAACTGTTAATGGGGATATGTAGACACCTATGAGCATTCTCACTCATTTCTTACCACTTTCTACTGTTCTACATTGCAGGGGTGTGTTTATTCTGAGACCTCTGCTCTCAGACATGCCTCCTGCACTTGTACATGCTCCATGTAAGCTCAGGAGCTCGGGCAGCGCACCTTCATTAATATGCATGGCGCGCAGCCATCCTACTCCTAAATGGGCACTTGCATGTAGGACTAAGCTAATCCTGCATAGAAGATTACTGAATCCAGGGGATTGTAGTCTCCAGTGTTTTGCTCATTTGATAGGACACTCATTTTTAAAACTGTGGGCTTCAAGATTGTGATAGTAAATCATATTTGCATATATATTATATTTATTGGTGTATGACAATTGATCTAATCACCTAAATATTGACAAAAAATATCTAATGCTCAAATACTGACATTTACAAATATCTAAACTTAAAATATCTGCAGAATTGAAATTGAAATTATAACAGTGAAGAGTATATGTCCTTTCTTTACTGTTGTGTAACGTTGGAGTTGGTATATATATATATATATATATATATATATATATATATATATATATATATATAAAATTAGCAGGGGTGTGGGTAATGCATTTCCCTAGATGAGGATTACAGGGGTGCTTGCCCCCTGTAAAAACATTGGTTTGTTAATGTTTTATATTTAGATACTTTAACTGTCACTATTGTGTACATTAATATATATTTTTTGTCAATATTTAGGCTGTTGATATTTAGGTGATACATTCAACTATTATAAAATAAGTTTCTTCTTATAATTCAGATATCTGTAAAACAATATATATATATATATATATATATATATATATATATATATATATATATATATATATTACTTGTAATCTCATTACTATTCTATACTTATTCTGTATTACTTGCATTTATCTATTATTTTACTGTATCTCTGCAACTTATGTATAATATGCATAATAATTCTCTATTTGTGTGTGAAACTTCTTCAGTAATTTGCTATACGTGTAGCTAGTAAAATTTGCAAAGTAAATTGTTGGAGCTTTTTTCCTTGATTCTCCACTGAAAATGGGCTTCTAGCCCAGTTAGATTAGTCTGGTTAACAAATGTCAAATAAATAAGTAAGTAAGTGAAGTCATAAACTTCCTTTACAAATAGCACACAAACATAAGCATACATAATATGTGCATATAGCTATATAATATGCATATGTGAACACAAAGAGCCATCCATGTATATCAGTTTTTATCTAGCTATGGATATATATGCCTATATAAAAAGTCAATCCCCAGGATTCATGAACGTTGCGCCAGGCGGACGCATAGTGTAGGCGTTACAACGCCAGATATGGCCGCCGAGCGATTCAGGTACGATCCAATTCCATGTGCACTACCGGCGTGCGCCAGATTTGCGCCGCCTCCGGCGTAGGTATGTTAAACACCCCATGTGCGGTGTTGCACCATGCAAATGAAGGCATATAGCGATCCACGAAGTGGCGCAGGCGTAGCATAAGGGCAATGTAAACCAAAAAAAAACGGTTTACATTTACCCAAACATGACATAGGAGTAACGGAAGGCTGTCAACATCAGGTATCACACTGTTGCCACATGCCAATGGCGAAAGACACAGAGAATGTCAAAAGAAAACATGCACAACATGTAAATAATGACATAAATGGTATGTCCACAGAAACTCACAGCAGAACCCCAGGACATGTCCGCGGAAGGTGCTAAACAATGAAATAATATGACAATGTCATAAAAGAGCAGTGTAATACACATCAGCTTCACAGCCACAATACACCATGGTATGCATGGAAAGCCACATCCACGGTGCAAGGGTTGCCAAGGAGTCGCGGCAGTGTTCGGCACGGTAACTATGAATTAGTAGTCAATGCCATGCAAATGAGGCAGATAATACTAAATCGCAAATCCCCCGCTGGCGTAAGGCAGTACCAAACGGCGCAGCAGTAATACACCGAGGAGTGGCTCAGAGGGAATACATGTCAACCACAGAGGGGTGTGCCACTGTAGGAGGAAGCACATTGGAGCCCAGCAAACATGGGCTGTACATTGCACATCACAGCAGCAGGACCGGCGTGTGGGGAAATAGTTGAGAGCACAAAATGCGCACAGAGATGCATATGCACGAGGATGACTACGTTCCCTTAACCCAGTCATGTGATGCCCGCCCCGTCAACAACAACGGATACAGGAAGGTGATGCTGAGAATATGAGGAAATGCGGAAGCAGTGTAATCGGAGTAGTAATGAGCAATCAACAGTAATCAACCCACGAAGGCCAATTGGCGGCAGCTGACAACTCTGCAAGCAGAAACCTGCAAAACGGGATAGGGGAGGCATATGAATGCAAAGAAAGTAAGGGAGGTATCAGATTACAAAGAGTGAAGACCTGATACAGCAGAGCCAAGTAGACAGGCAGCATAACTGCGGCGGCACACAAAACGCACGATATACCATGTCCCAGAAACCACACATGACAGGGCTCTGCAGGATGCATGCCAGGAAATAGTAGGTGCAACGTGCAGAAACAGTAAGGTAAGTTCGAAATCTAATCCAATGCAGGCAAGAGTAATGCAACACCAAAGGCAACAGCGTTGCAGTGCCAACGGTAAAACACGGAAGATAATCCACAGATACGACCGCACAGACACACCCTATGACATCACCGGGTGTACAGCACAACAGTATAAAGTGTGACGCACACAACACACAGCCGTGTATTCCCAAACGCCGCACTCTAGGTGTAAACACACGGGGAACTTTTAAAATGTTCATGTTGGGTGCCGCAGTGGCCGTGATCCATCAGCATGTGTTAGAGACAGACGGAGTTGTGGAGGAGGGTGCCGACAACTACCGTAGGCCTCAGAGGAGAAGGAGAGTGTTCAGACCAAGGGTAACCTACCAGAGGCTACAAGACCTGGAGATAGTAGAGCATTACAGGGTGGATAGGGACACTTTACAGCAAATAGCGGAGCTGTGCCGGCCACGCCTGAGAACAAGAAACAACAGAGGGGAGCCCATCCCAGTGGACACAAAGGTATGTGTAAGCTTGTGAATACTGGCCACAGGTACCTTTCAAAGGCCAACTGGGGATATAATGGGCATCTCACAGGCATCAGCATCCAGGGTACTACACCAGTTTCTGGATGCCATGTTACCACATGCCAATGAGCATATATACTTCCCCAGATCTCAGGAGGAGTTGGCTAGCAATATGCGCCACTTCCACCGTGTGGCACAATACCGGAGGTACTGGGTGCGATAGACTATGCGCACATACAAATCAAGTCACCACCTGGGGAGCAGGGTAGACGCTACATAAACCGCAAGGGATTCCCCTCCATCAATTGCCAGGTCGTGTGCAATGCGCAGGGCATTATCATGGATGTGTGTGCTGGCAGCCCTGGAAGCTACCACGACTCCCATATCTGGCATGCCTCACAGCTGTACCAGGTATTCGCCAGGGGGGACATCCCACAAGGCCACCTTGTGGGGGATGCTGGCTATGCACTGGAGCCGTGGATGATGACTCCCATCAGAAATGCACACACACATGCAAGAACGCCATAATGAGGCACACGCACAAACCAGAATAATCACAGAGCGTGTGTTTGGGATGCTGAAATCACGGTTCCGGTGCTTGGATACATCCAGTGGAGCCTTGCAGTACTCTCCAGGCACATGTGCCCACATATTCATAGTATGTGCCATGCTACATAATATGATCCTGCCGAAGCAGCTGCTGCAGGGACATAATGGTGAAGGGCCACAAAGCCCACCACAACTGCCAAGGCCAGTACAGGCACAGAGGGCTCAGGACCATGAACACACTGTGCCAGCCCCAGTAGGCAGACGGAGGCGTACCCGATATGCCTATGCCCTGGCAAAGAGGGAACGTATAGCACATACTCTGACAGCGTAGGCCCCATGGACTGACACCTCCCTACCTGCACACACAGTGAAATGGACGGCACACAAACATGGCCACCCGTAAAGTGTACCGTATGGGTGGCCCCATGTGTGACTCCAACATAGGCAGCACCCAAACACTGCACACCCAACAGCCAGCGGAGCATGGAACGCCAACACCTGAACGGCATTGCTGTATGCTGCCACGTTCGCCACAAGGTGTATACATATAGACATGTAGATATGTGCATATACAGATATGGAGATAGATATAATTACACACATAGAAATATATGTACACATATACATATAAGTACAACAGGTAAGACAGGGAATCAGAGGGATGTAAGGTGACAGAGAAGTAACACGCGATATCTGTACATAGTAAACATAGTGAACGACAACCTGAGCATCCGGGAGGTTCAAAAGAACAGGAAACCGCCACCCATGGAAAGGTCAACATACCGAAATGCATAACAGTGACTCGGGATGATTGCCAGGCCACAGTACAGTAACAGTACATGCGCGGGTAATACTATGATGATATGAGGGGGTTGGCAGACACTGCCGCCGGTGATGCGGGCCACGCAGGTACTGTGTGTAACCGTCCATGTGACTGCCGCAGTATGTGTATGTGTGCGGTGAGGGTGCCGTGTGTTTCGCTGTGCAAGTGTAATGTGTGTGCCACTGTAAAATGTGTATGTAGGTGCCATGTGACAGGCGGAGTGGAACAACATGTGTAGGCATACAGTATAGGAACCACAGGCGTATGTACAGCAGTACTCCCAAAGTAGTACTGAGAGCCCCTCCCTGGCTAGGCGTGTGGTGACGTATAACGATGCAAAGTGAAAATGTCCCAGAATGTACCACAGGAATATAGCCAACATGAAATGGAAAGGATGTATGTACAAATCATGACCGTATGTATGACACCGATATGCTAATTGCAAAACAATACGTCGGCAAAGTTACACAGCAATAGGTATGTACCGCGGAAATACGCATATGCTACCCCGGTACTGATCGTGGCCACGGATCGGCCCGTAAACACCGCTGTGTGTTCTACAAGTGTCAAACAAGCAATCACCACCTGAATAGGTGGCAACCACTAGCAAACAGGCCGTCCCAAGTACAGGACCACAATGACTGTAAATATCCGGGACAGAATGACAAGGGATAGTCGTCACGTACAAACAACCGCAGATATACCACCGATGTGATGGAGGAATACATGCAGGAAGCACACACGCAGGTGATACCAACACCACATGACAACAACACAACCTACACTCCCAGAACACCAGACAAGTAACTGCCAACTTCCCAGGCAGGGATGTAGCACACAGACAAGCATACCGTGTATGTAGAGATGCAAGGCCCACAACCCGTATCCGTCACCTACAACCTCCGATATTCCCCATCGTACATATCAAAGGGATACAAGCCGTAATAGCAGCACAAACATACAGGCAGTCAATAACAGCTGCATAACCGCAACATGTCGCGTGGGAAACACTATCAACAGCGGATGCATACTTGCATCCGTTGTTTAAAGGAATACAACAGCTATGTTACACATCCGAATGCAAAACGCCATCAACAGATGCCGTCAGGACAGGGACACCCACATGTCGAACATAATACCATACCCAACACACACAATCCACGGCTAACACCACTGCGAAATGTACCTGACGCCACACATAGCGGCTGCAGTCACACATAACATAACACAATACAGACCATCTCCACGAAGGTAGGGCAAATAACCAACACCCAGGTGAGGAATGCAACCATGCCCTAGTTACGATGCATAATGTACGAATGGAGTAGATGCACAGGTGATATGCGCACAAGTACACACTGAGGAACAGCCATTGGTGTGATGAACCCACATGTTGCAGGTAACGACGGATATAAGGATGACTCCCAGGATATTCAAACCGTATGCTCATACTGAACTACAACTCAAAAACGGATAGAGTGAGAAAACGCAATAGCGAGACACGCAACGAAAAACAGAAGGAAACACAGAAAAGGTATGTAGAACCCACGATATGTACGGGTGTGTAACACATGATGTGTATGACGAAGCTGCACTGTATGTGAACGGTGTTTGTAAGTAAGGATACTTGTACATAATGCAGAGAGTGGTGAAAGGTGGTTATGTAGTGCTATCCTGCTGAGCATACCAATGACTGTGGACACCGTGTGCACAGCAGTGGGACATCATGTACACAGCCGGGATAACACAAGGGCTGCCACAGGGGGGCATAACACAGAACAATGCCACACCACACGCCGATGCTGGCAGTGGATGTCCAACAAGGAAGTGCCATAGCAGGGGATAGGACATGTATGTATACTGTCACAGCACACATGTGTATGGGCATATATCGTCGATGTCATATGTAATGTGCACGACGGCGCACGTATGCTTTGCAGTAGGGGATACTATGTCAACTATGTGTAATGTAAAGCTGTCATGATGGATATGACAGACATCATACACAGTATCTCAGGCATATCATGCATAATGGAGTTATGGCCTATTGGTATGTACAATAACAGGATACGTATGGCCTGTACATATGGGACAGAGTAGTAGCATAATAGCCATCCGAAATGGAAGGAACACCAAGTAACCATGGCCAAACGATCTGTAGCAGGTGCAATGTGGGCAACAATGAAGTCCGGCAGGTCCATGTAAACACATGTGCAGTGTACACAGTAGTGTCACCTCCCATGGTAGTGTCCAGTGAACAGCAGAGGTGGGTGTCAACTGCATGTCTACACAGTACTGCTGCTGTGGTGGTACCATGACTACGTATCACTCAAACAGCAAGGGAGCTATCACATGAACAGTGCCACTGTGTGTCCCTGTGGGATGTGCACAGGACCTATGTTCCACAGCATGGTGTGTGTTGTGTCTGTGGAAGTAACACAGAAGCCCAGCCCATGCAATGTGACATGTGCGCAAGATATCCATGAGTGGTCCGTTCACACTGCCCACTGCAATTGCCATGTATGAGTACTACATGCATCAGTAATGCGGAGGACATGGTCCATGTCAGAGCAGAAGACACCCCTGTGTATGTGGTATGCAGATGTGTACAGATGTGTTACCCATCTGTCAGCCGCATATGTAAACTGTCTGAGCCTGGTACACATCATGGCATGATAATGCTGTGCCATGTAAAGTCGTAGCCGTTGTGGAAGGTACACCACGAATGTGGTATTGTAACCCTGCCCATGTGTAGATGTGTGTATGCCACAGGTACAATGGCTACCTATGTACCAGCATCACACACAGTACAGATAGGTGTGGCCCTGCAGATGTGTACCCATGCCACAGTGGACTACAGCAACCACAGCACCATGTGGGGCATGTGTGTGTACAGCAACCATGTACAATTTGATATGCATGTACGGGGACAGTATCCATGTGATACTCAGTGGATGAATGTTGCTATGCAAAGGTGATGTGCATGCACCATGTGTCATGCATCCTGATGCCATGACACCCACATGATGTATCTGCCACACCGACACCCGTACGGTTGTTATCAGTATGAGCTGGTGGAGCTATAATGGTGCCAGGTATGTAGATGTGGGATATCTAGGCATGGACAGTACTCTGTGACAGCATGTTGTGTATGTAAGCAAATAGTGAACATGAGGGGCCCCATGACTGAGGACTGTGTAATGCCACATGTACCTGACATGTAGTAGGTAGCATGATATGCTGGCACCACTGTGTGTCCTGTCCAGGAGTCATATAGCCTAACATCCTGAGACACAGGGTATGATGTGACGGTGGATGTGTACATTGCCAATACCAGAATGTGGAATGGTGCTGAAGGGCAATGTGAGGACAATGTCTGATCTGTTGCCCTCTGTACTACACCAACCACCCATGCAATGGTATGACAGGTGGCCAGCATGTGTATGTGGTGTGCTGTGGCACACAGAAGCCCAACAAGGGTGCCAGTAAAGGCATGGAGGTCATTAATGAGTGTGTGAAGCACTTTTGTGAGGATGTGCCCCAGTGCCATACAGAATGGTCCAGTCATGGGTGTACGAATGCAGTCCCACACGTGCAATGCAGTGCCACCCATGTATAGTGCGATAGATGCGGCAGTGTGACGGTCAATGTACACAATGTCCGACAACAGGCTAGCAGTGAATTCAGTGGGCTGGTGTGGAGACACATACCAAACAGGTTGGCGGGACATAACAGCTAGGGAGATCGGAAGGTGACCCTTTGGGAACCCAGTGAG
>NC_056735.1:1599372423-1599418764 GCF_019279795.1 Protopterus annectens | reverse complement strand
TAGGTACAGATCTCTACCATGGTGTACAGTGATGTGTGGCATGTGGCACATAGTCCCCCCAATCTGTGGCATACATGGGCACACATTCCTGCACACATGTGGGTGCTAGGAATGCCACACCCGCTACATGGGATTTGTGCAGGCGTGCAGCGGTATGTGGTGCATCCTGCGTACTACCACTGTATCTGGCCAATATCTGCACTTGTGAGGTGGTAGGGGTTACAGTGGCAATGTGACATATGGTCGATCACGCATGGCCGATGGGTATGCATCATGGCAGCGCTGTCATGTAAAGGCGACATAGCAGACTGTATGCACATGGCAGGGTAGGATGGTGTGTGACACACCTGTGACCAGCACCTGCACAGATGCATGTGGACAGGTGTTTAAACACATGGTGTACACACAGACTGCCATGCGTGCTGTTACTATGCCACCATATGACGGCCCCCATGATGGGTATGCATGTGGTAGGGGGTTGCAACTGTGTTACGGACACTGGACACCACTCCTGCATGGCTGCACCGTGCACAGTACACGTGTCATATGTATCCCCTGTTGCCATGTGTGTATGCATTGCTACGTTGTGACATGTGTGTCAACATACATGGAACATGGACTGTGGTATGGTATCACAGCTGTCACAGGCAAACTATGCAAGGGTATGTGTCCCAGTGAACACCGCTACACCCTGTAGGGGGTGCATACCACAGACATGTGTCTGCCTTCCCTTCGTGTGTGTATTACCGTGTACGCCTGTGTTATGCATGTGGTACATCACAGGCTTCGTATGTGTCCTGCGTGCAGTCCATGCACACAGCCAGGAAAGCACATATGTGACATATCCGGACATTGTTTCACTGTGGTACAGCTGCAGTCATGTGTCGTATCTGTGTCAGGCCCGTGGTATGTGTGGAGCACGCCTGTCCGTGTATACCAGTACGGGTGAACTACATCACACCTGGGGGATCATTGATAGTACATGTGTACTCTGCACGATGGACGTACACCGCCACATAGTCTTCTGGACATATGCCACATGCAGTTGCTGGACCGTGAGGCATACTGCTGCACCGATGACATGGTGCTGGCATAGCAGCTACAGTGTTCACTACTGTGTGTACATGTTCAGCCTGCACCCGTGACGCCTGTGCTGTCATCTGTGTGTGTACGTGTGACTGCATGTGTGTCCACCCTGTGTGTGTGCACGGGTTTACCTGGCCATGACATGCGGTGTGTGCACTCCGTCTGCATGCCGGATGGCGCGTAGCACATACTACGTGTGTGAGCATGGCCGGGTTGCTGTTGTGTGGGTGGACACACATGACGGTCCACATTCTGCCTCCCATGCCGTCGCCCCATGTGTATGCATGTCTGCACTGTGCCGATTCTAAGTGTCTGAGCATGCCCAGTAAGCAGCTGTGTAGATGGACACACAGTACAGTGCACACCGCGCCCGTCTGCATTGATACCCCGTGTGCATGCCTGTTTCCCCTTCGCAACTGCCACGTCTGTGGCATGGCCGGGTTGCTGTTGTGTGGGTGGACACACACGACAGTCCACATTCTGCCTCCCATGCCGTCGCCCCATGTGTATGCATGTCTGCACTGTGCCGATTCTAAGTGTCTGAGCATGTCCAGTAAGCAGCTGTGTAGATGGACACACAGTACAGTGCACACCGCGCCCATCTGCATTGATACCCCGTGTGCATGCCTGTTTCCCCTTCACAACTGCCACGTCTGTGGCATGGCCGGTTGCTGTTGTGTGGGTGGACACACACGATGGTCCACATTCTGCCTCCCATGCCGTCGCCCCATGTGTATGCATGTCTGCACTGTGCCGATTCTAAGTGTCTGAGCATGCCCAGTAAGCAGCTGTGTAGATGGACACACAGTACAGTGCACACCGCTACCGCCTGCATTGATACCCTGTGTGCATGCCTGTTTCCCTTCACAAGTGCCACGCCTGTGGCATGGCTGGGTTGTTGTGTGGGTGGACACACACGACGGTCCACATTCTGCCTCCCATGCCATCGCCCATGTGTATGCATGTCTGCACTGTGCCGATTCTAAGTGTCTGAGCATGCCCAGTAAGCAGCTGTGTAGATGGACACACAGTACAGTGCACACCGCCGCCTGCATTGATACCCCGTGCATGCCTGTTTCCCCTTCGCAACTGCCACGTCTGTGGCATGGCCAGGTTGCTGTTGTGTGGGTGGACACACACGACGGTCCACATTCTGCCTCCCATGCCATCGCCCCATGTGTATGCATGTCTGCACTGTGCCGATTCTAAGTGTCTGAGCATGCCCAGTAAGCAACTGTGTAGATGGACACACAGTACAGTGCACACCGCGGCCGTCTGCATTGATACCCCATGAGCATGTCTGTCTCCCCTTCGCAACCACTAGGTGTGACAGGCATGGCCAGTACACCATTCGGGGGTACACACTACAGTCGGCACCGATGTCTGCTACTAGGCATGTAGCCATGGCCAATGACATCCTGCATAGCCATGGTGACCATCCAGGTGACTCATATGTGGCTGCTATGCCACAATGGCTGCCTACATTCTGCACGCCAGATGCCCTCTCATAGGGAACACTGTATGTGGTGCATCCCGTATTCATGTCGTGATGTACTGCTCCGTAGTTAGTTGGTATTCCCGACTGCAGCACTACCGTGTTACTGTACGGCCACCTTGGGATCGTAACAGGCTGTGTGACTGTGCACTCTGTCTTCATTCCCTATTGGCTGCCTTGCCTCTGCAGATGATACCACCCACCTAGGGGTATGCCTCCTGACAGTGCTGTGCTCAGTAATCTCGGTAGCGCGTTCTGTAAATGCATCATGCTGTAGTGAGTTCATGTAGGTAGGCATAGGTTTGACTCCTGGCCCTTCCCTGTGTGTGTGTGTGTGTGTGTGTGTGTGTGTGTGTGTGTGTGTGTGTGTTTCCAGCTGCCTCTGCAGATGAACATGCTTTTAGACGCTTCGCAACACATACCTTGGCTATTGTCAGCTACTCCCTTATGGATGATGTCACCCGCCTAGAAGTATGCCTCTGACAGTGCTGTGCTCAGTAATCTCGGTAGCGAGTTCTGTAAATGCATCATGCTGTAGTGAGTTCATGTAGGTAGGCGTAGGTTCGACTCCCGGCCCTTCCCTGTGTGTGTGTTTCCAGCTGCCTCTGCAGATGAACATGCTTTTAGACGCTTCGCAACACATACCTTGGCTATTGTCAGCTATTCCCTTACGGATGATGTCACCCGCCTAGAAGTATGCCTCTGACAGCGCTGTGCTCAGTAATCTCAGCAGCACGTTCTGTAAATGCATCATGCTGTAGTGAGTTCATGTAGGTAGGCGTAGGTTCGACTCCCGGCCCTTCCCTGTGTGTGTGTGTGTGTGTGTGTGTGTGTGTGTGTGTGTGTTTCCAGCTGCCTCTGCAGATGAACATGCTTTAGACGCCGCAACACATACCTTGGCTATTGTCAGCTATTCCCTTACGGGTGATGTCACCCGCCTAGAAGTATGCCTCTGACAGCGCTGTGCTCAGTAATCTCGGTAGCCCGTTCTGTAAATGCATCATGCTGTAATGAGTTCATGTAGGTAGGCGTAGGTTCGACTCCCGGCCCTTCCCTGTGTGTGTGTGTGTGTGTGTTTGTTTCCAGCTGCCTCTGCAGATGAACATGCTTTTAGATGCTTCGCAACACATACCTTGGCTATTGTCAGCTATTCCCTTATGGATGATGTCACCCACCTAGAAGTATGCCTCTGACAGCACTGTGCTTAGTAATCTTGGTAGCGTGTTCTGTAAATGCATCATGCTGTAGTGAGTTCATGTAGGTAGACATAGGTTCGACTCCCGGCCATTCCCTGTGTGTGTGTGTATTTCCAGCTGCCTCTGCAGATGAACATGCTTTTAGACGCTTCGCAACACATACCTTGGCTATTGTCAGCTATTCCCTTACGGGTGATGTCACCCACCTAGAAGTATGCCTCTGACAGCGCTGTGCTCAGTAATCTAAGTAGCACGTTCTGTAAATGCATCATGCTGTAGTGAGTTCATGTAGGTAGGCATAGGTTCGACTCCTGGCCCTTCCCTGTGTGTGTGTGTGTGTGTGTGTGTGTGTGTGTTTCCAGCTGCCTCTGCAGATGAACATGCTTTTAGATGCTTCGCAACACATACCTTGGCTATTGTCAGCTATTCCCTTACGGGTGATGTCACCCGCCTAGAAGTATGCCTCTGACAGCACTGTGCTCAGTAATCTCGGTAGCGCGTTCTGTAAATGCATCATGCTGTAGTGAGTTCATGTAGGTAGGCATAGGTTTGACTCCCGGCCTTTCCCTGTGTGTGTGTGTGTGTGTGTGTGTGTGTGTGTGTGTTTCTAGCTGCCTCTGCAGATGAACATGCTTTTAGACGCTTCGCAACACATACCTTGGCTATTGTCAGCTATTCCCTTATGGGTGATGTCACCCGCCTAGAAGTATGCCTCTGACAGCGCTGTGCTCAGTAATTTCGGTAGCGCATTCTGTAAAAGCATCATGCTGTAGTGAGTACATGTAGGTAGGCGTAGGTTCGACTCCCGACCCTTCCCTGTGTGTGTGTGTGGGGTGTGTGTTCACAGGTTTCCTAGTAGAGTGTAGTTATTTTAGACGCTTGGCAACACATACCTTGGCTATCGGCGGCTATTCCTTTATGGATGTTGTCACCCACCTGGACATGTGCCTCTGACGGTGCTGTGTTCGGTGGTCCACGTAGCGCGTTCCATACCTGTGTCATACTGTTGTGCGGTTGGGTATGTGGGGGTGTGGTCAATCACCATGCCTGCCACATGTGTGTGTGTGTGTGTGTGTCTATGCTCCCAGCTGCATGGGTTCATATGGTATGGCTTTAGAGTTTCCGCAGAACACTCATATCATGCCGCCATCCCTGTGTTTGTGGATGGTGAGACGCAGCTCGTGGACTGCCTGTGTGCCTGCTCTGGTTGGCGACCTCCGTAGCGTGTTCTCCACTTGCACCCTGCTATGGTGTGGTGGGGTGGTGCTGTGTACGTTACACTCATGGGCTTGCCACATGTGTCCGTCTGTATCTCTGTCGTTGTATATCTACATACCTATGTTGTGCCCATAGCGCTGCTCTTGCATGGACAGCTGTCTGTCCCATGTATCGCATATTTGCACGGCTGACACATAGAACTGTGGTACGATGCATATCCACTCATTGTCCATGCAACGTCCGTATTCCAGAACACCCTTGAGACATCTGCTGGATATCGTGGCAGACAGCTATCCTTGCTGTACTGACACTGTACCCGCATAACGCCATAAACCTTGTGTGTAATTGCCTATTTATGGTGTGTGTATGTCTAACTGTGCTGTATGCATGGTGTGTGTGTCCCGCTATAACCATCTGTGCAGGTGTCGCCACTATGGGTAATCCTTGTGGACCGCTGTTTCATGTGCACTTCTGCACATACCTGCAGACCGTACTACCCCTCCTACGGCAGCGGCCTTAGATTGACCGCTGCCCTAGGCTATAGGGCTCCATGGCACCCACCACCACAACACATGGTGCCCCCATCCTGGTATACCTACATGACATACCTACTAGACAGGTGGCCCTACTAGTGCGGCGCCCTAGGCAGCCGCAGGATTGGCGTATGCCTACGGCCGACTATGAGCACATCACAAGGCATACGTCTACATTCAGTGTTTTACGTAAGGCTAGGTTATAATACCAGAGGGGGGACCTCATCAACTATGCTTTAGAATGCGGATTTAGATGGATTATTAGGTGGAGGATTGACCACACACCAGGGCTGACTGATGAAACACTGATGAAGCCTCTTTTGAGAAGCAGGTGGCTTAAACCCCCGTAACAGGAATGTAGTTTAGGTACAGATATACAGTTAACACACATTAGTCCACTCTTTCAGTTGTGTACCAATGTATTACATTGATATGATATGCATATCTTCTATATATATTGTTAGATCTATGATTGATGAGTATTAGGCATAGTACAATATCATATAATACATGTGTTAATAGGATGTTTTTGGAGATGTTAATATATGTGTGTGTAGTTAACATTGCGTCTGTGCTTTATATGCTGTGGTTGCATGTTCATTGTTTGCTGAGAAATTAACCAATGAAAGTGTAAGGGGGTTACTTAAAGCCTGGATGCTTTTATGTTATGTGTAAGTCTGGCGGAGCCTATGGGTGAAAGCGCTTACATGTCTATGAAGGAACCTTTGTCTACCATTTGTGACCTGTCCTGGACAATGTCTACGTTGACTGTTTCATCTACCTATGTGTGTTTTGGATTGTGTGCCATAAGGTGCCAGCGGTTCTTTGATGTTGATTAGGTGTATTCCATGGTCAATTGACATTAATCCTATTAATTCACTGAAGGATGTTCTTCATAAGTGGGAACGCCATAGTTTGACCATCCTATGACCTTCCTAGCTGACGTTGTTATTGTGCCATTGGTATGTGTTCCACAGGTCGCCCATTTGTTCCACGGTATGGAAGCGAGTGATCCTCATTTTGGTGCTGGCAGATTGAGTGCTGTGTACGCCGGTATTCGCACGGCGGTCTGACTTTGTATGGGGAGTGTCTACTGTAGTCCCTATCTGTATTTCCTGTGTTATGCCTCACTGCAGCTGTGTGATTCCACCAGGTTTGCAGTTATGGGTGCCATCTTGGTCGTACACCTGTCCATCCATGGCAATTGCCTACTGGACACTGGTATAGGGCAGTACACATTTCACACCTGCATTTAGCATTATCCGGTGGATGCTTTGCATTATTAGTGGGGAGTAAGGCATGTGCTACTCCCACATCCCTCCCACGGGGCGGGACAACGGATTATCTGCCAAACAACACCGAGCCCCATTTCTGCATACCCAGGATCCTATGGCTGCAACCCTCGACGGTACCCATTACACATCCGTCATGTGTGCGGGAATGGGATGTGGACGCACTTCTATGGACTCTACAATCTGGGGATTTCTGTTCATATGTCCTGCATTTCATGGACACTTGTCATCAACCTTGAACACGCTGGTGGTGCATATGTCTGGCTGTGCCGTAGTCACGGCTGTCAGTTCTTCTGGGTCTCTCGATCGCAGCTGGTTGACATTGCATACGGATGAATTTTTGGGGTCCTACAATGGACACCAATGTGCATATGTAAAGTGTAGAACTTGTTGGACTGTGTCCATCTGGCCAGTGGGTTTTACTGCTGCTGTATGTTCCCCAATCGCGGATGTCTGTTTGACTACCCATATTATGTAGTGCTACGACATCCAGGTTTTTCAAACCTGAAACCAAATGGTGTACATCCAAAGATGCAGGTTAGCAACTGCTTTACATAATCCTCAGAAGTCACAATAGGAAATATCCGCCACTGTATTGTCAAAATAACACCACCATAACATGTAGATCCTATTAATTCATTGAAGGATGTTCTTTATAGGTGGGAACGCCATATTTTAACCATCCTATGACCTTCCTAGTTGACGTTGTTGGTGTGCCATTAGTATGTGTTCCGCAGGTCGCCCATTTGTTCCACAGTATGGCAGCGAGTGATCCCCGTCTTGGTGCTGGCAGATAGAGTGCTGTGTACGACGGTATTCGCACGGCGGTCTGGCTTTGTATGGGGAGTGTGTACTGTAGTCCCTATCTGTATTTCCTGTGTTATGCCTTACTGCAGCTGTGTAATTCCACCAGGTTTGCAGTTATGGGTGCCATCTTGGTCGTACGCTTGTTCATCCATGGGAATTGCCTACTGGACACTGGTATAGGGCTGTACACATTTCACAGCTGCATTTAGCATTCTCCGGTGGATGCTTTGCATTATTGGTGGGGAGTAAGGCATGTGCTACTCCCACATCCCTCCCACGGGGCGGGACAACGGATTATCTGCCAAACAACACCGAGCCCCATTTCTGCATACCCAGAATCCCATGGCTGCGACCCTCGACGGTACCCATTACACATCCTTCATGTGTGCGGGAATGGGATGTGGACACATGTCTATGGACTCGACAATCTGGGGATTTCTGTTCATATGTCCTGCATTTCATGGACACTTTTCATCAACCTTGAAAACGCTGGTGGTGCATATGTCTAGCTGTGCCGTAGTCATGGCTGTCAGTTCTTCTGGGTCTCTCGATTGCAGCCGGTTGACATTGCATACGGATAAATTTTTGGGGTCCTACAATGGACACCAATGTGCATATGTAAAGTGTAGAACTTGTTGGACTGTGTCCATCTGGCCAGTGGGTTTGACTGCTGCTGTATGTTCCCCAATCACGGATGTCTGTTTGACTACCCATATTATGTAGTGCTACGTAAACCGGGATTGTCTAAACTGAACCCAAATGGTGTAAATCCAATGATGCAGGCTAACAAATGCTTTAACTAATCCTCAGATGTCCCATTAGGAAATTTCCACCTCTGTATTGTCACAATAACACAACCAAAACATGTAGATCCTATTAATTCATTGAAGGATGTTCTTTATAAGTGGGAACGCCAACGTTTAAACATCCTATGACCTTCCTAGTAGACGTTGTTGGTGTGCCATTAGTTATGTGTTCCGCAGGTCGCCCATTTGTTCCACAGTATGGAAGCGAGTGATCCCCATTTTCTTGCTGGCAGATTGAGTGCTGTGTACACCGGTATTCGCACGGCGGTCTGACTTTGTATGGGGAGTGTGTACTGTAGTCCCTATGTGTATTTCCTGTGTTATGCCTTACTGCAGCTGTGTAATTCCACCAGGTTTGCAGTTATGGGTGCCATCTTGGTCGTATGTTTGTCCATCCATGGGAATTGCCTACTGGACACTGGTATAGGGCTGTACACATTTCACAGCTGCATTTAGCATTCTCCGGTGGATGATTTGCATTATTAGTGGAGAGTAAGGCATGTGCTATACCCACATCCCTCCCACGGGGCGGGACAATGGATTATCTGCCAATCAACACCGAGCCCCATTTCTGCATACCCACGATCCCATGGCTGCAACCCTCGACGGTACCCATTACACACCCTTCAGGTGTGCGGGAATGGGATGTGGACGCACCTCTATGGATTCGTCAATCTGGGGATTTCTGTTCATATGTCCTGCATTTCATGGACACTTGTCATCAACCTTAAACACGCTGGTGGTGCATATGTCTAGCTGTGCCGTAGTCACGGCTATCGCTTCTTCTGGTAGTACGATAGCAGCTGAATGGTATTCCGTAAGGATCAATTTTTGGGTCCTACAATGGACACCAATGTGCATATGTAAAGTGTAGACCTTGTTGGACTGTGTCCATCTGGCCAGTGGTTTTGACTGCTGCTGTATGTTCCCCAATCGCGGATGTCTGTTTGACTACCCATATTATGTAGTGCTACGAAAACCAGGTTATTCTAAAATGAACCCAAATGGTGTTAACGTAATGATGCAGGTTAGCAACTGCTTTAACTAATCCTCAGTAGTCTCAATAGGAAATATCCGCCACTGTCTTGTCAGAATAACACCACCAAAACATGTAGATCCTATTAATTCATTGAAGGATGTTCTTTATAAGTGGGTATGCCATAGTTTACAGATCCTATGACCTTCCTAGTTGACGTTGTTGGTGTGCCATTAGTATGTATTCCGCAGGTCACCCATTTGTTCCGCAGTATGGACGCGAGTGATCCCCATTTTCTTGCTGGCAGATTGAGTGCTGTGTACGCCGGTATCCGCACGGTGGTCTGACTTTGTATGGGGAGTGTCTACTGTAGTCCCTATCTGTATTTCCTGTGTTATGCCTTACTGCAGCTGTGTAATTCCACCAGCTTTGCAGTTATGGGTGCCATCTTGGTCGTACGTTTGTCCATCCATGGGAATTGCCTACTGGACACTGTTATAGGGCTGTACACATTTCACAGCTGCATTTAGCATTCTCCGGTGGATGATTTGCATTATTAGTGGGGAGTAAGGCATGTGCTATACCCACATCCCTCCCACGGGGCGGGACAACGGATTATCTGCCAAACAACACTGAGCCCCATTTCTGCATACCCAGGATCCCATGGCTGCAACCCTCGACGGTACCTATTACACATCCTTCATGTGTGTGGGACTGGGATGTGGACGCACTTCTATGGACTCGACAATCTGGGGATTTCTGTTCATATGTCCTGCATTTCATGGACACTTGTCATCAACCTTAAACACGCTGGTCGTGCATATGTCTAGCTGTGCCGTAGTCACGGCTGTTCACTCCTTCTAGGTCGCTCGATCGCAGCTGGTAGATGTGGCATACGGATCAATTTTTGGGGTCCTACAATGGACACCGATGTGCATATGTAAAGTGTAGAACTTGTTGGACTGTGTCCATCTGGCCAGTGGGTTTGACTGCTGCTGTATGTTCCCCAATCGCGGATGACTGTTTGACTACACATATTATGTAGTGCTACGAAAACCATTTTTTTCTGAAATGAACCCACATGGTGTAAATCTGATGATGCAGGTTAGCAACTGGTTTAAATAAACCTCAGAGGCCCCAATGGGAAATATCCGCCACTGTATTGTCCTAACTAACACCACCAAAACATGTGGATCCTACTAATTCATTGAAGGATGTTCTTTATAATTGGGAATGCCATAGTTTAACCATCCTATGACCTTCCTAGTTGACGTTATTGGTGTGCCATTAATATGTGTTCCACAGGTCGCCCATTTGTTCCGCAGTATGGTAGCGTGTGATCCCCATTTTCTTGCTGGCAGAGTGGGTGCTGTGTACGCCGGTATTCGCATGGCGGTCTGACTTTGTATGGGGTGTGTCTACTGTAGTCCCTATCTGTATACACATTCCACACCTGCATTTAGCATTATCTGGTGGATGTTTTGCATTATTAGTGGGGAGTAAGGCATGTGTTACACCCACATCCCTCCCACGGGGCGGGACAATGGATTATCTGCCAAACAACACCGAGCCCCATTTCTGCATACCCAGGATCCCATGGCTGCAACCCTCGACGGTACCCATTACACATCCTTCATGTGTGCGGGACTGGGATGTGGACGCACTTCTATGGACTCGGGACTCTGGGGATTTCTGTCCATATGTCCTGCATGTCATGGACACATGTCATCAACCTTAAACACGCTGGTGGTGCATATGTCTAGCTGTGCCGTAGTCATGGCTGTCGCTTCTTCTGGTAGAACGATAACAGCTGTATGATATTCCATAGTAATCAATTTTTGGGTCCTACAATGGACACCAATGTGCATGTGTAAAGTGTAGAACTTGTTGGACTGTGTCCATCTGGCCAGTGGGTTTGACTGCTGCTGTATGTTCCCCAGTCGCGGATGTCTGTTTGACTACCCATATTATGTAATGCTACGAAAACCAGGTTATTCAGAAATGAAAACAAATGGTGTACATCCAAAGATACAGGTTAGCGACTGCTTTTAATAATCCTCAGAAGGCCCAATAGGAAATATCCGCCACTATATTGTCAAAATAACACCACCAAAACATGTAGATCCTATTTATTCATTGACAGATGTTCTTTATAAGTGGGAATGCCATAGTTTAACCATCCTATGAACTTCCTAGTTGACGTTGTTGGTGTGCCATTAATATGTGTTCCACAGGTCGCCCATATGTTCCGCGGTATGGAAGCGTGTGATCCCCATTTTCTTGCTGGCAGATTGGGTGCTGTGTACGCCGGTATCCGCACGGCGTTCTGACTTTGTATGGGGAGTGTCTACTGTAGTCCCTATCTGTATTTCCTGTGTTATGCCTTACTGCAGCTGTGTAATTCCACCAGGTTTGCAGTTATGGGTGCCATCTTGGTCGTACGCTTGTCCATCCATGGGAATTGCCTACTGGACACTGGTATAGGGCTGTACACATTTCACACCTGCATTTAGCATTATCCGGTGGATGCTTTGCATTATTAGTGGGGAGTAAGGCATGTGCTACACCCACATCCCTCCCACGGGGTGGGACGACGGATTATCTGCCAAACAACACCGAGCCCCATTTCTGCATACCCAGGATCCCATGGCTGCGACCCTTGACGGTACCCATTACACATCCTTCATGTGTGCGGGACTGTGATGTGGACGCACTTCTATGGACTTGACGATCTGGGGATTTCTGTTCATATGTCCTGCATTTCATGGACACTTGTCATCAACCTTAAACACACTGGTGGTGCATATGTCTAGCTGTGCCGTACTCATGGCTGTCGCGTCTTCTGGTGGAACGGTAACGGCTGGATGGAATTCTGTACGGATTAATTTTTGGGTCCTACAATGGACACCAATGTGCATATGTAAAGTGTAGAACTTGTTGGACTGTGTCCATGTGGCCAGTGGTTTTGACTGCTGCTGTATGTTCCCCAATCGCGGATGTCTGTTTGACTACCCATATTATGTAGTGCTACGAAAACCAGGTTTTTCAAAACTGAAACCAAATGGTGTACATCCAGAGATGCAGGTTAACAACTGCTTTAAATAATCCCCAGAAGTCCCAATAGGGAAGTATCGCCACTTTATTGTCAGAATGACACCACCATAATAGGTATATCACGAGCACTTTCGCCGGTCTTACCGGCATTTTCAAGTGTAATTAGCAGAAACATATAACTAAATAAATAATAATACATATTTTAATAATAAAGTTAATACTATGTTATTTGGACAATAGCTTCTGCTATTGTCATACAATGCTGTGGGTGGTGCCGGTTACCATACATATGGCTTTCTCATAAGCCGACTTCACATTTCTAAACACTAGTGTGGCCTCCTTTAAGGCCCCTGAGCCAGTGGTGAACATTACTCAAGCCACTGCATCACTTACATATGCCTTCTACCAGCACCTACAGGACTGCATGGATCAGGCAATCCCTTACAAAACTGTGGGTCTTTGTACCAATGCCAAGCATCCAGTGTGGTGTACCCCAGCCATACACAAGCTCTACAACGAGAGGAGGTAGCTACTACAAGACAGAGCAGACTCCTTGTGAGGTATGACACCCTTGCTCATTATATGTGAAGACCTACAAGCTCTCATGACATCATCCGGGGCAGGTCCCACAGATATATCACCAAGGACTCGACAGACAATCATACGGCCTTCTTTAGCTATGTTGGACACCTGGGAGGAAACTCCCAGATATGCTCTGACTGGGTTCACAATGATGTGAGGTTTACTGAACATACACACATTGCCAACATACTGGTTGACAGGTTCGGTGAGGACATCTACACTCCCTTCCCCCCACATGGAGAGATGTCTGTACCAGAAGATTGTGGCCCCCGAATGTTCTGTAATGCACAGGTGGGACATGCTCTCTCCAAGGTAGTGAACACAGCATCCATGGGACCAGATGGTGTCCCGGCTGTGTACTCCGCAATCTCATTGAGGAATTAGACCCACAGTTAGGACAGCTGTGTAATCTTAGCCTCACCTCAGGTAATGTACCCAAGTTGTGGCGCACGGCGACTGTAGTCCCACTTCACAGGGGCAGTGCCTCCACTGACCCTGGTTATTACCGTCCCATTAGCTTGAGAAGTCTTATCTGCAAAGGCATGGGGAAGGATCATACTGGAGCTCATAGATGACGACATAGGTGACCTGCATACTTTGCATCCAACCCAGTTTGGCTTGGTCAAGGGCAGATCATGCATTTAAAACTTGATTGACGTTTTAGGAACAGTCACCGAGGCCATTGATGAGGGTCAGGCAGTCCATACAGCCTACCTCGACCTGGCAAAGGCCTTCAACACAATACCCCCCTTGGGTATCATTGATAAACCCATAGGCTTGGATGTGAACCCGTACATCGCAGGATGGGTTGCAAACTGGCTAGGTGACACAACCCACACGGTCATAGTTGCTGGCACCATGTCAGACTCACTGCCAGTCACAGGCGGTGTCCCACGGGGCTCTGTCCTGGGTCCACTCTTTTTCTGCATCTACATTTCCAAAGTACAAGCAAACACAGGGGGGTTATGGCTGACATTGTTTGCAGATGACTGCAAACTGGGTGCCATGGTGGGACGGACATCTGACACAGATATCCTTCAAAGGGGCCTCACAGATATGGATATCTGCTGCCAGGGACATGGCCTACAGCTAAATGCCGGGTAATGCATAGTCATACCCATCGGGAAGAACAAGGTCACCCCTAGCCGCAATATGGGTGGCAGTCCACTGAGCACAGAGGGAATTACCAGGGATCTGGGGACCCAGGTTGTCAGTCACCATTCGTTTGACACACACGTTGCTAACGTGGTTCGGTAGAACTTCTACATTGCCCACCTGATTGTGCAGGGATTCACATCTAGATCAGGGTAGGTCATCGTCTCCTTGTACTCATTACTCATTAGACCTATGATTGAGTACATTGCCCCGTTCGGAAGGTATCTGACCCGACACCTGCAGCAGCTGGGAAGGCCCCATAGGTTCATCGTCAGACGGATGCAGGGTGTCAGGTATTTGTGTTATGCTACCCGACTGTAAGGACTCCTGCTCCATTCAGTCACATACCACTTGTTCAGTGGTGAACTGTGGCTGACATACGAGGCCATGTCGACCCATATTTGATGACTATGCTTCACCTAATGGATCTACATCCCTCAGAACCACAGGGGCAGGTGACGTGAACCTTGACACGGTCATTAATAGAATGTGTTGGAGGGACAGATACATCACCCAGACACTCACTATGCTGTGGAACAACATCCCAGTACATGTGAGGCAGAGAACCTTGCTGGCCTTGTTCGAGGGGGATCTTGTCCAATGGATGGGGGATTGCGGATATACCCCAGGGATTACATCATTGTCACTGCTTGACAGAGGTTCAGCAATATAATAGGCATTTTATCTCCAGACTGGAGGGTTGGCAAAGGAAACATAACTATGGCCTAGGGTTATGGCTGCCCTTGGGTAGATAGCCTACTATGTACCTATGGACCTATGAACCTATGTTCATAGTTTGTCCCATTCACACTTGTCTATCCCCTATCCTCATTCATATGTGTATATTTCTGTGGCACATGATTGAACTATGTATTACCTGCAGGTATGCTGTCTAGAGTGCACATACGTCACGGTTGATTACAGTGTATCTGTGTACCTACCTCTGTGATACTGAGGACTACCACACATCCTTCACAGCATTACATGCATATGTCCATACTATTATTCTTTGGCCTGAGGGGGGTTGTTAGGGCAACGGTTACACGTGTCCCTGTTTGTGCACGCGTCATTGTGGTGTTTGACCAGCCTCTGTTGCTATCGTGGGATGGACGGTAGTGTTGGTGTGTGTTTGGGATGTGTTTTCACTGCCGGTACATCTGTGGGGGGTGGGGTTGGCACATGTTCCTCTTTGCAGGGGGCCCCATCCTGGACATTTGTGTCATGCATCAACACTTGGCACGTGCCATATGTCCTGTGCTATTCCCACAGTCGTGTATGCCTTCCTGCATTACTACTGCGTGTTACTGGCTGTTTGTATCTGGTACACATGGCTATTATGGTGAATAGCTTGGCCTATTCCCATGCTATGACATACCCATTCATCCAGGCATATACATGTTATTCCATCGTTTGCGTTGGCCGTGTGTATTTGGCCGTCCGGCAACGCTATTCTCAACGTGTGATGTCCCACCTTCACCTTCTGTGCCTGTGGCACCCTGTTGGGGCTTCCTGCTTGGTGGGCAGATGTTCCGCCATATGTGTTGTGTTTGACATGTCTGCATAGCTAATCATCAGTACGGTGGCTGAACATACTGCCTTGTCCAGATGTGCACAGTTATTGGCACCATGGCGTGTGCACGCCTATGGGGTTTCGACAGGTCCATACCACATGCGGGATGTATACATTCTGCCGACACATTCACATGCAGCCATTTGGATATCTGTACCTGAGGTGGGATGTTAACATGTGGGGTACATATTTGCCCGCGTGGCACTGCCTAGGACAATACTTCTTACTACATTTCAGGTATACCCATTGTGTGTAGGTGTGTAGATGCGCAAGGCTGCTAGCTGGGTTGGGTGCACGGTCGTACATGGGTGCGGGTTACATGCTATGACGGGGCTGTTGTGTATTACATTTGCATGCATGGGTTCTGCTTCTGGATATTACGCTTAGGCATACGCCGTCCTATGTGTATGCGACAGGCACGTTGCTGGGTGTAGTACATGTTGCTATGCACATGTTTGTCTGTGTTTAGGGTATCTAGTTTCCTTCTTGTTGTTATATCGACCCGGCTACCCGGCTGTGTACTCTCACTACTGCTGGTGACCATGCCCATGTGGCTACTTCTATGTAGGTGCAGCGCGCTGACATGCTGCAGTACACCTTCACTGGGTATGCCCACTGACAGTGCATTGCGTGACGGACACGATATTATGCGTATCCTTTGTTCCTTGGACGGGTACACTTTGGACTTCGTGGGTTAATGTTTGGTTCTCCGTTTTGTGTGAACGGGTACTATGTTGCATAGTCTGCGTACGTTTCATTATCCACGGACCCTGGCTGGTGCGGTTACTATTGCAGGCGGCCTGTGGAAGTCAGCACTTTAGGTTGCTCATCACCTGCCGGCTTGGCCACGCCTACGGCCGCATCCTACTTGGGCTCGCTCACGTGCCCTCCGCACGTGTCTGTGGTTGCGGTGCGCACTCATTACTATGCATATGGCGCTGCTACGCCGATTATTCACTGCACTGCCGGCGCAAGCCTTACACCGGCCTTGCGCCGAGCTTCGTGAATCCCGGGGAATGTAATGCCAATCTATACATGCAGCTATAGCTATATCTGCTAAACTGTAGTGTATATTTATATCTATATCTATATCTATATATCTATATATATATATATATATATATATATATATATATATATATATATATATATTTATAGACAGATTTATCTGAAAGTGTATGCCTGGAAGGCAATGATAATATGGGTTATGTTAACTCATCAACAGCATTTAAATCAATTAATCGATTGACAGAAAAGAGAGAAGTGGGTTTTAATGAACATCAGGGGTAAGTACACTCCTCAAACTTAAAAATACATATTTCCAGGTCACAACAGTGTAGAAAAAGAAAACACTGTTGACAAAATTTGCTTCGCTCTTTTTCTGTCAGTTGGACAGCACTTGATTAAAGTACTATCAATGGGTTGACGAAATCCCCCCAAAAAACTTGGTTAGGAAGATGAATTCTAAAAACACATATTAATCACAAAAAAAGGGACAATATTTTATGTAATGCCTTCAGCTATTACAAAACAAATTTCTTGTTATAATCTAAATAAGTTGTCATAAAAATCCTTTAGAAATTACATACAAACCTAAGCATGCATAATATGTGTATATAGCAATATAATTTTTACATGCGAACACATAGAGCCATGCATGTATATTTATTTTTATGCAGATACAGGTACATATATGCCTATATCAATAGTCAATGTATGCAAATGTATACATTCAGCTTATCTATATCTGTTTAACTGTATGTGTGGAGGTTGTGGGATGTGTGTGTGTCTGTGTGTGTGTGTGTGTGTGTGTGTGTGTGTGTGTGTGTGTGTGTGGGGGGTGTATGTGTGTCCGTATAGATATAGATATGATATAGATATAGATATAGATATAGATATAGATATAGCTATAGATATAGATATAGATATACATATGTAATAGACAGGTAGATAGATTTGCCTGCACACATTTGAAGCTGGAAAATATTCCTGCTTGAAGGAGTCCAGAGAGTATTGCTTTCAGAGACCATTTTCTAGCAATAAAAGGCCTAATTAAAAATAAAGGTGACATGTTTTATTTATTTAAAATCACAATAGTTGAATTTGTTGGAAAAAAACATCTTATCTGCATTGTATGTAATAAACTGCAATACTTTTACAAATACTAGTGGTCACAGCTGCATTAATTTACATATAGATATATACATATATATATATATATATATATATATATATAGATATAGAAAGATATATATATATATATATATATATATATATATATATATATATATATATATATATATATATATATATATATATATACCCATCTACATCTATCCATATATAGATATAGGTATATATAATTAATCCTTAACCTTATCAAACATACTGTACATTCAGTCAAAACACACCCACCCACTTATACTCCCAGGAACATGCACACACCACACATGCACACACTCCATATAACCACCCAAGACCATGCATATGTATACTGAAGAACCACATACAAATACCTATCAACTGTCCAGATTTTAACAGAAGGTCCAAATCTTTCTTTTATATTTTTTGTCTGTTCCTCATAAATTATTGGTTTTCTGGCAAATCACTGGCTAATTACTGAGTATTGAATTCAGAAAATAATGACAGACATTAGAGTTTCAGACTTCATACCCATCAGGAAACTCACACTAATGCAGAAAAGAGCTCAGTGTGAGTCTTACTTCCACTAGAAAAAGTGTCAGAAGCTTCAAATGAAAATTTGTGTTCATTGATACAACAGATTTGTGAAAAACAGTATATAGATCAAGAAACCTTGACCTGTTTGGAAAAAGAAGCATCTGAGGAAGTGCAAAAATATAAACAACAAAACCAAGAGATATTTGAAAAGTACAAAAAATAAATATGGACATGGGAAAGAGAGAGAGTTGATATGGTACAATATTTATGGAAAGGAGAAAGCCAAATTAATCAATATAAAGAAGGCAGCCCAAAGATATTTGAAGGGAAATACAGGCAAAGGCATCCAGATATGGAAAATTTCACAATAAAAAATAACATCACAAAGAAGGAATGTAGAAAAGAAGATTAGTGAAGCAGAAGTTAAAAAAAATAGAAGTTGGAGTTATGGAGTGCCTGTGAAGTGAAGGATTTAATGCAGAAGGTCTAACACAGGTTATATCACAGCAGGATGGAGTGAGTCCCCGAAGCCGAGAGAAACAGGAAGATCAAGAAACATCTGAAAAAGGCATTTGGACATGGGACAGAAAAAGAGATTTAATATGGTGTAATATTTATGCAAAGGAGAAAGCAAAACTAACCAATACAAAAAGAGCAGCACCAAAGATATTTGAAGAGAAATACAGGCAAAAGAATTCAGACATGGACAACTTTACAATACAAAAAATAAGAAGACAAAGAGGAAAAGTAGAAAAAGAGATTAGTAATGCAGAAGCTAAAGAAATAGAAACTGAGGTCATGGAGTAACTGCAAAGTGAAGGATTCAGTGCAGAAAATCTAATTCAGAAAGCACCACAACAGGACAGAGTAATGGATATCCAAATTAAGGGGAGATCAGTGGAACAAGAAGCAATTGGTCAGGTGCCTATGAAGATAATTTGGAGCCTTCCACAGGAAACCAGTTTAAACATTCACTTGAAGGTAGACAGCAAGGGACGGAACAGGAAACTGTGGAAACTCTGATGTAGTCAGTGTTGAGGAGTGATAGGCCAGTGAGTTCCCAGGTCTATATTGTATTCTTGAAAGCCGACAATGTCAAATCTGACATTGTCAACACGAGAATATCGAATGCTCAGAATCTCGAGTGTGTAAACTGAAATCTCCGTAAGGGGAGTTTTCCGTTTACGGCAATGTAGTGCAGTCTCGGAGTTGACATATTTAAGTAGCGGGGGGGTGGGGTGTAGGGGTGCTTGCCCCCCTGCTTAAACCTGTTAGGGTACTTTTTTCTTTGTCTTTTTATAAAGTCGATGTTTGAAGACATCAACCATATGGTGTCGACCATATGTTGTTCAATGTTTTCAAACATCAATCTTATAATATAGACCCGAGTTCCCATATGATAGAGCAATGGATGGCACGGGATGAAGTTGAAGAGTATGTGCCACAGGAAGATGCTATAGAATCTTCTATAGAATGCCTGCAGGAATTAGAAAACAAGGGATGTGCCCTTAGTTTGGAAGAAAATGAGCTAGGAGAAGATTTGCTTGATTTAATAGACATAGACAGATATATCAAGATCAATGAAAGAAATAGTCTGCAGAAGGTTAATAAAACCAAAAAGTTAGAAGTTTGAAAAAAACAAATGAACACAGTAATTAGGACTGTTGATAGAGACCCATGTGATATAACAGAAGTAAACAGGATATATTACTGTGCGGCTAAATTAATAACTGATAAAGTTCTACCACAAGAACACTGGGTAGTGAGGGAAAGGAAGGGGAGAAATTGAATGCCATCAAGGAATTGCTGAATAGAGAAAACTATAAAGCAGTTAAGACAAGAAGTGTCACTGTTAGAAGATTATAAAAGAGGGAATAGATAAAAAATACTAAGAAAAATAGATGTGATAAAAGCAATGTGCTGTATTAGAACAGACCAGGATCTACCATGCACTACTGCAAATAACAAACTAAAAATTTCAGCACAGGCAGAAAGAGGTAGAAGATACAAAAATAAATATAAAGGAAAAGTACAAAATAAGCAATTTATTGATGGTCCACAAAAGTTTTATAGAGAATTGGGAAATAAGGTAAAGGGAATTGAAGGACCACCAAAACAAGAAGAAAGAGACACATTTTGGAGAAGTATCTATGAAGATCCTGTGGAACATAACAAAGATGCTAAATGGATAGAAGAAGTTAAAGAAAGAATAAGAGGTTCAAAGGTACAGGATATAAAATGGGATGAAATAACAGCCAGAGAGATTGGAACAAAGTTAAGAAAAGCCTCTAATTGGAAAACCCCAGGCCCAGATGCAGTACCTAATTTTTGGCTGAAAGTATTAACATCTTTGCACGAAGATTTAGCCAAGAGTAAGAATTATTTATATGCACACCATGAACAGACACCAATCCGGTTAACAACAGGATGAACAATGCTCCTACTTAAGAGTGAACCTGCAAGCTGTCCTAAAAATTATAGATCAATAAGTTGCCTTCTGACGACGTATAAAGTATACATGAGAAGTGATGCTGACAGAGTTTAGAGTCATTTAGAAGAAAAGTCAATTATGGCAGTAGAATAAAAGGGCAATAAAAGAACATCATATGGAACAAAGGATCATTCATTGTTGAATAAAGTCATAGTGGAGAACTGTAAAAAGGGGAATAATCTAAGTATGGCTTGGATTGACTACAAAAAAGCACTTGATAGTATCCCACATTCAGAGATAAAAGAGTGCTTAAAAATGTATAAGATACACCCTACACTAATCGTCTACATTACAGTGACCATGAAACAGTGACAGACCACTTTGCAATTAAGCCATGATAAAGAACAAATTATTATCCCAGAGATAAAAATTCAAGGGGGGATATTCCAGGGTGACTCTTTGTCACCACTACTGTTTTGATGTCTACTTAATGGCTTAGGCTATGGCTATAATCTGGCTCCTAGAAAACAAGTGTAAAGACTTATCATCTTCTGTTTGTTGATGATTTAAAACTGTATAGCTTATCGGTTGATGAACTAAAAGCACAGCTACAAGTTGTAAAAACTTTTTCAGATGACATAAGAATGTCATTTGGTCTTGGTAAATGTGCAAAAATCAACCTTTAAAGCAGGAAAACTACAATGTCAGAAAAAACATCGGTTTGGGACAAGAATGTGATATAAAAGAACTTGAGCAAGAGGAAGTGTATAAATACCTGGGAAATGATGAAGGATCAACAATAAAACACGAACAAATGTGAATAAAACTTAGTAAGGCATATTTCAGAAGACTTAAATTAATCCTGAAAACAGCATTGACATCTAGGAACAAAACTCAGGCTATAAACCAATTTGCTCTTCCTGTCCTAACTTGCAGTTTCGGAGTGATTGACTGGCCCCAAAATTGGTTGGATAGATTAGATAGGAAAACAAGAAGGATGCTTCATGCTCACCAAATGATTTATAAAAAATAGTGCATACCAAGATTATATATTCCCCATTCTGAAGGAGGGACAGAAATGATTATATGAATAGATCTGCAATCGTGGGACTCCACACATATCCGCTGACCTCACAAGACCTGAATGTAGTGAAAGTTTTGAAATACAAGGAGAATAAATCTAAGATGACTTCTCTGCTTAATTTAGCAGAAGCATATCGGCATTAAGCAGGAATAGAAATCAAACCAGAAGTGGATAAAAATCAGGCAGCAACTGAATGTGCCAAAAAACTAAATAAAGAATATAAGGTGAAGGACCAGATGAGAAGGCAAGAAATGTGGAAAAAGCATAAATATAGTTACAAGTATAGAAAACGTCTGGAAGAACTTCATGTTGATCAGGAATGAATGCAGGAATTATTAAGGAGAGGTGAATTCAAACCAAGAGATGAAAGGTTAATATTGACAGCCCAAGATAGTGAGCTACATACACATTGGTTTACAAAGTCCATTGAATATGTGGGAGAAACAGACAAATGTAGTTTTTATAAAACTGAATTGGAAACAGCTGCACACCTTGTTGCTGGTTGCAACATACTAATGGCAGATGGACTGTATACCGAAAGGCATAATAATATAGCAAGATTGTTACACTGGGGATTGTGCAAACATTATGGTATTGAAGTGGCTGAAAAACACTGGAAACATGAGCCACAAAGCATCATAGAAAATGATGAAGTTTATATCACTTGGGACCTCCCATTACCAACAGTCCAAAAGATAGATGCTAGAAAGCTGGATATAGTGGTTCAAGAGAAGAAGACAAGAGTAGCATTGATCATTAAAATCATCACACCCAATGCTTACAGTGTCTTGCATACACAGAGACACAAAGTTATAAAATATCAGGATCTGCACGCAGAAAGGAGTGCAATGGTGAAGAAAGATATTCAGACAGTTCCAATAGTAGTAGTAGCAACAGTTCTTATAAAAAAGAATTTACAATCATATTTAGATATGTTAGCAATACATGTAACTCCGTACAAATTGTAGAAGGTGTCATTACTGGGCACATTGTGCGTGCTCTGAAGAGCACTTTTGGCTGACATCAAAGACTGAAACAATATTAATTTCATGAACTTTAATCATACTTTGACTTAAGAATGGGGTCCATTCCTGTCATGGTACTAGAAACCCAAAAGACTTGGAGAAATTAAAAAGATGCAAAACATTTTATTCTATCAACTTTCTAAGTTTGTAAGGGCAATATTTAAAAATTGTTGCTATTTTTTAGGCCTTTGTCCCCCCATTTTTTATGGCTTTACCCAGATTTCTTCTTCTAAGAGGTTGAGATGTATGAAACCTATTAACATACCATGACAAACTCAAATATATATATATATATATATATATATATATATATATATATATATATATATATATACTCACAAAAAGATGCAATGCTAGTTAAATAAGACTGGAAACCTTATCTTTAGCCATAGCCAAAGCTTAATGATTGTTTTTCTCAACACAGTTACTTTGCTGATTAAGTGGATAATTACATCTCTGTTTATATCATACCTCAACTTACTTTCTCATCATCCCTCACTCACACAAAGCTCTTTTTTCTCATCATCCATCTCTCTGACTGAGTTATGTTTTCCCATCATCCATTCCTCCCACTGAACTCTGTTGTTTCCTGTCAACGCCATCTTTAAATTCACAATGAATGTATACCTTTTCTGGAGCCCCTGGCCTTTAGTCAGAGCAAATTATTAAGTACCAGTAAGTACCAAGCAGCTAAGACATATTTATATCATAGAAAAGTTATTGGTTCATGCTCTAGGTTGCAGATACTAAATGTTATGTTATGATGTTTGTAAAATCTAACTCATTAATTTAGCAGCTCATTGACTTTATGGGAATGTGTTTAACTAAGCACAAACTGCATATAGTCAGTACTATAAGCTAAAACTAATTATACTGCTAGAAGTTGTTTCCTTGTTATGTTGTTAACATGTTTTTATTTTCTTTATCTCTAAAAGGCAGAACACTAAAGTAAAAATGTACTAATGATTAAATTGTTCAACTGTAGTTTTCTAAAGTAAGAACATTCTAGTGCTAGTGTTATATGAGTTTAAGGAAAACATGTCCTTGTTTTTTCCTATGTTAAATGAGCTGTTGTGGGGCAACTCTATCAGATCTGCTAGAATTTCTCCCCCTGCTAACCACAGACATTTTGTGTTGGTTTAATAGTACTGCTAATTACACAGGCAAATGTTAGGCAGTAGGCATGAAAGTATAAAATGTGACTTTACAGGATATTGACCCTTGTTGCATTTTGAAATATGTAGAGTTTGTGTTATACAAATTGTTGAGCACATCAGCTGTGATTTATTTATTTAGTTATTTATTAATTTATTTATATTTGATTACTGAGAAGGTGTGACTGGGTAGAAGCCTGTTTTCAGCAGAGACCCAGGGAGAAAAGCTCCAAATTATTACAAAACATTTTAAGGACAATCCCCCGGATTTACTAATCTTCCATGCATTACTAGTCTAGTCCTGCATGGAAGTGGCCGCTTAGGAGGAGGACGGCAGCGCGCCATGCCTATTAATAAAGGTGCGCTGCCTGAACTCCAAATCCTACATGGAGTGTGGACGAGTGCAGGAGGCATGTCTGAGAGCAGAGCTCTCACAATATACATGCCCCATGCAACAAAGGACTGCAGAATGATCATAAACAATGAGCAGGACTGCTCATAGATATATGTAAATCCCCAGTGACATCCCCAACATGTATAAAAGCAATACTGAAGATGAAAAATAAAAAGTAATATTTTTTTAATAATAAAATGGACGAGGTTTAACCGTAGGTGCGCTGGTTTGCCCATCACTTAACTATGGTTAATACAGGTGAAATAACAGAAAGAGGGCAAAAAGTAAGATATAAGCAAATGAAGAAGTACAGCAATAGTGTAGTGAGTAGAGCATTTGCCCTACAAGCAGTCATTCCCGCCTCGAGTCCCCCTGCAGTACATTCCATTTTCCCTTCCAAATCACTGTCTATGATAAATATTTTATTGCATAACCTAATAAATAACATATATTTCGTAACTGCAATACTGCATTTAATGTAGATGTGAGGAGTCAGTGTCATAATGTTGCAAAGTCCACAGATAATCAAGTGACCCATACAGTATGACAGATACAAATGGAAGGTAAACTGCGTAATGAATGATAAGTCGATACGTTTTCAAATTCCCCACCTCCCTAAGAACCATTACACTATTACTGTCTGAAATGTAGCACTAGTAAGCACTAGTAAGTGGTAGCAAGCACACCTAAGCACTAGTAAGTGGGTTTAAGGCCGTTTGTGTGGGGGTAAGCAAAGCACACACAGGTGAAGCAAGATCAAAGCTAACTCTCTGTAAGCATATGTAACTGTAGGTTAGCATGGCTTACCCTCGCGCAAATCTGCACAAACCTGCTTACAAGTGCTCAAAACTGCTTTGACCAGTCAGTATGGATCAGCCACCATTCTGGGCAGGAAAAAATAACAAGCTTTTGCAGGCTGTGAACCATGGACCCTGCACTCTGCAATCACAGTACTTAACCACTAAGCCAACACAACAGTACCTAAGAGTGAGGTTTTAAGAAACAAACCTTTCCATAGGAAAACAAGCTGAACATGTGAAAGGACTTCCTATACAGCCTTATGTTGTATACCCAGCTACATCACATAAATATATGAACTGGAGTACTGCAGTAAGCGCAGATGTGAGGTGTTATTGTAATAAATTGTAGAAGTCCCCAACACCCCATACAGTGTATGTACACATGAATCATGGCTACCAGACACATATATAACCTGTAATGAATAATAAATCACTGCCAAATACTAAATATAATGCTAAGTAACTGTTAAGCAATGCTAACCGCTGCACAGCTTAGCTTGTTAAGTGTAAGCAATGTGTAGGGCAGCTGATTCAATCTGCCTATTGGTATACCTCCTTAAGCACTGCCAACCTTAGGTAAGCAGGTGTGCCCATAGATTAGCCTTTTCAAAACCAGCCAATCATGGAAAGTGTGTGAATTTGGCCGTATTTAAACCCCACAGGTGGGAATACTTCCCATAACTGGTTGTAGCTTCCTACTGCAGGCAGAATAGCTGGTGTGGGTGAAGGCACTCGATTTAGAGCACAGTGCTGGGGCATCCAGGAGTCAAAAATCATGGTCTGGCTCCTGTTAAAACACCATGAGCAGAGACTACTGCAGGGCTAGTACCAGGGCTCACAGCATAAAATGAAGGCCTGGGACAGTCTCGCCTGTGACCTCACCAATGCCTCAGGTTTCCCCTGGACTGGTGAGCAGGTCAGGCACCACCATGCTGACCTGAAGTGGTGGGGGGGGGGTGTACTGGAACAGTGGATCCAGGAGTCTTGGCAGATGCCTAATGCCACAGTACTAAGTACTCATTCTACTAAGTAGTTAATAATTGCCTAGCTTGTGTATACTTTGGATAGGTATGGCTACATATCACTGTATTTCTCTGACAGCTGCAGATGAGTGGGCTTGGAACCAGCAAGCCCATGATGTTAGGTTGCAAAGGCTGCATTGCAAGGCAGGTTAGTAAATATTCAGCATGTACTGTCATAACAAATAAATATAAGATCTTAGAAAGTGCTGTACCAGTAGAAATAAATGTGTAATATTCTGTAAATAAAGGTATAACCCCTGGAGTGTTCCTGTTTACTCTCCTTTCACATATTCAACTGTTGCATACTATAAATAGTACTGTTGCATTAAGCAGTATTACCCACACTGTGGTATGCAGATAAACTGTGTATTAAGTTCTGTATAACAAGGTTGGAAGTGCCAAGAGGTCAGTCATATTGTACAAGTGAGGGAGACCTACACAGAAAACAGTATAAAGCTTCACATTAATTCCCTGATAGCACAGTGACCTGTGATGTTAACTGTAATCTTTTTGTCACACACAGCAGGGGTTTGAATCTTGGGAGTGCTAGTAAGTTGTATGCATAATCATACCCCACAATTGTACAGATTTTGTTACAATGTTCAGATCAAAAGCTGTATGCATAATTACACCCAACAACTGTACAGAATTTGCTAGAATGTTCAAATAAAAAGTTGTATGCATATTCATACCCCACTGTCCCAATCTGTCCAGCAAGTCTAGATAAATGGCCCACATCACCAGCCTGGTACCCTGTTCCCCTGAAAAATCAGTGTAATGATCCAAAAAATGTAGGCAGCCATTAGTGATATATAACTGACAGTCAGACAAGTACATACTTAGAGAATGTATATGAAAACAAACCTGTCATTCTAGCATCTTGCCCAAAGTGTATGAGAGCAATTCTCAACATATGTTGCAATAACACCTGCATTTTGTCACGCCTGCATGTAAGACACAGGTCACGAACATAATAATCTATAAAACATACCAGTGTACAATATAAGGCCATTGGGTAGTGTAATAATACATGTGAGGGACAGATCACTGCAGTTACTAAGAATGTTGTGAAAACTACAAGGAAATATTAGTTGTTAATTGAACTCTCTCTCTCACCCCTACCATATGTGCACAAATAACCCAATGACTCACCTCAATGTAGGTATGTGTACACTCCAAACATATTTTGGGACATATGTCCTAATGGTTTATAAATATTCACATTTGTTTCTATGCATGTGCCATGTTAAAATACACCCATATCGGTGACCTGTTGCCATCAAAGAAACATGCATGCTGTTGTAATGGCCACTGTTGTTCCATATATGCATGTGTTCTGCTTGCTCTGCAACTGTTTTAAATCTGGTGGTTTAGATAAATGGGAATACCTATGCATGCTGTTATAACTAATCCTGAATGCTGATGACTATTACTAACCCATATCTGTCATACACCTGCTACAACATAGCTCGTATGGGAAGGCCGGTCCCAGCGGACCCACATGTCCCACTTCGGCTGGCCATGGTCAACGGGCACCAGAACTTCTGGAACCCAGCCTGGGACCTCCTCCTCTGTAGGCCCTGCACCACCTTTGGGTGGAAACACCACAGGGGATGGGTCTCTCCCCCAAGGAGCGAGCGCTGAGAGGAACATGTCACCCATTGTCAGGTCTGGGCTGTGGTGCATAGGGAACTCGATATGGAGTTTCAAGACCGGCTACGCCGGCTTGAGAGCCAAGGAGCACAATTAGAGGGTGAGCTTGCCCCTCCTACACAGCCCCCAGCACAGCCACCTTTAGGGCCATGAAGGTGCAGTGGTGACTGCCCATGGGTGGGGACCTCAGTCCCACTGTTTCCATTTTGGTGCTCATGGGCTTGTGACTTCCAAACACCACTGCCCATCCAAGTTTCCCTCCCACATGTGTCACATACTGCCCCGTATGCTGTCTTGTCTGTCTTGTCTGTCATCCTACCCAACTTATCCTCCCTGAGCATACCTACGCTCTTTCCCCAACACCCCACTCTCACCTTAAAAAAAAAGGGCAATCTGTTCCCAAACAAAAAATAATGCCCCATACATAATTGTCCATTTTGCACACATGCAATCTGGTCTAATTGGCATCACAATATATTATTGTTGTCCTCACCCCTCTCCCAGGGGTTGGAGTGTTCAAATGTACCTCCAAATTCATTGCATATGTACAGCTGTTGCTGTAGAAGAAATGGGCAGCTATGGACCTTCCCTACATCCTTCCTGCATATCCCTAGCTATCTTACCTACTGTCTTTCCCTGTTTCTGCCTCTTTTTCACCACTTTCCTATCTCCCCTTTTTCTTTTCTTTTAAAGAAATTAGTGTGGGGGTAAGCAGGAGTAGGCACTTTTAAGCAGCAGTAAGCAGGTAACAACCTGTTTGCGTGGGGGTAAGCTATGCCTACACAGGTTAAGCAGTTTAGAAGCTGAGTGTAAGAAACTGTAACCAGCAGTTGGCAGTGCTTAGCTCCGCGCAAATCCATGCAAACCTGCTTACAACTGCTTTAAAGTGCCTTAATCAGTCTATATCCAATGGCCGTTGTTCTGCCCAGCAACAAAATAAACTGCCTCTGCAAGACTTGAACCCAGGAGCCTGCACACCATACACAAAGTGATTTACCACTAAACCATGGCAGATATACATAACCCTGATGTTTTCACAAACATATCATCCAGCACAATCAGTCAACAGTACAGGAAATGTAGTAATATGCCACACAACCTGTTAATGCAAGAAGTCTGGACAAAATGTGCCACAATGTGGGTACAAATAGGGATATATGTTGACTACTGCTCTAATACACTTAAAATGTTGCTAGTTATACAGTTATATGTATAAGAACACGTATATAGAAGGAGATGAAGTCTGAAATACAAAAGTGTTTGTACAAGTTACGAACTTCAGTGCTGAGATCATCCATGTCAATTGCCAAGAAAATGAGGTACAGGCCAAAATATGAGCCAAACATGCATGGACATATGGATAGATATATATCTGTAAATGTAGACAGATAGACAGATATATATATATATATATATATATATATATATATATATAAAACTCTCAAATAATCATATAACATCAATTGTATATAGATAGATAAATATGTTCATGTGTATATATATATATATATATATATATATATATATATATATATATATATATATATATATATATATATATATATATATATATATATATATATATATAAGTACATACACATATACACAGACAAAAGGTAGAAGTAGTGTGGAAGTACTGGGTGCAAAGTATATCCCTCAGCCACAAGCCCTGTAACTGGCACCTGTGAAATGTGTAGTGTGGCATCCATTCCCACAAATGAGAATACTTACATTAAACATATACCCACCCACAATTCAAAGGACATAACACGACAAACAGGTATGCATGCACAGAAAACCTTTATTTGTGCACTATACAATACTGTATACCAGTACTTAAACCACATAAATTTTGAAATATGTGATCAGTGACAAATGCAAGGCCCACACAAAACAGTAGATGCAAGCAATGTGGAAATATACCATACTATGCTGTCTAGGCCAAGGTCTTCAATTAGTACAACAGTAGACACAGGATTTGCCTTCAAGATAAGTAACAATCAACAATTACATATATAGTTCAGCAGCCTCCAATTACACCCTGTAGTCAAGCCCTAGGGGAAAATGTAGCACTTGTGGTAATGTCACAGTATCTCTTACATAACATTGCTTGACCTAACATCTCACTATCACACTGACTGACTGAACTATGTGTAACACTGTAAGCTGTAGCCCACCACTGTTCCCATGGAGGAATGTATGAAAGTGTACACCCTTACACCTCAATGTGTCTTAACACTTATATCCCTGAAAAGGTGTCACGGCCTAGGTTAATGGCATTGAACAACCCCCCCATAAAGGGCTGTACAAGGGCAAGGAACACTGTGTACCACACACTGACCTCTGTAATGTACAAGGGCACATATGTGTTGTCCAGCTGTTCCCCCATAGATATGGACCTTGCCCAACAGTTGGTGTGGGAGTCCATGACATGACTGGGATGATAGCAATAATGCTAGCAGTAAATAATGATAAGCCGTTACCTAACAACCCCTTTCTGTATCCCAGCAGGACAAAGACTGGCTCTCATAAAATCATCCAAAGCTAATTTTGAGAAAAAAATAGCATAGGACTCTAAAGACAACCATAAGGCATTCTTTAGCTATGTCAGAAACCTAGGAGGAAACTCCCAGATATGCTCAGAATTAGTTCAAAATGATGTGAAGATTACTGATCCTACAGACATTGCCAACATACTGGCTGAAAGGTTCAGTGCAAACTCCCCCCCCCCTAAAGGAGAGATATCTATACCAAATGATTGTAGCCCCCCAAACATCTCTAACGCCCAGGTGAGAACTGCTCTCTCCAAGGCAAAGAACACAGCATCCATGGGACCTGATGGTGTCCCCGGCTGTGTGCTCCATGAACTCAGGAATTAAACCCACAGTTAGGACAGCTGTTTAATCTTAGTCTCACCTCCGGATCGTGCCAGGGAGTGGCGCAGCGACTGTGGTCCCACTCCACAAAGGTGGTGCCTCCACCGACCCTGGAAATTACCGTCCCATTAGCTTGACAAGCCTTATCTGCAAAGCCATGGAAAGGATCGTAATGGATCTCATAAATAAAGACATAGGGAACTTGCAGACTTTGGATCCAACCCAGTTTGGCTTTGTCAAAGGCAGATCATGCCTTCTAAACTTGGTTGACTTTTTCGAAACAGTCACCAAGGCCATTGACGAGGGAAAGGCAGTCCATACAGCCTATCTAGACCTGGTGAAGGCTTTTGATACAATACCTCACTCGGGTATCATTGAAAAACTCATCAACTTAAATGTAAACCCATACATTACAAGATGGGTTGCAAACTGGCTGAGTGACAGAACCCACAGGGTCAGAGTTGCTGGCGCCATGTCAGACTCAAAGCCTGTCACAAGTGGTGTCCCACAGGGCTCAGTCCTTGGCCCACTCTTGTTTGGCATCTACTTTTCTGAAGTACAAGCAAACACAGGAGGGTTATGGCTGACAAAGTTTGCAGATGACTGCAAACTGGCCGTAGTTGAAAACACATCTGACACAGATATCCTTCAGAAGGGTCTCACAGAAATGGATAACTGGTGCCAGAGCCATGGCCTAAAGTTAAATGCCAAGAAATGCATAGTCATACCCTTCGGGAAAAATAAGGTTACCCCTAGCTACCATATAGGTGGCAATCCCTGAACACAGAAGAAGTTATTAGGGACCTGGGAACCCAGGTTGACAGTAGCCTTTCATTCGACACTCATATTGCTAAAGTAGTTAGGAAGACCTTCTACATTGCCCACCTTATCATGAAGGGATTCACATCTAGATCAAGGGAAGTCATAGTCTCCCTATACTCATCACTCATCAGACCAATGATCGAGTACAATGCCCCACTCGGAATGTATCTGACCCGACACTTGCAGCAGCTGGAGAGGCCACAAAAGTTCCTCACCAAAAGGATAAAGGGTCTCAAAAATCTGTCTTATGCTGCCCGACTGAAAGAACTCCAGTTATATTCAGTTGCTTACCGCTTGCTCAGAGGTGACCTATGCCTGACATACAAGGCCATGTCAAACCCAGATTTGATGAACATGCTTCATCTCAAAAAATCTAGATCCCTCAGAGCCACAAGGGCAGGAGACTTAAACCTCGACACGGTTATTAATAGGACGTGCTGGAGGGATAGATTCATCACCCAAAGACTCCCTATGCTGTGGAACAAAATCCCGGTTTATGTGAGGCAGAGCACCTAGCTGGCCTTGTTCAAGAGGAATCTTGACCAATGGATGGGAGATCGCAGATACACCCCAGGGGTTACCTCAGTGTCACTGCTCGACGGAGGCACAGCAAAATAATGGGCATAGTTTCTCCAAACTAAAGGGGTGGCATAAGCCACAAAACTATGGGCTAGGCTTATAAATGCCCTCGGGCAGATAGCCTAGTATGAACCTATGAACCTATGAACCTATATATGTAGAGGACAGAGGCAGGAACACTGCGCCATATTTGCATTATTGCTGTTACACACCCTGGAAATTGCTGGTGTTGCAGGATTTGTTGCAGCATACTCCTATGCAGGATTACAACATTGAAATACAAATGGCTGTAGCCATGTACTGAAAGCACTCAACAGACAGAATGCCACTGATATATCTGGGACACTACCTGAGTGGTACACAGACAAAACCTAACAGCCAGTCCTATGGCTATCATATGGATAGGCCCACAGTTGAGAGCTATGCAGCCAGACTACATTCCATGCTATAGTACCATGTACACAGAAACCCTGTAAGACCAGCAATATACAATGCACACAACCCCACTATGCACACTGTCTGTAGGTCTGGAACCTTACCCAAATGTGTATTTGGCCTGTGTCTGCATGTTCTGCTGTAAGAGGTATTGTTACCTGCTGTATGTAACACTGATGTCCACACACAGGAAGGATGTCCTCCATATTGGAAAGGTGAAGGGGCAACGCCCACAGAAGTAAGCAATTTATAGTACTGGGTTGCCATGACAGTGGTTATCTGAAGTACTACACATCAGACTGCGTGCAATTAGCATCTGGTGGACACTGGCTGGTGCAGAGACCATCACCTGATCATGTGCAATACCTACAAAAGCATGCTGCAATCTATTCAAACCAGCTCAATCACTCTACTGGAGAGACTGAGAGAGAGAGAGAGAGAGAGAGAGAGAGAGAGAGAGAGAGAGACAGAGACAGAGACAGAGACAGAGAGAAACAGAAATAAAAACACAAATTAAAAACAAATAAAGCTCAGGGATTTCTTACAGTGGAAAAAAAAACATAAAAGGTATGTGAAACATATATGTATTTACTTGCATATAGTATATGACATATAATAATAGGATATATAATGTGAAATGATTTATATGTGCCATCAGTAGTTGTTCCTGTAATGATGTTCTGCTCAACAACTGCTCTGGAGAATAGTGTCTGTCTTTGTGGGCAGTGGGACATACCTGTCAACTGTGCAGATCAGCAGTGAATGGCAAAGATGTGACCCATGATATCTGTGTTCTGTACATTACTGTGGCCAATGGCTGGTGGTGGTATTAATACTGTCATGATAGACACATGGATGTGAGAGCACACCACCTGCAGGACAGTCATGTTAAAGTGTAGCATAGCATGCCCAACTGCCATAACTGTATAATATGCTTATCTAAAATTTGTCACCATATATACCCCCCTAATGTTAGTCTGTGTTCACATGTGACACCTGTCTGTGTTGGAGCAAGGCAGAACAGTTCAGCTGTGAAGTAAAGAGCATTACGAGAGTGTGGTCTATATGTTTGTATGCACCTCACATACAGATAAATGTATGTGTGATATATATTCACAGCTGTGTATGTCTACAGAACTACAGAACCTTGGACAGTTATACGCACACACACACACATATATATATATATATATATATATATATATATATATATATATATATATATGTATATATGTCAGTACATGTCCCCTGCCATGACATGTGTAAGAGAACATCACACATTAATACACAACATATCTACACACCAGTACATGGCTGCAAAATGAAGTGTGGAGTTGTGGTGTATAACCCATGCTGGGAACACATAGCAATTGTTTGAGAAGGTGGGATATCTATGTTGGTGAAGGATAGTAGGCACATATTGGTATGTAGGTTTGGTTGGGTGACAAACAAGACAGCATACAGGGCTGGTATATGACACATGTGGTGGGAAAACATTGTAGATAAGTAGTTTCATTTGGAATGTGGAGGCCATTGAGCCCCATATGGCTACAAAGGAAACATGGTGCCCACCCATGGACAGTCACAACAGCATCTACATGGTCATAAAGGTGCCTAGGTTGTGGGCTGAGCAGGAGGAGCATGCATGTCTAACCATGTATATGTGTACTGCATGCCTCCAGGTGATGTAGCACATACCCCATGTCTCTGTGGAGCTCCCTATGCACCAGAACCTGGACCTAACTATGGATGACAGACAGATGTCTGTGTGTGCTCCTTGGGAGGGGAACCATCCCCTGAGGTGGTTCCACATGAAGGTAGTGCCAGAACAGTAGATAATGAGGTTCCATGGTAGGTTGCAGATGTGATGTGGCCTGGTAACATATACACAATAGGTGGGAGAGGTGTTCCTGCTGGCAAATCTCCCCTACACATACTGCTGTGTCACTGTCATGGAACATATGTGGGTTGCAATAGTCCGCACAATCCCAGAACATGTCCAACAGCATGCACAGATATCCCCAATAACACAGAATGGCAGATGTGTAACAATCACATAGCAAGCATACCACATGCATATGTGGAAACATAGTGGCAGTGACAATGGCATGCAGGTGAAATACTCTGTAACAGTCCAGCAACTCTAGTGTCCCCACAGGGAGCATGTCTATAAACACATAGCAAAAGTTTTGTACAATACAATACATGTCCCAATGGTAGATGAACCAAAGACATACCACTTGCATTGTGTGAACATTAAGTTGGAGCTGATATGCTGGTGGGAGACTATGTGTATTGTATTATGGTAACCATGCCATATGAGTTGCTCAGGCGTATTTCCACCTTTATGTCTTTCAGGGACAATGGCACAACCAAGGAATCCAGCCTACAGTTTTGCTGAGGATGACATCATACTCACCAGCCTCATCCAGCACTAGCAGCTGCTGTTCCCCAGGACAAGCCATGATCAGCATGAGTGCACCACCATGTGGAATTATGTGGTCTGCAGGGTAAATGAAGTGGGCATGCACAGCTGTATGTATTAGCAGGTCCACCATCGTTGTAGTGACCTGCTCTGCCATGTACGTTGCCATGCTGCTGTCATGCGGGGTGACCACATTGCAATGGGGGGGGGGGCATAACATCCATCCCCCCTTTCCAGAGTTGAGGAGCTGTTCATGAGCCTGGTGGCACCTGCCCGCCCACAGGAGCTACAGACCTATACAGTCATGGAAGTGGGTGCTACCCACACACCAGACATAGAGCATGCAGACAAGGTTCCAGGGCTTATCAGTAGACCACTGTTTTGTATGCATCTGTACAGGTAGATCATGCATATGCAAGATGTGGAGTCTGTTGCTGTGTAGTACTGATAATCAGTTGTGCATAATCTGTAGTACTGTGGACTTCAGCTGTTGTTCTACTATAATATTGCACCCAGCCTGTAACAATGCCACAACTGTACCCACTGACATCAACTCTATCTCATTGCAATGTAGGTACCTCTGGGATACAAGCAAGGCAGCGGCCAGATGCTGGAGAGTATGGTTCATGCTTGGCAATGCACTGTGCATGTCATAGCTAAGGTGTAGGCCATGTACACATCTAACACACCTACCCTTAATGCATGCTGTACATGTTCACTGACAGAGCACACACCTCACTAATGGGATTACCAGCCTCAAACACATGCAATACATAGACCATCTGAGACAACTGTGGCTACACTCCAGTGCACATTGCCCAGGCACAGCTGAAATCTGCCTAACATACACAGCTATGTCATACACAGAGCAGTTGAACATGCTACACATAAGGAAATCCCAGTCCCTCTCCAAACACATGCTTCAGGGTCCTAAACCTCATCAACACATTAAACAGAATATACTGGAGGGATAGGGCCCTGTCCTGGGGAATTCCCACACTATGGAACAGACTACCCACTCATGCCAGGCAATGCTACTCATTGGCCCTCTTTACAAAAACACTTGACAACTGGTTGGGAAATGGGGAATTCACCCTGAGTAGTACGTCTGTGCCACAGCTTGACAGAAGCACAGGGGAATAATATTATTGGGTGGCACATGCCTGGGAACCCCTGTGGCTAGGCTTATAAAGGCCCCAGGACCAATAGATTAGTACTCACCTATGAACCTGTGTGTACCACAGGGCTCACTACAGATATGATCTGCATAATGGTGGGGACATTGCCAAAACCATGTGTTGCACTGTGTTCTAATGTATCAACACAATATTGGGGAAGATCAGGAAGTTGCAGTTAAGATACATGTGCTGCACAATCCACACCTCACCCCAGCCGAGGGATGACATCCCCATCTGTACAATGCTGGTGCCACTGTACACATGCATGTTTGCCCTGCATTGGCAGGGAATATGCCAGTACACATGGTGTTCCTAGTTTGGGATACTGCAATATGACACACATGTGTAGGACACAGATGTCGAGCATTTGCAATGTAGCAGGAGATGGTGAGGGTGTGTCATCCTGAAACACTACATTGCACTGGAGGGGAGAGACAAACCCACTGTGAATGGCTGTATCTGCACACAGTCAAGGTCATGAAGTGTGCAGACATAACCCTGGCTCCACAGCACTACTGATGGTACTGTGTGACCTCCAAGGGCTGTGCACGTGTTTAGCATGCAAGCATGCAGATTTTGGGAACATTTGCCGGCCTGACTGACCAAATACTGGCTCATGATGATGGCCCATGCTACTATACTCCTGCCAGGTATTGTGACCGCAGTAGTACACATAGCAGTTATTGCTACGCACCATCATGATATGTGTGTGCACACATATGCACCCACAAGCAGTATGCATCCCAATCAGCATCTGCACAACTGGCACATATGGCTCATAATGCAATTGACTGCCTAGGTCATATGTAACATATCAGGTATGTGTAGTGTTGCCATATGCAGTAGTGTTGCACCATGGCATGTCATGGAAGAGGGTGCCATGTCAATAATGGTCTGTACACTCACCATAGAAACAGTACATTGTGTCTGTGGTCAGTCTAATGGCATTCTATCATGCATACATGCACCACTGATGATGACATCTGTGAATACACATCAGACATTCACAAAACACGTGCCCACATATAATCCAGAAACACACAGAGACTGTGAGCAGCATAGGAAACATAACTGATACACAAATACACACCCTGCAATGGTGTGTACACCTGTGAGGTATGGTGCACAGAATATGCAAGGGTGCTGAACAGATGCAGAGCAATGCTGTGGACATGGGTGCAGTGTGTTCCAGGGGGATGGCCATCACCTACTAACAGAAGCCATTCATCACAGCCATGTATAATGTTGGTAACAGGGATTGACTACAGTTGCACTGCATGCTGTTGAGCACCAGATGTCCTGCATGTTGACATGTGTGTAATTACAGGTCTGTGTGTGATAATGCACTGCTCTATCAGCTGCTATTGTGTGTGTATTATGGGGTGCTGGAGTTGTCTGTAGGTGATGTCTGGTGGAGTGCATGGGTTGTCATGTATGTCGACTGCATGTGTGTATGTCTGTGTGCGTGGCCATCTCTGCACACACACGTGTGTGTGTGTGTGTGTGTGTGTGTGTGTGTGTGTGTGTGTGTGTGTGTATGTGTGTGTGTACTGTTTAGCGGTGATGTACAGGTCTTACAGTCTGTTCCCTGTTTTCCCCTTGCAGGTAGCGAGGTGGGGCTGGGTCCCTCCCACAGGGAATCTGATGTCACTGATACACACAGTGACCATGAGGATAGGTGTGTTGAGGCACAGGGTCATCAGGGGCTGCCACTGTGCCACCAATTGACATCCCACAAGTATCCACCCTGTCCATGCACACAGTCACACTGCCTCCACATAACTCATCACCATTGGCCTTAGCTGAGGGACAGTCTATGGATGGCATTGGCCAGGACAGTGTGGTATCCATGGCATGTGTGTCAGGACACAGCAGCCTTAGCCAGATGTCTGGCAGGGTACCACATAGGCAGATGTTCAGGGGTGCTCATCGAAGCACTGCTGGTCATCATGCTCCTGGCATATGTGCCACATGTAGATCTACCAGACGCATGTTCCAGGCTGTCATGGAGGCACAGGCATGAATGGAATGGTACACCAGATAGGGTCTACGGGCGCAGAGTGCTCATCACACCTCTGTAAATTACAGCATCCATGACCAAGCAGGTGCCATTCATAATTACACCAAGGTCATGGATAGACGGTGGGGTGAGACATTGGATCTCATCAACAATGTCATGTCCATGCATCAGGACAGGGTGGGATGGTTGCAACTGCCACGTGGACATATGCCAGCAACATCAGCAGGTTGAGGTCACCGTGGATATCCCACCAGTCACAGCTACTCCCATAGTGGCAGTACCAGCCCCAGCACTGTGGGGGGGGGTTCTGTCCACAGACCGTTATAGCAGACCATGTGCACATGACCTTGGCCAGTCCCAGGAGGGACCTGGATCCAGTGGATGTTTGTCAACCTTGGGGGACAGTACCCTATCTGGCTTTGTACCTGATACTGCCTGTAGCATCCCTGCCAGGCACAGGTCCCGTGTCCATGGCCGGAGATGGAGAACTGCAAACCCTGCCTGGTACAGTCTGCAGCTGTCTCACAAGTCCCCATATAGGGCAGCCACATGGTGGAACTGAGCGCATGCAGACACACACACATAAACAACAAACCTATTGTAACCACATACCTGCACACACAACATCACCATTGGCTCAAAACACTACTCAGCTCCCTCACACACACATACACACATTGTCAATTGTATGGCTCAGCCTAGGCCTCTTTCAAACCAACAACACACCCTGTGCATATGATGATACCTGTGCCACATCCTGTCATCCATAACATCGATGCAGGGACAGGCTAACATGGTGCTGATTTTCAGCGTGACTGTACAACAGTGCAGCAATGGAATGCTGTGTAGCATGTTGTCAGCAGTAAAGTGAAATGCTAACATCCTGAAAGGTGTAGCTGTGTAGCCATAATGCATTATAGTTGTAATTAACAATGTTGTATTGTTTTCACCATTATCTATTCTGATTGTGTTGTGGTTGTCCATGTGCCACATGGCTGATGGATGTAGTAGTGTCAGCAGTCCTTCTACAGTGGACACCAGTAAGTGTAGTGGATGGTACACATGACATGGCTGGGTACAACGCACAGAGCCTTTGGTTTGGATGCAGTACAGATACAAGACTGTACACATGGAGGTATGTCCCCATGCAGGTAACAAATCTGTTGCCCATATAATCCCACCAAGACAGGGTAGGCACAACCATATATTGGTATATATGCAGTCTTCTACTTGAATGACATTGAACATGCTAACAGTAGGGTGTATGTCCCTTTCCCCACTCTACTGCGATCCTCACCTCAGTAACATGGGTGTGACAATGCTGGTGGCATAGCCCTACTCTTAGGAGGGTGTGATGCACTCTACAACTGTGAATGGTGTAAACAACAACTAACCAACCTGATAACATACACTCTACAGTATTACAGACAGCTATGTGGGGGGATAGACGCAACAGTAACTGCAATGATGGTGGATGTGCCCACAACAGCCACACCCAGAGAGATATAATAACCCGAGTATTTCTGCACACCTCTACAGTGTGGAGGAGGGCATTAACACATCTACAACCTGTGAAGGGCTGTATGTCCATGGGATGGCACCTGTGGAATGTTGGCATTTGTCTAGCAGTCCTGGGGGGAACATATTCTGTGAACTGAGGTAGATCCCTTAACATCTACATACATCCCTACATGTGGGATGGTGTACAAAAGCCTGCTATGATCTACATAGGCTGTGTGCACCTCCTAACCCTCATCTACACCTGTCATGATTGCGTCAAGGAGGTTTACCAGGTTCAGGTGGTATTCTCTGCCTTTGCAAGTCCAACATTGATGGAGTCCAGGGTTTTAAGATTATCACTGACATTGGTCATGGGTTCATTGTTGATATGTTCAATGTCCCTGCAGACAAGGCTCATCAGGCTACTGGGTGGTAGTTCCCAGCTGTCATGGTGGATTTGTGGTTGTCCTTAGCAACAGTGGTGAATCCATTGTCAGGTGTAGGCCTGTTGGATCGTATGAGGGATCCCAGTTACTTACTGAACCTGCCCAGGGAGTTCCACCAAGCGTGACACTTCACTTGACTGTACTGCATGATATGTTACTGATGCCAGCCTGACATCATACAGGCGGGATGGAGTACTGTTAACATGTACTGCCCTTGTCATGTAACGTCCCAGTTATGGGATCTGCTAAGGTTGGTAGTACATTGCAGGCCAGACATGTTTGACTGTGGTGGGGGGATACCTATCTGTGCCAGACGTATGTTGTTTGGGTCTCTCAAACCCATTAAAGGTGCATGTGGGCAAATATGTTTTGGTTATGTTCCCAATTTCATCTACAGATATACGTCCATATACCTATATAGATATATATAGGTTTACCTTTGAAAGGGAGAAAATCATTTCTCTGAATGGCCCATTCTATGAACTAAAAGGATGAATTTGTCATTTCGAATCACACCAAAGTTCAAAACTCAGCAAATCAAAAATCAGATTAGATAATTTTCGAACTACAAGTTACACCCCCCCACTTTAATATTCTACCTCCAAGATCACACTACAGTGGGGAAAGGGATATTTTCCTGATCCCCACTATAGTGCAATCTGCACCCAAAATGCCGAATCTGCAATGAGCGAATGCATAGTGACATTCGCTCATTGCACATTCAATGCATTTATTCCAAGATTTTGCAATGTTGAAAACTTACTTTTGACCTTCCAGTTTTTGCAGAAATGATTTTCTCCCTTCGAAAGATGAACCATATATATGCTTACATATGTATATATATTTATTGCTGTATATATGTGGACATATGGATGCATACATATATATCTATAGATGTATGCGTATCTATGTATATATGTATATAGTGGCATATATATATGTATATATTTCTATATCTATATCTACATATATAGATATGTTATATCCATTTAAATATATATATATATATATATATATATATATATAAAGACCAAAAGGCGAGTGAAACACAATAAGAGAAGCTGATAATTCCACAAATTTATTCTTCCAATAAATGTTAGCGCTTTCGGCAAGTTAAATAACTCACCTTCATCAGACAAACAGTGGGATGACGTTACACTGCTGTTTAAATAATTACATACATATCACATTAACCAATCGTAAAAACTAGCATTCCATTCCAATTAAAAACCATGGGAACTGTAAAATAAATGCAAGCATCACATCCGCTATTTTTAAATAATGTGTTACTGCATATTATTAGACTATAGGGTGCACGCTCTATATAATTAAAAATAAAATAAAATAAAATACATTAGAGCCCCATTTTATGAAGCCTAAATACTCTAAAATAGCAACAGGTAATAAATATCAAATAAATGTATTTAAACCTAAATATTGTTAGATCTATTTAGGACATATTCTCTGTTCTTAAATGCATTTAAGAAATCTCATGTTCCTAAATAATGTTACTATGTTAAGCCCATTATTTAACGTTTTAGATACTAATAACTCGCAAAGGTAAACGCCTTTTCTTCGTGTAAATATCCTATTCAACCTGCCTATGAGGCCTCAGCGGGTAAATAGGATTTACCGGTTATTAACTATGTGGGGGCGCGTTGTAATACTAGCGCTACCCATCACAAGTTGAATGGAAAAACAACTCCAGTGGAATTCCTATTAATTGACAATCGATGTATAAATCTTACAAGGGGTCAGGCCTCTGTTGTTAAGAACGTTACTAATTGAAATGCCAATATTATAAGACATTTCAAGGAAATTACAGCCGAAGAATATATGATTTAACATACCTATCTATTATAGGAAAGCCATTTAAGGACACATTTTATTGACTGTGCCTCATTGATACCAGGAAACAGGTGAGCTTTAGTACGGATTTGCCATAACAGTTCCCATGGTTTTTAATTGGAATGGAATGCTAGTTTTTACGATTGGTTAATGTGATATGTATGCAATTATTTAAACAGCAGTGTAACGTCATCCCACTGTTTGTCTGATGAAGGTGAGTTATTTAACTTGCCGAAAGCGCTAACATTTATTGGAAGAATAAATTTGTGGAATTATCAGCTCCTCTTATTGTGTTTCACTCGCCTTTTGGTCTTTAAGTAGTTCGTGAGTTTTTCTGTTTGTTCGAGTGATTTGGTATGGCGAATGGAACTGGAGAAGCTGCTTCTCCAACGCTGTTTTCGCAGCAGGATGACAACAATAGCAGTAATACAAATTCCCCAGGGAACTTAACAGTGCTGGTTGAAGCACTCCTCAAAAGGGTCGACGTTTTGACGCAAAAGGTGGACGCCTTTTCCAATTTTACTTAATCTAATAATACTGGTAACATGAATCGACCCATGTCTTCAGCTGACCTAAGTGAAACAACTATTCCTAATGGTCAGCGTTCTCCTATTTCAACAACCGTTAATTCAACTTTAACAACGGAACCTTATACGGCAGCAGTCAACACGGAACAGCATTACCCTATTCAATCTAATGGTAACCAACCACGGAGGGACATTATGCAAACTGTTCCATCAACTAGAGGTAATGACAATGGTTTTGTTAACTTAGATGCCATACCTATTATTAACAACTTTTTGGACAATAACAATTTTTTTTATCGGGAAGATTTAATCCTGAAGGTGGCAATATTATGCCACAAGATATAATGAATGAGAATTTGGGTACTAAAATAGACTTATTTGATGCAAAACTGTTCAAGTGCAAAAAGTTACAACTGGAAACATCGTATTTACAAGAATGCATTAAGAACAAGATTATCCCTAAGGGTTTACGCCAGTGGCGTTTTCCGGCCAGTCTTACAGATGACTTGGTTTTTTATCAGGAACTGTTGGAACTGTTTGATAGACAGGGAATTGATTTCCTACAGGCTTTGATAGCGTTTTATACAAATGACATTACTAAGTTAAAAACAGAACTCGAAAAACTTGAAACTGAGATCAAAAATGACCCTGAGTTTCCACGATACAAATATGAGTATTGCAGGATCTTTTCTAGTATTGATGCCACAATGGAAAAACTAATCAATACTAAGAAAAAGAAACTGGCTAGGGACATCAGGGATTATGCTAATAAATGTGCTTATCCTAAACTCCCACGGAACGCACAAACTAATCCCAACGACAACTGGGATAACGGCCAGCATAATTCTAATTCTCCTTCTACTTCAACATTTCCTGTAAATAACAATAACAACCAATCTGAACAAAGACAGGTCCCTAGAAGGAGTCCCAGATTAAATAATAATTATTCCAACATGCCAAATCAAACCAACTTTCCCGGTGGGGTGAGGGTTGAGAATTCTTACCAACAAGCACTGCCATCCACATCTTTGGACTGCCCTGGTGTTAACAATCAAAATAACCACCAGGATTTTCCATTAATCAACCATTCTTCGGGGAACAATCGTCCCCGGGCTCCAACACGGAACAATACGAGGAACAAACGACGTGGATGCAGGAGATGAATGACATTTTGGACTTTGGTGTAAAACCAAGGTTGTATAGAAGCACCAATGGTGATTTTATTGTTTACAACTACACCACTTTGGACATTCAGCAGGACATTGTAGATTTTCTAGTGAAGGACTTCAGCTTTGTCCCTGGGTGTCACATGGACATTGGTAAAACAATTATTGACCTAAAAGTGTTTACACGTAAACTTAATTTGAATTATTTGATGGGTAATGATTCATCCGCAATAAAATTACTTAGAGTAGCCAGTTCTTATAACCCACCCTTACATCCTATTTTGAACACATTTGAGAAAATTTCTGAGATGGATTTATGGGCTATTAAGAACCAGGTTATTTATAATAACCAAAAATACCCAAGTAATATTACTTCAACAGAACGTGATTTTATCCACCTCTTGCAAGATTGTCACATCAGGGCCATGAAACCGGATAAGGGTGGGGGCATTGTTTTTATGGATCATTGTAAGTATGTTGAGTATATGCTTGAACATCTAGATTCAACTGCTTACAAACTAGTTACCATAAATGAAATACATGGGGCATATAGGAAAATTAATAACACCTTAAACGATCTGTTTTTGGAAGGATTTATTGATACGGATACACACAAATATCTTTCAATGCCTGCCCCAAGAATCCCTACATTTTTCGGAACACCCAAGCTACATAAACGGTTGAATGCACCTCCATTTAGGCCAATTGTTGATGGGAGAGGATCAGTCACCCAAGCATGTGCAAAATTTGTTGACAGTATTATTAAACCTCTGATTCAAAACGAGAAGCACATCTGTAAAGATTCATGGTCTTTTCTGGAGAATATTAACAAGCTTACATACAGTGAGGATGTTTTGTTTTTGACCATTGATGTCAAAGATTTATATACTGTCATACCACAGACAGTTGGCCTAGCTTGGGTTAGAGAGTATATGTTATCTAAAAATATGGAGGATGACACCATAAACTTAATTGAGACCCTCTTGGAAATAGTTTTGGCAAACAATTTTTTCATTTTTGAAAACCAATTTTATCTGCAAACCTCGGGTGTAGCCATGGGCTCACCCTGTGGCGGTACTTTCGCAAATGCAGTCATGGTACACTGGGAGACCACCATCCTGTTTAAAGAAGAACTATTTCTTAACCATGTCACTTGGTACACCCGTTACCAGGATGACATTTTTTGTATTTGGGATGGGACGATGGACATAATCCCTTTATTTATTGACAGAATAAATAGGTCAACTGATTTTTTTAGAGTTTACATATAACACTAGTGATACCCAAATCAATTATTTAGATATTTTGCTTATAAAAGATAGAGCTAGTAAACGATTTAAAAGCTGTATATATAGAAAACCAACTTATTCCAACTCCCTCTTGCATATTACTAGCAATCATCCATACCACCAAAAGAGGGTGGTTATCAAAGGCCAGATGGTAAGAGCTGCACGCATGACAACAGATACTCATGACTTTATTAATGAGTGCAATAACCTTACCTATATGTTTGAGTCTAGAGGGTATCCATTATCCCTGATAACAAATATAGTAGCTGAAGTGACTCAAAAACGTGAAGTGGGTCACTTTCTTCCCTTACTTTCAGGACAAGCTACGGTTACTATTGATTCCAATAATGAACAGGTAACATCTGACCCGGACTCGGCCATTACAACACAAACAGTAAACAATAAGTTTACAACTAGTTTTTTGCACACTTATTCCCTTGACTCTATTAAAATAAGGGAAATAGTTTATAAAAATTGGGATATTATCAAAAATGACAAAAGTCTTAGTACTCTTTTAGGAGTAGGTCCAAAAATTACGTACAGGAGAGGCAAAAATATGAAAACCATTTTAGAGATAGCGAAGCCACACGTTAGTTTTAATAAACCACAGGGTATGCTCAAGTGTGGTTTTTGCAATCAGTGCAAACACATTAAAGTTACCAAAACCTTTGACATCAATGGTAAAGAGTACAAGATCAATGGACATTTTAATTGTGAGACAAAATCAATAACCTATGCTGCCCTTTGTAACCATTGCAAGGCATTTTACATCAGCAAGACGGAGAGAAGGTTTAAACATAGAATATATGAACATCAATATGCCATAGCAAAAAATGATTCCACCAATGCCTTGGCTAGGCATTGTATGGAATTTAGTGGGCATACATTTAATTACTTAGTTTTACAACATAGGGAAGTGGACATTAGAGGAGGTCCGTGGCAAACACGGTTGGAAATAGATTAACTGTTATGGCAAATCCGTACTAAAGCTCACCTGTTTCCTGGTATCAATGAGGCACAGTCAATAAAATGTGTCCTTAAATGGCTTTCCTATAACAGATAGGTATGTTAAATCATATATTCTTCGGCTGTAATTTCCTTGAAATGTCTTATAATATTGGCATTTCAATTAGTAACGTTCTTAACAACAGAGGCCTGACACCTTGTAAGATTTATACATCGATTGTCAATTAATAGGAATTCCACTGGAGTTGTTTT
>NC_056735.1:1599267423-1599369923 GCF_019279795.1 Protopterus annectens | reverse complement strand
TATATATATATATATATATATATATATATATATATATATATATATGTATACACACACACAAATATATATGGATAAATATATACATATATATATATATATATATATATATATGTATATACATGTGACTACACATACACATGCAGATATATGTACAGTACGATACATATGTAGAAGGTACACACAATATGGAACAGCCACTATGCCTACAGTTAACACCTGAACAACTGGACACTATATGGGCCACCCATACAAATGACATTCATTGCCTGCAACATATACCCACAGAGAGGTCGTAGGGAAAACACCACACATAGGTCTGCAGAAATGTAATATCTTTTATTGTGTACTATTACAGTTCTATATGCCATGTCATATAGCTGTTCAGACACTGACATCCATATACACAGAGGAATGCAACTGTGACACAGTTATACTACTACAGTAGTCTGGATAGGTTCACAACTGTTGCTGTCCCTGCAAAGCCCTTCGATTTGTAGAATAGTGAGGATAGACTGTGCCACAGGATAACAAATGATCAACAAGTATGTAATGCAGTTGTATAGTTCAGCAGCCTCTATCTACACTCTGTATAACATCAGTAGGTGGTAAAGATGTCATCTGACCAAATGGGTTGTAACTGTTACATAATAAGGCATAACTGACACAATCACATGCACACTGACAGAACAGTCTGAATAGCAGGAGGCAGTAGGCTTCCATTAACCCAGGATATGTAAGTAATGTAAATACAGGTGAAGTATACAGTACTGTACATCCAGATACCTTAAGGCAGCTCACCCCTGATACCCCCACATATTTTAACAGCCTGGGTCATTTATGGTGCCCCCAGACTCATTAATACCGGGTCATATACCACTGTTACATACACTGGCCTCTGGAGTACATAAGAGCACACGTATTGTGTAGGTGACACCCACACATATATGGCCCCAGCCCCACCATATGTGTGGGGGATACAACATAAGTGGACTGCTGGCAACAATGGCAGTGTGATATACTCACAACCCACTATGGAACAACCGCCAACAGCTTGTCATATGTGCAAAGCCTGATATGTAGGTGGAGAGCAGAGGCTGGAACATGGGCACACATGTGGAGAACTGTTGCCATACACTAAGCAAGTTGCTGGTGTTACAGGATATTCTGCAACAAACCCTTAGTCAGGGTATTGAGGTCAGAAACAGAAATGGATGTAGCCATGTACTGATAGCACTCAACACACACACTGCCAGTGACATATCTGACACAGGACTTGTGTGGTGGACAGACAACACATGATAGGCACACCTCTGGCCACCAAGAGGATAGGCCCATAGTTGAGAGCTATGCAGATAGACTGCATTCCAAGGTATAGTTGTTTGTACACACACACACACACACTGTGTAACACCAGTGCTATACAAAGCATTACACAACTCTACTTACACTCTGTCTGCAGTTCCTGAACTTCCTACAGATATGTAGCTGCCTTGAGTGTGCAGGCTCTCCTATAAGAGGTAGTACCTGCTGTTTGTAACACTGATGCCCACACGCAGGTAGGATGTCCAGCACCTCAGAAATGTAAAGGGACCATGCCCACATGATGTAGTGATTTATAGTGGATGGTTGCCATGACAGTGGAAATTGGAAGTACTACACATCTGTAATCACATATATATGGCTATCTGGATAAGTATATGTACATATATTTCCATCATATGTCCTGGACATGGAGTGTAGTGCTACCCCAGCCCCTATAGTCCCAAAGTCGTAGTGCAAGTGGATGTCAGGTATGTATAGCAGGAATATTAGTGCACTATTGCTACTATCATTGGAATTGTCTTCACAGATATGGTGTGTGTGGAAGGTGACATGTGCTTCTAACATGTGTGCCATTGGCTACTGACAGCCATCCTAAGGAAGCCATTGTAATGTACCGCTACTAGCATATAATGGCCCTGTGGACTGCAGCAGAGATATTTGCCAATATATGTGAAAATTCTGACACACCCTATACAGTCCAGAGGTATACACATAAGCCCTTAGTGCACAACATATACAACATGCCTGCCAATATGGATGTAGACAACCATGTAGATGGGTATAACACATAATGACTGGTATACATTTGCCACAAGGGGTTATGCATTCACACACTTCTGTCTGGTTTGATGCATAATGACTGCTGGTACAGGGGTGCCATGGCCACATACTACCCACTAGATGTTGACATACATCTGTACAGCAACCCACTGCTCTCTCTGACATACATGACTTTTAAGGGAGGCATGGCAGCAGTACATCTGGCAAGTATTTGCACATGACATCTCACTGGGTAAGTACACTAAGCTGCTAAACATGAAACAATGCACTGTGCAGTCTTCAGGTGGACTGGCTTAACACTGGCCTACATCCCCTATGGGAGAATGCACATGTACCTGCATATATAGCAGGCTCCTCAGGCATGTCACAGCACAGGGTAAGATACACCTGTGTGAAAGTGCATAACCAAAACCAATGTGAACACAGCCATAGCCTCATATGGTAAGCTAGCAAAATATTCCAGTATTTGGACTATGTTCTACACCATTCTCATATGTGCCACTCACAGAATGACCCTATACTGAGCTGCTACACAGTTTGGTCGGATGGCTATCTGTGGTATGGGACATGTGTGTGTATGGCCGTATGAACATGTATGCCAATACAGTACCATGCAGTGGGGCAGCATGTAACATCAGATAGGAGTGGAGTTAGAACAATGACATCTTCCACAGTCTGTACATCGGCTAAAGTACATATTAACAATACACACACTGCCGACATTCACCATAAGTACACAGACCTCAGAACTGTACAACCATCCACAGAATGTCCAGATTATGCCATGAAATGTAATCCATACTGTACATAACATGTGTAGCAGTCTGATATATCACTGGCTTGTTATCAGATATGATGATACTAATTATGGTGTATGACACATATGCACCACTTAATGCATGACATATGTACAAAGGTTGAAAGAGATGTGGCTGGAAGCACATACACAGGGCCAATATTAACATGTTGCTGTGCTACCCTCATACATTTACTGTTATAACAGTTTTTGTTGCAACATATGTCCTATGAGGGATATGAAGTCAGTAACTGTCGCGACCTTCACCATCTACAGACTACAATCCTCACACTACCTTCTGCAGTCCAAATATAGATTCTCTGTGGCTAACACATGAAACCAAAGGTACAACACTGGCCATTCTGCAGATGACCCTGCAGATGGGGATTCCTCATAAACATGGAACTGACATGGCAGGTATTGCAACATGTATGACAGCCATTTCCAGACAAACACTGTTAAACCAACATTACTCCAAATGCCGTATAGCAGCACTTACAGTCTGTAGTCAGGTCAGGCACATCCCCCTCCTGTTTGTTACCGTCTTTCCACAGTGTGTGTTGTTAGAGGTAAATCCCCAATCCATCTGAGATGCGGTTTGCCAAACAACAGATCTAGTTCCTGCTCACAGTGAAAGAAAAGGGCCAACACCACCATGATGTTCCTAGATATTGGAGAGTGTTTCCATGCAATTGGCTATGGGAATGTTACCACAGCTGTCCCACATGCAATCAGCTAGGGGAGGGCTGCAATTCATGCAGAGGCCATCAGCTGATCATGAGCATCACTTAAAATACTCAAGCTGCTGCCTAAGCAAAGCAGTTGTGGGTCTCCACATCCACCAGAGAGCAGGTGGGAGAGGCAGACCAAGGCAAATACCTGTCAGGGAGGGGTGGGAGAGTAAAACTGTAGCATGTTTGTGTCACACACCTACCATCACAGGGTATCAAACCCCTGACAACTATGTAGTGCTATGACAGCTAGATGCAGTTATTGGATGCACCACATGGGTTACCTGTTGTGGAGCACTCAGAATATATATGTGATGGTGAGTGACGTCTGCCACAGGGATACGGTACATATAAGGTAGGTGATGTACACATGCCTGTCTGCATGAATAGGTGCCATCATCAACACAGCCACAGTCTCACAAGGACGCACACACATTGACACATTTGGCAAGACTAGGAGTACAACTCATCAACAGTGAGATTGCCACAACACATCACTGTGCAGATATCACATGCACCATACGAGTCATATAGAGGTCGTAAGGACAAAGATTATGAGGAGGTGTCAGACATTGGACAGCATGCTTCAGTATGCCCATGGGGGTTGTAGTGAGTGTGGCTGTGGCCATATGCACCATGCAACACCCACACAAACACATTGGGTGCCAGTACTGACATGCATGGGTGCATGTCTGCATGGGTGTGTGGTGGTCAACTGTGCCAGCAGGTTATACAAGAGTAGGTGATGGGTATACCTTCGCATCAGGCCACATGACAATGCTCTGCATTGTGGCTCAGGGCTGTAGTTTCTGCATTTGCCCACACAGGTGGGTATTGTATCCTCCATCCAGTCACCTGGGTTTGTGTGTGGCCAATGCTGTGCATCACCTGCCATGTATGTGTTCCTTGGTCAATGACATGGATGGTGTCTAGGATGTGCACACCTCCCACATGCATGTACAGTGACATGTGGAACTGTACCTGAGGTGTCTGGCCCATGTTGTGAACATGGATTATCATCAGATGTGCCAGTCTTACCCACCTGTGGCAGGAACTGGTAATGGGCAGCAGGTTTACCCTGCACCTACATTGATAGCATGCTAACAAAATTCCCTGGTGTCAGTGGCATCTGTTCATACAGGGCATGTGTCAGGCATGGTATGTCCATTGTGAGTCACATGTGAAGGCACCACAGGTGGTGCAGTTGTCCATTGAGGAACATGGGGGAGGTGCACTGTCTGCATGCACGTGCATATTGGACAGATGGGAATGGTGACATGCCTTCTGTAACCCACTGCAATCACTCCATAGTCACTATCGGTGGCCAATATGCAGTGTACTACCCACATATTGGCTGTTGCCTAAGCATGTGTGTGTATGAGACATGGGAAGAGAGTGTGATCTGGGTAATACTGGGGTTGCTAACTGTGATTGCCTGGCCTTGATGTCACATGTATGTGTATGGCATTGCACCCCAGCTTCTCAGTTATTTTACATCTGTTATCCTAGTATGGATGACATTGTGATATATAGTAGAGCCACCATATAAAAAATATGCAAAACCCACTCAACATTGGCCATGGGTGTCACACACTCACATCCACCTCTTCACAGGATACTACAAGTTACACACATACACACACACACACACACACACACACACACACACACACACACACACACACACACACACCTGTCATGTCCTGGAGTAGAACCTCTGCCTAATTAGTTTATTACACTACAGCATTACGCAGTTATAGTATGCACCACAGACATTACTGGAGTACTCTTTCCCCAAAGGTGTATTTCACAATCGATGACATCAGCAGGATTACCAAAGTAGGGCATTTCAAATGTACTGTGAGTGAGTAGCCTAAAATGCATCACTCCCTACACAGACAGTGAGACACACTCAAAACATCCACACCTGACATGTGTGGGTAGAGAACCTGTGACAGAAGTCTATATCACACTACAGCATGGAGCTTTTATAGGACACACCATGGGGATTAGTAGAGAACACCTTCCCCAAAGGTGTATTTCACCATAGATGACATCAGTAGGATTACCAAATTAGGGCATTTCAAATGTACTGCGATTGAGTAGCCTAAAATGCATTGCTCCCTACACAGACAGTGAGACACACTCACAAAACATCCACAGCCAACATGTTTGGGTATAGAATCCCAGACCGAGGTTTATATCACATTACATCATGGAGCTGTTATAGGACACACCATAGGGATTACTAGATAACTCCTTCCCCAAAGGTGTATTTCACAATAAATGACATCAGCAGGATTACCAAAGTAGGGCATTTGGAATGTACTGCGTGTGACTAGCCTATAATGCATTGCTCCATACACAGACATTAGAACACACATAAAACTTTCAGAACTGCCACACTCCAGCAGTATGCAGTTACTAGACCCGCTACAGAGATTACTGGGCTACAACCTTCCCAGAGGTGTATTTCTAGGTGGGTGACATCAGCAGCCTTGCCAAAGTTGAGTATATGAATTGTAAGGAGTGTGAGTACTTTAAAAAGCATTGCTCTCTACACAGTCAAACAGACACATGCACAAATACCATGTCTGGGGTTAGAACACCTACTTTACTTTATCATAGTACAGCAGGACACAGTTACAGCAGTACACAGTTACAGGGCATCTTGTAACTGCGTACTGCTATAACTACTTTATCATAGTACAGCAGTACACAGTTACAGGATGCCCTACAGAGATTACTGGGCTACAACCTTCCCAGAAGTGTATTTCTAGGTTGGTGACATCAGCAGCCTTGCCAAAGTTGAGTATATGAATTGCAACGAGTGTGAGTACCCCAAAAAGCATCACTTTCTACACAGTCAGACACGCACACAAACACAGTTGCCAAGTCTCGGGTTAGAATACCTACTTAGCTACTTTATCACACTACAGAAGTATGCAGTTACAGGACATGCTACGGAGATTACTGGGCTACAATGCTCCCGGAGGTGTATTTATAGGTGGGTGACATCAGCAGCCCTGTCAAAGTTGAGTTTATGAATTGTAAGGAGTGTGAGTAGCCTAAAAAGCATTGCTGTCTACACAGTCAGACATGTGCACAAACATGCACTCACACACACAGTTATCAAGTCTGGAGTTAGAACTCCTACCTAACTAGTTTATCACACCATAGCAGTATGCAGTTATGGGATGCACCACAGAGATTACTGGGCTACAGCTCTCCAAAGGGTGTATTTCACATTGGATAACCTCAGCCGGCATGTCATAGTAGGGCTATGGAGAGGGCAGTGTGTGCATTGGCCAGAACCCCTGCATCTAGGGGTTGACACTCCACATGCAGGCACACACTGGGTCATATGTCACAGGTACGTGTATACAGTTACTACATGACTACTTCCTTGTACAGTCATGTTGCACGGCTGGCACGTGCACCACATAGTCTGTCATGCTAACAGATACTGGTGGCTATTATCTACAGTGGGTGATATCTGCACCACATGTGTTTGGGGCCCTTTGGCTGTGTGCTGGGTGGGACAATGCTGGGTGGCTCCTTGTCACGGTCACCCTCTTCCACACATCTATGTCCATCTGCCTTTGCCTTATTATAGTGTGTTGTCCTTACATATATGTCTGTATTCCTATCCTCTGTGTGTGCAAGGCAGGAGTTGTGCATACTGACATGTGTCTGCAATAAGAACTGCGACTGCCAGATATGTCTGGTCCACTGGTGTTTGCAGACATGGCCTTCATGTGTTTAAGTATGTGAGCATGCCCAGTATTACCTTTCAGTATGTTGACTGACATTGCCTTAATTTCTCTAAGTATGTGAGCATGCCCAGTATGGTCGTTTGTATTGCATGTGTGGATCAAGTCTAGGTAGTTTGTACTGCGGTGTGCTGACCTCTGTGTTGTACACCAACAGGTAACATGATGTGTCTGCAGGGTATCCACTGGTCAGTTGGCATTGACTGTTGCTACATTTCTGCATAGCGGGGGGGGGTGAACACCTGACTGTTTCTACATTTCTACACATGTTTGGGGGGGGGCACACCTATCTGTTATGATATTTGTATATAGGATGGGGGGCACACCTGACTATTTCTACATTTCTTCTACACAGGTTTGGGGGGCACACATGACTGTTACTATATTTCTAAGTCAGATGGGGGGAGGGCACACCTGACTATTTCTACATTTCTACACAGGAGTGGGGGGGGGCACACCTGACTGTTACTATAAGTCTATGTAGGATGGGGGGGCCACACCTGACACTTGTACACATTTTCTAGGACTGTGCTGGTATGTCGGGTACTCCATTTCAATCTGTAGTCTTACCTATCATGCTGGCTAGAGGCATACCAGTGTACTACAGATCTTAGCTTCTAATTACCTACATATTAGTTTCGAACTTCCTAGCCTTCACAACTGACATCCAACTGCCTGGCCTGCTGTAGTGTGTCTGTGTAGGCCTGGAGGGGGGTTACCCATAGGCCTCATTCATAGGCCATAGTACAGCATTTGTTTGTCTTTGTCTACACCTGTCCTGCTGGCTGTGACTGTTGTTGGGTATGTGACCCCCCCCCACTGACTGGCATGTGTGAGTCACTTACCTTGTGGGTGTCCCAGTATTGAGGGTAGTGCTGCAGAGCTGCCTATGTCAGATGCACATACTACACTCCCTATACATGGTTGAGCACAGGTAGAGTCATGTTTGGCATCTGTTTTACTGTATGTGCAAGTCAGAGAGAGGTGTAATTCCCTGGGTTCCTGCTGTGTCAGTGCATATACTATGCGTTGCATCTTTGCCAAGGCCAGGGCATACTGGGCATGCCTCTTTCTGCCTACTGGGGCAGGCTCAGATTGTTCCTTCTCTGAGTGACTCTGTGCCTGTCCAGGCCTTGGCAATAGTGGGGGGCTGTGTGGCCCTGCTCCATGCTGTTCCTGCTGCAGCTGTTTCCGCAGGATCATATTGTGTAGCATAGCACATACAAGGACAATTTGGGTACATTTACTTGTAACACACGCTCTATTATGATTCTTGTTTATGCATGTGCCTCATTATGAAATTCTTGTTCGGGTGTGTGTGCATTTCTGATGGGTGTCATCAGCCCTTGCTCCAGTGTGTATCCAGCATCCCCCACTAGGTGACCGTATGGGATGTCCCCACTGGCAAATCTCTGGTATAGATGCATCAGGTGCCAGATTTGGGAATCATGATAGCTTCCAGGCATACCTCTCAACCTGGAAACATCAAAAATCTGGACAAGGCCCATGAAAAATAGGTACAAATCTGTACACTGATTAACATAAAATTTGCATACATAATTATGTAACCTCGACCACTCCAATGGGATTGTGGGATACCAAATTTCAAATGCAAACTAAAGAACAGACAACCAAAATATTGCACCAGTGTCCCCCTGCAGCCATACCAATGTCCCATTACCTGGTTATTTTGTCAATTTACCATAAACACTGTGTGCATACTGCTTTATTAATACAATGATTATTTGGATTTTATTTTTAAATTTTACAGCCCAGTGCACAAAAACCATAGACATCTGATAAACAAAACACCACAATGAAAACAGACTTGGCATTAAAACATCTCTGCCCTTGAAACTCACATTCATTGAAACAGCATTCAAACCCACACCACATTCAAAGAAAATGCATTTGGCCAGTGGTGAATAAAGATTACCTTTGGGCTGTTTTCAAATCATTGGCCCCTTGCACACAAAACAAGAAACATTCATGTCTTCTTTGATACATCTTCCTGACTTTATTAAATTATATTCCTTGTATAATACAGCACACTTATTAGACAGAGTGCATTTTACATTAAATTGTTTGAATTTTTTTCCAGTAGGCTGTAGGCAATGAAACAAAATGCATGAACCAATAATGACAAAACTGCCCAGTTCAGAACATTTCTATCATAAATGTCTACTTCAAGTGTGTCCACACCCACACTATAAATAGAATGACAGTAGTGGAAGCCATAGGCATCTTCCACAGCTTCTCCCACTTATTTTTAATTAATTTTTTTTAGTGGGGGGGGTACAAAAGGCCAAAAACCAGGAACACATTTTAAACATTGCTTGTATAATTTTCGAAAGTTGCTAGAATAAAATGTTGTGTTACTACCATGCATTTCACTTGCAAGTTTTTAACCGAGGCCTCTGTACACTACACTACAGTCAGAGCAACATACCACTATACCAAATCATCAGTTTCATAAAGGACAGGAAGACTTAAACTTAAATGGCTATCATTTAGTTAATTCAGGTCTCACTTCTCACCATAGCTCTCAACCTCTTTTCATAAAAAACTTAGACAAAGCCAATAAGGGGGGAAAACAAATCCAGTTCTCACTTCTCACCATAGCTATCTCAACTCTTGGCACAAAAAAACTGGACAGCCCCAAAATAGGGACAAATACTGATCTTATAAACTTAAAAAATTGCTAGAATAAAAGGTTTTATGTTACCATTTATTTTCTGAAGAATATGAAGTCTGAAATTCAAATGCCTGTCATTATTTAATGAATTCAGTCCTGCACTGCAGTGATTTGCCACAAAAATCCTGAAAACCACAGATTTTAGGAAGAACAGTCTGAGATGAATAATATGAGACAAATTTACAAGTGGTGGTGGCTAGGGATTTTAGGCTCTTTTTACCCTGTACCCAAGGTACAGGGTTTGTGTCTGAGTATCTCATGCACACACACTCCTAGTACTTAAAATAAATACCACAGAACTGTTGCACAATGAAGAAGAAAATTACCACTTTAAGATTAGACAATATTTATTAGTCACTCATTTACAAAAAAAAAAAAAAAAAAAGCTGTATGAAATTGTTGTGCATCTATTAACACTCCATACATAATTCTGCCATTTAGGGTGGGCAAGTAGTCCACAGTTGTGTTTGAAGGGTTAGAAACCATGACAATATCACCACCACATATTACAGATTATGCAGCAGCCAAAGATAACGTTAAGGCAAATGGGGTGCATTCAGGATTTTGGTTACATATCCCTCAAAGCGGCAGTAACCTCAAAGCTTCATCACTATAGCAAGTCTTCAAAGGGACTACAAGGTGTATTTAAATGATCTGGTGAATACATGTCCAGATATCTGTTTTCAATAAAGACAGTAGCTTCAATTTTCTGTTCATCTCTCACATATAACAGAGGAAAGTGCACCAAAAACATACCCATAAGACTAGCCGTCTCACAGCTAAACTATATTCTACCACTTTGGTCTTCCAAGTTAAATCAGCACACTGGTTTAAGAAAAGACATGCAAGTCTTCAATAAGGCACTTCAGCTAGCAGCTACACTTCACACATCAGGGGCTTCCTGCTAAGCTGAATATTTTAAAATATACATGCATACTTCTTAGTTAAGATATACGTGCAAGCTCGAATATGGTCAAAATTTGTCTTTAGCAGACGGGGGGGGGGGCGGGGGGGTCACCTTTCTGAACATCAGCTTATTCACCAGCCAGTGCCTTGTAAACAATCCATCCATTCCGTTCTGAACATCAGCTTGCCTTCTAAATCTAATCCATTTGCCTTCATACCCTCTCATTGCAGTCCGAGTCTTCTAAATACAAATAAATCCTTGCCATTCTTTCCAATGCAGTCCGAGCTTTCTAAATACAAATAAATCCTTTCCGTTCTTTCCGGCTGGTTCATTCCTGCTTGCAAAGCATTTGCACCAGCCAGAAACCCGGAAATACGTACGCCACAAGCTCAATTCCGACAGGCTGATAGCCCTGATGAGCTGACATCATCGCGCACGTGATGACATCAGTGAAAGCTTGAAAAGTAAAAAAAAAATCAGAAATGAAGGGGTGCCACTTGGGAATCATGGCACCCCATTTTTTGGACCCCAAAACTCGGTAAAAACTGAGTAATTCGGGACAGTTGGGAGGTATGCTTCCAGGGCAGCCAACACACACATTCATTTTTATGCCCTGGGCATTGCACACAATCTGGCAGTTGATGGAAGGGAAGCCCTTGCGGTTGATGTAGACCCTACCCCACTCACTGAGTGGTGCTTTGATGCATATGTGCATGCAGTCTATTACACCCCACTACCTCAGGGTATTCTGCTATTTGGTGGAAGAGACGCATATTGCTGGCCAATGCCGCACAGGTGTTGGGGATATATACAAGCTCACTGATATGTGCTGACATGGCATCCAGGAACTGGTGGAGTACCTTGGATGCTGATGTCTGTGAAATTCCCATCATATCCCCAGTTGACCTTTGGAAGGTACATGTAGTTAGTAGTCTTAGGCCTACACATACTTTGGTATCCACTGGGATGGGTTCCCCTCTGTTAATTCTGTGTGTGAAGCGTGGCCGGAACAGCTCAACAATTTGCTGTAGGAGGTCCCTGTCCACCCTATAGCACTCCACACTCTCTAACTCATGTAGCCCTTGGTAGGTTTCCCTGGGTCTGGACACTCTTCTCCATCTCCTCACTGTGGGTTGGTCAGCAGCATTCACATCCTCACCACCCTTAGCCTCTTGCACATGCTGGTTTATGATAGCAAAAGCAGTCCCTAACATTTTTGTCTTGCTTTTGTTTTGTAAAATTTCCCCATTTGTATACACCGGTGGTGAAGAGTTTTTAGGAAAAAAACAAGGGGAAAGGTGTTTGCATAGTTTATAGTGGTGTGCTGGGATGGGCTGGTTTGCTGCCTGTGTAATTGGCTGATTCTGATACATTTCACCTTCCAGCTAAGCTAGTTCTCCTTGATTACCTTCCTACTGCTGTTTTCCCTTCCCATTGCCTTCCTGTTTAAGGCCAGGGGCATGCTTCACAAACAGAGTGCTCAAATGTGCACAGAGCTGCTATTTCCTGGTTTACTTTTTTTTCTTTAAAACCCGGTGTGCAGCACAGTGCGCATACCCGCTTAGGCTTTGCAAAGAGTGCTAGCCAGGTTTAGACACACCCCTTAGCTAAGCTACGAGCAATCCTCAGCCACAGGGCTCCAATCCACTTACAGTATGCCTGACACCCCCCCCCCCATGATGTCACCTATATCCTAATCTTGCACCCAGCTATTCATACTCTTACACTGTTGTGACCTGCCTCACATGCTGAGGAACACTGGGATTCACTATCCTTCCCCTCATTTGCATAGGATTGCCTGCTAATGCATAGTTACATGTCTTACACTGAGCCTCCCCTCTTAGCAACCATTACTCACTGGCCAGGCTGTCTTCTGCCTGCCATTGACTTGCATGGCAGAATACTGATTTTAGTTATAATGCTTATTTTAGGTTTATTTTATTATTCTCCCCCGATCCCATTTGCACACCGTTGCCCTATGCTTAAACAGCCAAGATCAGCAAAAAAAAAATTAAAGTTGTTTTTTTTATTTTTTTTTATTGTTTGCAATGCCAATGGCCTTATACTTGGCCATTGGCATGCTTCCTCAATGATATGCAGCCTTTATTTGGCAGAAATGTCCTTGGTTATTAGCCGAGTACATTTCTTCTGCAGTTAGCAGTAGTCTTCACATACTATTACAAGCTTCCTGGATTGCAAAATCACCTCATTTGCATGAATGTCTCATGCAAATGAGGTGATTTGCATACCAGGGCTTAGTCTGTGCATGATTAGTGCAGGAGCTCTCATGCACGCCCCTGCAGGCTGTTCCTGGATTGCACAGCAGACATATTGCCTGCTAGAGCTCCTGCACTAATCATGCATGCCATGCAGGGCATAGAGAATCCGGGGGAATAATTTTACAATCTTTCAAAATAAAACAAAAACATATCCAGTTTAAATAATAATAACAAATTAGACATAATATAAAAAACATTGGTTAAGAATCAATTCAAGGTTTATGACAATCATTTAATATTTAGAGAAATTTTAGGCAGTCTGTAGAGAAATTAAAGGTAAGTGTGTAATTGTTGTATCTTTCGGCTTTTCCCGGTTAGGGGTCGCCACAGCAGAACTCCGGTCCACTAATGATTGGTAGTTGATTTTTATGTGCCAAGTTACCAGCCCTGACACACACTTTTCAACGAAGGTACGCCCATTCATGCATGTCTCCACGCAGAAGATGCTCTAACTGAGAATCGAACTGGACAGCATCTTACTGTGAGGTGACAACGCTACCGCAGCACCACGGAATTGCAATTTGAAGTGAAGGAAAAACAGACATGGTATATTTTGAGAGCCAATAAGAGAGTTAGCAATAAGGAATTAAATGAAGAAGGGAGAGAAAAGAGGTTTAAAGAATGAAGAAGTATTTGTTCACATTTAGAGATAGAGGTTATCCTAGTTTTGAGCAAGAACAGAACCAGATTTAAGCTAGGAAGCCTTTCAGAGTGGTTTTGAATTATGGGAGAATGAGTATAGACCTGATAGATACAGGTAAGGAGTTCCAGGTCTTAGGAAACTTGTATGAGTATAGACAATGCCCAGCAGATTTGCTAGGTTTATAGACAGACAGGAGTTTTTGGTCACTGGATTGCAATGACTGACTGGGAACATAGCTGTGCTGAATGTTTTTTAATGCTGGACAGGCAGATGGATGCTGGATAATTTTATAGGTGGTAAGAAGTTGAGTATGTGTTAGTTGATGTGGCAGTTCTAAACAATTTAGGCTTTCTAGTGCTATACACTGGTGGGTTCTGAAAGGGGTATGTGCTGCAAATTTAGCAACTTTGTTATAGCATTGTTCAAGTTTTAATTTTTGTGAAGCCTAGAGCTTAGTAAGGATGGGAACACCATAAAGAAGAGTCAGGAAGAGGTAAGTAGTAGAAAGTATAATTTTAGTTCCATGGATGAGAAAGTTTTTGTCTGTGTAAGGCATCCCTATTTTTTTATGGGTTTTTCTTATGCAATTTTGTATATTCCAGTAAAACATAAGATTATCATCCACTATCACCCCTAACTGTTTGCTATTAGAAGTGACTTCATTGGTTGGATTATCAAGAGAGAAGATTTTAAATTTTGTGTTTTCATGAGAGCAAGATTTAGGGAAAAACTATTAGGCTGGTCTGTTTTGTGTTGAGCATGAGTTGTGAGTTACAAAGCCATATGTGAGTGGCTGCTAAACTTTCTGAGTATTTTTTTGGAGGTGTACCATGTTGTAAGATGTGTAAATGAGAGTGGAATCATCTGCATATGCTATCAGGCTGGCCTGTTGTGTGGCAGTATAGACAGTGTTAGTGAAAATATTAGAGTAGGGGATCAAGGATACAGCCTTGTGATACACTGATGGTGATTGGGAGATAAGGAGAGAGCACAGAGTACCATTTTACCAACTGATACCTATTGGAGAGGTAGCTTTTGAACCACAGAAGGGTGGCTGAGAGAGATCTGGTCAGGAGATTTGAAGAAGTTTGCCATGACAAACTTGCGGTAAAGGCTTTAGATATGTTAGAAATAAGGAAGAGACTAGTTTGCCATTATCTCTAGTTTTATTAACAGTATCTATATAGGTTAGAAGGGCATTGCTAGTACTATGCGAAGGATGGAAGCCATGCTGCATAGGGGATAGGAGTTCTTCCTGCAGGAGACATCCTAGCAATTGTTTTTGAATACATATTTATAAGGACTGAGACAGGATAAGCAATGCTATTGGCTGCTATTTTTAGGTGCTCACTTGGGAGGGCATTAGCTGAAGAAGAGCACAGTTTAAGTTTGTTTAAAAGTACTTTTATAGAGGATGTGGGCACAGGTTTAAAGGTAAAAGTGGATGTGATGATATGTGGCTGTTGGGTAGGGTTGGGATTAGATGTTCAGGAATCCTTTGTTAGAGATGCTATACTATCTATAAAATAAGAGTTGAACTGTTTTGCAGTTTTCAGTGGTAAATTATTGGGAGAGGAGTTGGGGTTGAATTTTTGGCCAGGATGTATGATTTCTTTAATGGATATCCAGAATTTTTTTAGGGTTGTGTTTAGTATTAGTTTGAAAGTTATTATAATATTGTTTTATGTCTTCAATTATTTGCTTTCAGTATGATTGTGAACATTCTGAAGTTTTCAAGGTATTTATGTATTTTATATTTTTGCCATTCTTTTCATGTTTTTTTTTTTTTTTGTCTATCCTGCATTAGAATTCTACTCTTTTTGGATATAGGAAGTTCTAGTTAATAGATGATAGTGTAGTAATGAGCATTTTTGGATTAAACTTGGAGAGGCTATGTGTTGTTTTATAAATATGTTGTTTAACTAGGTATATGAGATGTCTAGTCATATTGATTGGGAGATGATCACTGAGAGAGTCTGACATTGTACCTGTGGTGGAATATTTACTAAGGTCTGATACTAGGATCCACTCTAATAAAGAATTTCATGTCTTGCTATAATGTGTGGGGCTATTAATTAGTTGTGTCAAACCATATAAGTTCATACTAGATTTCATTTGGTCATAACTGTTATTTAATATGTACACACTACTAACTTTATTTTTTCTCACAGTGATCTTCACTGAAATGCTCGTGTTTTTTTGTTTTTTTTTTAACCTGTATCTACTAGAAAACTGTATGGAATACTACTTTGCATAGACTAACAAGAAAATATGTATCCTGCATCTTACAGTATGTATACTGTTGTACTATCTAATTATTGTATATTGTTTGTATTTCTGTGGAGCTTTTCTCCCTGGGCCTCCACCGAAAATGGACTTGCCCAGTTGGACTTTTCCGGTAAATAAATGTAAATAAATAAATAAATAAATAGATGTAGGGAGGTTAGATTTTATGTCCAACCAATCGACATTCACATCACCCAGTAATATTTTTTCTTCTGGAAATGTTAAGGATATCAAATGTAGGATATCTTCCAGTATAGCTGGATTGTTGCCAGGAAGGATATAAAGGACAGTAATGCATATTTGTTTATAATTATTTATTTTGAGGCAATCAATAAGAAGCTCTAATGAACTGAATTTTGGTGCTGGTTTGCTGTAAGGGGACATGTGGTAGGTTGTTGTTGTGTCTTTCAGCTTTTCCCGGTTAGGGGTTGCCACAGCAGAACTCCGGTCCGCTAATGATTGGTAGTTGATTTTTACATGCCGAGTTACCAGCCCTGACGCACAACCTTCAAAGAAGGTATGCCCATTCACACATGTCTCCACGCAGAAGATGCTCTAGCTGAGAATCGAACCAGACAGCGTCTTACTGTGAGGCGACAACGCTACCGCAGCACCAGCACCGCGTGGTAGGTAATGGGAAATATTAAATCAATAGCAGCACCTTTTCTCTTTATGCTGTAATTATGCATGATATTACAGCCAGGAGGTATAACATCAAAATAATTTATGCTGGGTTTAAGCCAAGCTTCAGTTACAACACGAAAATCAGGCTTTTGTAAAGTAATCCAGACATGAAGTTCAGCAGTTTTATTTCTTATACTTCTATATTTATTATATAAAAAATTAGATCAACAGTGTTGGGGACTGGTTGTCATTGGGTTACAGAATTATGTGTAGCAGAATTATGTTTATGGTCATTGTAATAGGTAGGGCAGGATTAGGGTGAATATCTCCTCCTAGAAGAATTTTAGTATATTGAGGAATAATGCATACTTATTTTTTATTTATTTATTTATTTTTTACAAAAACCCACTCTGAAACAAGACAAACAATTTGGAATGCTTTCATTTTCAGACTACTTCCTCCTCCTCTTCTTCCTTTGCTACAGTATCTTGCAGCTAACTCTCTAAATATATAACTTCGCATGCAAATCAATGCTTAGTCTTCTTGGGCTTGTGTACTGCTCCATGTAATTCTGTTAACCTTCCTCTCAGCTTTTATTTTCCACTGTTCAACTCATAGAGTTAACTATCTCTGGAAACCTTCTTACCTTTTGCTATAGCTAAATCTTACTGATTGTTTTTCCTCAACATTTGTACTTTGCTGATTTAGTGGTTGGGCCCCAGCTCCCTCAACCTACCCCCAATTCCCACACACCTCCTCCACCTCTGCATTTTAACTATCCCAACTCCACCTCTACATTTCTCCCAACCTATTTCTGCATTAAAGCTATCAGAACATAACACTATGGCAGTTGCCCTATAATTAACATCTATGACTCATTTACTTCAAGTGCTGCTACCCAGCTGGTCCTTTTAGATGTTAAGCTGCTGTATCTGTAACTGCTGTTTCCCAGTAGCATTTTACACTACAAACTAATATCTTCAACGATAACGTACATCTTAAGCAAATGACTCTGTTAAACCAAACTAGTCTGTCTCCTCAACATATTAGCACTCTTTAGCAACTACCATACCTGACAGATAAATATAATTCAATTAATAGTCTTACAAATCCACATTCACTAAACTAACAGTTGCCAAGTTTATCAATCACCACAGCACCCACACTGTGCCAGCAAACCTTCTTAGACTTTTTCAATTAGAGGTATCTTAAAACTAAGTATGTTACCATATGAAATACAGTACAACTAAGGCACAAATGCATATGGCTACATAGTTTCCTTAATAATGTTTTCACCCAGAAAAATCAGTGGAGACATTCACCCAAACCCTGGCCTCGCACAACAGCAAAAAACTCACACTAACAACACAGTATTAAATGTGTCATTCTCTTCTCTTCTTATCTCCCATTCTTCAAGTTCCATACTTCTCTTCCTAAATATCAGTTTTAGAACCATATGCAATAAAATCCAGGACATACAGGCTTGTGTTGCCACACATTACCCAGACATAATCATAGCTACAGAAACATGTCTGGAAAAAATACATAAATGACAATGAAGTTATACTGCCTGGTTTTAGTATAATTAGCCTTGACAGGCCAAATAAGCAGGCAGGCAGAATAGCCATCATCTATAAGAATTCCCTAAATATAATGAGATATGGACATGAGATACCAGAGTTTAATAATGCAGAACTACTTATATCACATCTCAAAATCAATAATAGGAAGACACTTTGTTTAGCAGCCATATCTATCCCACCAGGTAAAACATTACCACTGTGGAAAATATTCTATACATGGTATCCCACCATGTACAGCATGAAACAATAATAGTAGGAGACCTAAATATAGACTGTCAGCTTATCAATAGCAACACCCCTTCTGATTCCATAAACCTATATGGCTTTACACAGCTAATTACACAAGTCACTAGTCCCCACAAAAGTACTTGTAGGCAATCAACTTTAGAGTGGATTCATATTAACAGGCACAACAAAGGATCTATATTAGTTCATCAAAATGGTATTCCAGTGAACACCTATTCAGCAACCCATAATCAGTAAAAATTGCATCAGCAATTCATTGAATTTACTAAGTGTAACTAAATCATTGTCTAAAGTAAAAATGATCAACTTTTACATGACTCAAACTCACCAAAGTGGGGGGCTTTGCCCCCCACACTCCCCTAACTATATATACCAACTCCGAGATCGCACTACAGTGGAGAACAGGGCAAAGTCCTGTACTTGTCCGTTGTCCTTCGGGCAACTATTTTGTTGCCTTTAGTGAATTCAATGAATTGTTGAAGCAATTTTCACTGATTATGGGCCACTGAATAGGTGTTCGCCAGAATACCATTTTGGTGATATAATATGGACCCTCAACAACATTTCGGCAGATAGTAGCCTTCTAGACAGCCTAAGTGACCATCTACCTACTCATGCCCTGATGCTCTCAGAAGTTACAATACCCAAGATAAACATATAATTTACAACCAAGTTTGTAACGCAAAAAAAAAAAAAATAAATAAACTTTTCACAAACACACTTTTATTAAATCCTTAAGAGAATATAACTGGAAAATACTAAAATCTATGTCCTTAGACTCTGGTCTCACATTTCAATGAGATATTTCTAAAAATCGTTAATAACCTTTCCCTAGTATGTAAAAAAAGGGTCAACTCCAAACCTGCACTATGGCTAACAAAGGAAACTGAGAAATTAATGCTATAGCATGACAAAGTCTGGAAACAGTGGCTCAGAAACAGAAGACAAAATACATTTCAACTTTTCAGGTAACTAAGGAATAGGACAAAATTCCAAATAAAACATGACAAACAAATATATTATAACATCCTCCAAATTAAACATCAAAATAACCCAAGACTCTTCTAGATATCCATAAACAATCTTTTCCATTATGATGCAATTACCACCAACATCCCTACATCCAACTATACTACTGATTCAATCCCCACACAGTTGAACAGATATTTTATACAGACTATATTGTCTTTTACAAATATTAGTACTTCCACTACCATCTCAGTACCAGCAGCCTCTGCTAAATATCCTCAGATATTTGACTTCAGCCCAGTACCTATCTCCACATTAAAAAAATCCTACATAAACTAAAATCGACCACCCTAGTTGCTGACTAACTCCCCTTAGACCACTTAAAATATTTGCTGGTGCACCAGTCTCTATTTTGATAAACAGATCTATAACCAAAATATATGGTCCTGCCTTCTGGAAAAAAAAATCCATTATAATACATTTACACAAAGGTGGCATATCTTCTTCTGGTTAGGGGATGCCACAGCGGATCATCAGTGCACTCATGATTGGCAGTGGAGTTTTGCAGTGTCAAGTTGCCAGCCTAGCGCTCAACCTTCCACAGAAGGCACACACACACCAATTTAGACTGTCCAATCCACCTACTACATGTCTTTGGGAAGAAACTAGAGCACCTGGAGGAAACCCATGCGACCACAGGGAGGACATGCACACTCTGCACAGAAGGCACCCCAGCCAAGAATCGAACTGAAGAACCTCTTGCTGTGAGGCAGCAACACTAACTGCTGCACCACCGCAGCCGCCTGAAGGTGGCATATCTATAGAGTTTAATAACTGCAGGCCAATTGCAATCCTCTCCTTTCATTTAAAATACTTGAAAAAATGTATTCATGATCAGCTTCTACATCACCTAAATTGAAATAATCTGCTCTCGGAAGCACAGTATGGTTTCAGACCCCCCCCCCCCCACAGCAAAACCACCACACTGCTTCATTTCACCAATACTATAAACAAGTGCCATCTGTGTTTCTAGAACTACCCAAAGCTTTCAACACTGTATCACATGAGGATGTATTCACAGAACTCTTGTTTACATGTCTCTCCCAATCCTCCCTTAAATGGTTCCTTACATACCTATCTAGAAGGCAACAAGCAGTCAAATGGCAAGAAGACCTCATTTCCAGTTACCATAGGGGGTCCTCAGAGCTCTCTTCTAGGGCCTCTTCTTTTTAATATTTTTATAAACAAGATTCACACTGTCATATACCAAGGAAATATAGTACAATATGCATAATATTTGAATTTAATATGGACAGCACCCACAGTATCAAGTTTAAAAGAAATCAAATTTATTTCTCTTACATCAAAACCCGGCTGAAATATTCAAACCTTCTCCTTAATCCCAATAAAAGAAAACTGATGCTCTTCACCCCAAAACATTATTTCCATAAAAAATCTTTCTTGTTTACATCTGCAAATAATATTAAAATTGAAGTAGTACTACAGAATAAATTACTGGGCATTGTAATAGACGACATTCTTAAATTTGATCAACATATTTCTTCAAGCAATTAAAAAGACCTATCAGAAAACTGGATGCCTTTATAGGCAAAACAGTGTGTCTTATAGATCCAGCAAGAAAAAACCCTAGGATCATCCTATTTGCTTCAAAACCTCTTATATGCACTACCTATCCTTAAAAACCTTAGCTCTACACTAAAATCCAAACTAGACTCCTGTTACAACTAAGTAGTCACATTTTCTACCAACACTGCCCACCAAGCTCACCACTGCCAAGCCAAGGAAACCACAGCTAAGCTGGCTAGAGCTTAACAACCCCATAACATACTCTCAGCTACTTATGGAATACAAAATGATACATTATTCTGAACAATGCACTGCATTAAAACATATTATTGCCCTACACCTCTACAAGAGACCTCCATTCTGATAATACATTTCTACTAAGCATTACTAAAGCAAATAATTCTTTAGGAAACTCACTATACTCCTGTACATCTCCAAACTTTCTAACAGTATAACTACACATGTAAAAATGATTAACAAACTCCCAAGCTATAAACTCCAACTCAAACAATACCTTACCCAATCCTGGTCATGCTCATGGTCATCATGAGGTTGAGATGTCTAGGGAACCATAGACTTCTTATTGCTTATCACTGTGTGCAGTGTGTGTTTACTTTTATGTCTAAGTTAAAGTAAGTAACATGATCAAATTAAAATACAGATAAAAAACTGAATTATAGCAGAGACAATCTGCTAGAACTTTGACTATTAATCTCTCCATGTGAAAGGCTTGCTGAGTCACTGTCTGTGGGGTCTGTGAGTCCTACAATATACTACAAACTCTGCGAGTTAGGAATCATGTTCAAATATGGTCTGAAGTATTACGTGTAAGCAGAGTCAACTTTTACCAGTTACAGAAGGAAGAGAAGATGAAAGAAATGTGAAAGATTACAAAAAACACGGATCCCAGGCTAAAATCACTGCCAGATTAAAAGCTAACCCCTACAGCCTTCACTTCCATATATTTTACTGGCAAATGTTCACTCTTTAGAAAATAAAATGGACTCCCTAAGACTAGAGCTAACTACTCAAAGCAAGATGAGAAACTGTTATCTTCACAGAGACATGGCTAAATTCCAACATTAATGATAGTGCAGTTGATGTGGATGGGCTTTAGCAGACAGATCCCAGACTCTCAGTGGGAAATCTTGTGGAGGAGGAGTCCGTATTTACATCAAGAATAACTGGTGTTCCAACTGTGAGATGCTTTCTACTCACTGCTCTGAAAATATAGAGTACGTCGCTAAAATGTAGACCATTCTACTTGCCTAGGGAATTCAATGTGGCTAGTATGACAGTTGTATACCTTCCTCCCAGTGCTAATATAAATGAAGCACTGGCTACACTATACCAGCTGATCAGTGAATTGCATAACCAGAATCTGGACCATGTTCACATAGGATCAGGAGACTTCAATTAAGCAAGTCTGAAGTCAGTTCTACCAGATTGCTATCAGCACATAGATTTTGCAACTATGGGTGAGAGTATATTGCATAAGGTCTATACCATTATCAAAATAACATTTAAGGCAGTGCCTCACCCACACCTGGGAAACTCAGACCATCTCTCTATAATGCTAGTTCCAGAGTATGGACCATTATTAACTAGATGGAAGCCATCCAAGAAATAATTAAGGATATGGCCGAGGGAGCAGGCTCAGCACTTCAAGATTGGTTTGAAAGCACAGATTGGAACATGTTGAAAGAGGCAGCCACTGTAACTCAGCATAACAACCTATGTGAGTACATAGAGTCTGTGATGGGATATATATCAAAGTGTATGGATGATGTGACAGTCAATAAAAACATCACCAGACAGGCCAACCAGAAACCCTGGCTTAAAAGAGGGGAGTACATGCTTCTGAGAGCACACAATGCTGCCTTTAAGTTGGAGGATAAGGATGCCTTTAGGTTAGCCAGAGCAAATCTAAATAAGAGTATGGGAGTTGCCAAATGTGCCTATGGACAGAAAACTCAGAGTCACTTCATAGACCTAAAAGACTCCACATGTCTGTGGCAAGGAATTCAATCCATAACAGATTACAGGCCCTCATCTTCTCAGCGCGATGACAATATCAAATTTCTCAACAAGCTCAACAGATATTTTAGCCGGATTTAGGAAAAGAACAACACTACAGCATCAAAAGTCTTTACCAGACAGGATGATGAAGTGCTCTGTCTCAACCCAGCTGATGTTCATAGGACCTTACTCAGAGTAAACCCAAAGAAAGCATCTTGACCTTTGAACATTCTGGGGTGGGTATTCTGGGATTGTGCTGATCAACTGACAAACATCCTCACTGATATCTTTAACACCTCATTGAGTCAGGCCATCATACCCAAATGTTTTAAAAACACAACCATCATACCATTGCCCAAGAAGTCTCCACCATCAAGCCTTAATGACTACCACCCTATAGTGCTCACCTCCACCTTAATGAAGTGAATTGAAAGGCTGGTGAAGGACTATATAACATCAAGACTTCCTGCACCTTTTGATTCACTCTAATTGCTCCACTATAGATGCTATTTCATTGACACTTCACTTATCTCGGGGCCACCTGGAAAACAAAAACTACTATGTGCATATGCTATTTATAAACTTCAGCTCTGCCTTCAACACAGTCATCCCCCAGAATCTGATAAAGAAATTTGTTCAAATGGGTATTAGCACCCTACCGTTCAACTGGATATTAGACTTCCTCATAGATAGACCCCAGACAGTATGCGTTGGGAAGAACACCTCAGAAAGCATCATTATGAACACTGGGGTACCACAGGATTGTATCTTGAACCCCTTGCTGTTCACTTTGCTGACCCATGACTGCATCACCAAATAGAGTTTGAATCACATAATTAAGTTTGCAGATGACTCAACAGTTGTGGGTCTGATCAGCAATGATAAGGAAACAGCTTTCTAAGGGGAGGTTAACCAACTGATTGTGTGGTCCGTCAACAATAACCTGGCACTGAATTTGAACAAGACCAAGGAGATAATTGTTGACTTCAAAAGGAACCATGGAGTGCACTTTCCACTCACAGCCCACAGAGAAACAGTGCAGAGGGTAAAAAGCACCAAGTTCTTAGGGGTATATATTGCAAAAGAATAATCATGATCCATAAACACAAATTCCATTGTCAAGTGGGTGCAACAACATCTCCATTTTCTGTGAAGAATGAGAAAAATAAACCTTCCACCTCATGTTTTGACAACCTGCTACAGGGGCACTATGGAAAGTATCTTGTCAAACAGTCTTTCGGTATGGTATGGAAACTGCTCTGCTTCGGATCAGAAGTCTCTCCAAAGGGTCGTAAAAGTGGACAAGAAAATTATTAAGACCACTCTTCCATCTATTCATGACCTATACTTGTCTTGATGTGTCAGCAGAGCAATTAAAATAGTCAGGGACTTCACTCACCCCACCCATGGACTGTTTTTCCTTCCAATCATCTGCCAAACGCTATCGTAGTATGCAGTGCAAAACTACTAGATACAGTAAGAGTTCTTTCCACAGGCCATCAGACTGCTCATCTCTACTAATAACATGCATGATGCTGGCCATCAAGTACAGTAGATATCTATGTTGATGAGAACTCATATTTTCATGCAATAACTCAATGCTAGTCTCAACTAATATTTTGGTGCAGTAAACCAACCCATGTGAAAATAGCCTTCTTTTGCAATAATGATAACTGTTAGAATTCTGTGCAATAATGTACTGTTTAGATTTGTTAAATGTTTTGGGTGTGATGTCTCTAATGGTTTGCTGTGATATAGTAATGTCTGTTGTAATGCTAATTGTGATGTTTTGCACATTGAGTCCGGAGAAATGAAATTCCATTCAGTCTGCACTGTTGTGTGAAGTCTGAATGACAGTAAAGTTTACTTTGACTTACTTTGACTTTGACAAACTTTTTGTCCTTCTCTACTTAAATCTTTACATCCCTAATAACTTTCTCTCTTGTACTTGAATCACTATGCTCCTTTTCACCCTTACCTGTTCATAGGTTCATAGGTGTGTACTAGGCTAATGGCCCTGGAGCCTATATAAATCTAGCCCAAGAAATTCCCTGCCATCATGCCATCTGAAGTTGGTTCCCAGTGCCTCTGTCAAGCAAGGCAACTTAGGTGATCTACGAGGTGAACTGCCGTCCAAAGTTAGCTTCCCGTGCCCCTGTCAAGCAGGGCCATTGAAGTGATCCCTGAGGTGAACTTCCTATTGCCCATCCACTCATCAAGATTTCTCTTGAAGAGGGCCAGTGATGTGCTCTGCTTGACATGAATGGCGTGTTTGTTCCAGAGTATGGGAAGCCTCTGGGTTAGGAACCTGTCCCTCCAGCATGTTCTGGTGGTAATGAGGTTTAGGTCCCTGGATCTTGTGGCACAGAGGGATTGGGATTTCTTTAGGTGTAGCATATCTTAGAGCTCTGGGTCAGACATGGCTTTCTAGGTCAAGCAGAGATTGCCTCTAAGTAGGCGATATGAGACAGAGTGTAGCTGAAGTTTTTTGAGTCTGTCAGTATAGGGCATATGGCTAAGGCCTAAGATCCTCTTAGTTAGATATTTCTGTGGCCTTTCCAGTTGTTGTAGGTGTCTAGTGAGCTACATACCAAATGGGGTGTTATATTCTATAATAGGTCTAATGAGGGATGAGTAAAGAGGGATTTAGACCTCTTTCTACCTGGATGAGAAACCTTTTCTGATGAGATGTGCTAGATAGAAGGACTTTCTGACCACAGTGGCAATGTGGTTATTAAAGGAGAGATTGCTGTCAATCTGTGTTGCCAGGTCTCTTATCACTCCTTCGGTGTTTAGCAGGCTTCTGCCTATGTGGTAGTTTATGATTGAGCTTAGGGCCATGGTTCTTGCACCAGTCATTGGTCTCAGTGAGGCCTTGTTGTAGGATGTCTACATCGGTTGGAGAATCAATAATGGCTCTAAGTTTGCAGTCATCTGCAAATTTGGTCAAACAGAGTCCCTTTGTGTTGACTTGGACTTCTGAGAAGTAGATGCCAAACAGGAGAGGACCCAGGACCGATCCCTGCCAAACGCCACTTGTAACTAGTCTGTAGTCAGATTTAAGGACCGCTACTTTTACAGTGTGGGTTCTATCAGTGAGCCAGTTGGCTACCCATCTTATGACATAAGGATTTATGGCTAGTTTAGTGAGCTGATTCCTGAGTGAGGGATGGTGTTGATGGCCTTGGCAAGCTCTAGGTAGGCTGTGTAAACTACCTTGCCCTCATCCACAGCTCTGGTGACAGACTCAAAAATGTCTATCAGGTTGAGTAGGCATGATCCACCTTCACATACCCAAACTGTGTGGGGTACAGAGTTTGGAGATTCCCTATGTTCCTGTTAATAAGATCCATGATGATGCACTCCATGGCCTTACATATCAGACTCATCAGGCTAATGGGATGGTAGTTCCCAGGATCCGTAGTCATTCCCCCTTTGTGGAGTGGGATGACCATAGCAGTGCACCATTTGTCAGGAACAAAGCCAGAAATGAGACTGTGATTGAACATGGCACTCAGGTGTGGTGCCAGTTAATTTTGTAGTTCATGTAGGACAGAGCCCGGGATATTGTCAGGTCCAGTGGAAGCTGTATTTTTGGCTTTGGACAGTGCGGTTTTTACCTGTGTAGTCATGATGATATGGATTTGGCATTCCTCAGGTATTGTGATTGGCCCTTTGGGGGGTGAAAGGAGGGTAAGGTTCGCACTGAACTTTTCGGCGAATATGTTGGCAATATCAGTTGGTTCTATATTTGTATTGCCATTGTGCTGTAACTCGAAGCAGATCTGAGTCTTGCCAAGTAGATTCTTGACATCGCTATAGAATGCCTTGTGGTTGTCTTAAGAATCTGCAGCAATTTTGCTTTCATAGCTAGCTTTAGACGATTTGATAAGTGATCTTAGTTTTTTGCTGAGGCTAACAAGGGAGGTTTTCCAGTCTTGGGATTTCATTCTTTTCTGCTACAGTTTTTTTCCTTCTGTTGTAGAGTTTGTTAATGGTAGAGGACCACCAGATTGACTTCCTTTTTATGGAGGAAAGCATCTTGGTTCTGTTTTATATGGCTCATTCCATGCACTTGTTTATGTGCTCATATAGTGCATTGATGTATAATTCAGCAGTCATGCACCTATTTTCTATTTGCGTGGGCATCGTGAAGTTTGCCACTTTTGTTTTTAGAAGCCAAAAATTGTCTTTGGAGAAGGTTTTACATTGGTTTCCTTTAGTGAGGGTACGGGTGGAATGTGAACATGTCCATAGTGATAAGTTTGTGGTCAGATCTGACCAGGGAGGAATTGATTTCAGGTGTAGAGCAGTGGTCGCCCATGTTGGTAATGACCAGGTCAAGGATGTTTCTATCCCTGGTGGGGGTAAGAATGATTTGGTCTAGGGGACTGGAATTAATGAATTCCAGAAAATGTTGCGCAAGTCCATTGGTACATGAGTAATTTACCCAGCTAATGGAGGGATAGTTAAAATCTCCCAGTATAAGGATATTGGGCTGTACCGTAATATTTTCCAGTGTGTTTAGGAATGTGGAGTGGGAGTCTTGGGACATGGTGGGGAATCTATAGCAAGCTACAACCTGGATTGCAGTTTTTCCAAGTGTTAGCTGTACCTGAAGTATCTCAGATGCATTAGGTTGGGCTATTTGTCTGGAGGTGTACATATCTTTTATGAATATGGAGACACCTCCGCCTTTAGTGCTTCGGTCCGGATTAGGGGCCGAAAGGCGTGGTATGAGTTATAGCCTGGTAGTGCTGGGGTGCTCTCCGGAACCTTGAACTAGGTCTCGGTCACTGCACAGATGTCGATGTTCTCCATTTTTAAGAGTGCTTCAGTGAGTGCATTTTGAGATTTAGGCTTCTAGCTTTGAGTAGCATAACCCTCAGATTTTGTTTGCTTGTAACTGTTATGGGGGTCATTTTGTCTTCAGGACATTGCCTAAAAAAGGCACTATAGGGGCAGCAAGAGCCTTGGTCGTATCTGGAATCCCAGGGGTGACAGGTGCAGGCCATCTCTGGTGAAGCATTGAGGTCTGTCAATCATGTCATCCCAGACAGACAGATACTGGATCCCCTTAGAATGACACCAGAAACTTAGCCAATTGTTAAAGTCAATCATTTTCTGTTTGTACTGTTGTATCATTCTGGGTGACGGTAGGATGCTACTCAGAGCTAGGGTCATACCTGCCTGGGCTACAAAATCCAAGAGCTCCTCTATGTCTCTTTTCATGTAGCTCAGGGAGGTATGTCCCAGGTCGTTCACACCAACATGGACAATGACAGAGTCATATTTGTACCTGTTGTGGAGTGACTTGAGTGTGTGTGTGTTATGTGGTGAATCCTGGCACTTGGCAGGCAGCTGACCGTAACTTTCTCCTTCTTCAGCCTTGTAAGTGGGACATCAGTGTGCCTTACTATTGAGTCACCTATGACTAGTGTACTGGGTAATTTGTATTACCTTAGGGGCTTTGGTTGTGTGGCACACTGCTTATGTGAGCTATGTGTTACATGGTTTGTGCTGGGATGTGGTGGTTGTTTGCAGTTCTGCCTTGGAGGTCTCTGTTGTTTGGGAAGATGTTTATTGACAGCCTCTGCAAAAGTAGTGTGTGTTTTGTGTTACTATTGAGGGCTGTGGTGGTGTATGTTCTGGGGGGCTACGTGTTGGATGTGGTGTGGTGCAGGTGTTAACCTTGTCCTCCTGACTGCCTAATTCAATCTTGGCTGGAGAGTGCTTGGCTTCCAGTTTGGCTATATATGTGCATCTCTCACAAGTCATTGTGTTGAGGTGTAAGAGAAAGGGGTTGTCTTTGTACATGAGGCAGTTGCTACATTGCCTCAGCATGCTCAGGTTCGCCAGGTTGACAGAAGAAAGCACAGGGAACTGACCTTTATACATGCCTGGTTAGATGTTCAATATATTTAAGCACTGGAGCTGCTATCTTACTCTCCTTTGTGGAGAGATTTAGTGCTGGTAGCAGTATATATGCTACAGTAAATGCTACAATTAGTTGTGAGCAAGTGCTGGTCTTCAATTAACTAGTTTGAGTGCAAACCTGTGAAAGCTAGCAAGATGTAAGGGAAATTTTGAAGAGAAGACTTTCAGGCCCCGGTAATACTTTGCCCTAGCTTAGCAGCGCTGCTCATCAGGCAAACCTGGGCAAACACAGGCATTTAAGGCAGAAAGTTAAAAGGGATAGAAAGCAGCCCAAAACAGTAAACACACTTTTAAGGCAAGTAAAGGCTAGTGCACTTAAGTGTGTAGCCTACAACAGTAAATACAGTGGAAATAACTTACAAAATGACTAAAAAGTGCAGTAAGCAATTTTAAATAGCAAAATACAGTATCAGTAAATGCAGTAAGCTAGAAACAGCTAGTTTAAAGTGCAGACAGCAAATATAGGCAACAAAAGGCAAATGGAGGTATTTATGGTCAAAGTCTCTCTCCTTTCTGCTACTGTAGTAGTTTGCAGGATTTCCAAACAAGATCCACAGAGCTAAAACAAGCACAAGCCCAAGCAAGCACGGGTTTTTAAAGCAGAAAGTTAAAAGGGATAGGAAGCAGCCCAAAATGGCCAATAAGATACAACTCCAGAGCTGGAAACCCCTCCTCTAGTGATAGATAGGCTGCTCAGTACTAACCACTCCCATTGATAAACAGAAAGACTTTCCTCTACCACAGCGAGGTCTGGACAACTCAGAAACTCAAAATACAGTCCTGGAATCAGCAAATCTGAAATCCAGACTATTCTAGCTAGAGAAAAATGGTGGGAAATGAGCAAACAGGATTTTTTCTTTTTTTTATGGAAAAACAGTCATAAAACCAATTTAAACAGCAGTAAACACACTTTAAGGCATAGAAAAGGCTAGCCCACTTGAGTGTGTAGCCTACAATAGTAAATACAGTGGATACAACTTAAACAATGACTAAAAAGTGCAGTAAGCAATTTTAAATAGCAAAATACAGTATCAGTAAATGCAGTAAGCTAAAAATGGCTTGTTTAAAGTGCAGAAAGTAAATATAGGCAAAAAAAAGCAAACAGAGGTACTTATGGTCAATCAAAGTCTCTCTTTCTCCTTTCTGCTGCTGTAGTAGTTTGCATGATGTCCAAACAGGATCCACAGAGCTAACACTTCTCCTCTTGCTTTTTTTCTAACTGACCCTTGCACTGCTTTACCCCTCTTGTGCATTCCCTGTATAACAAAGTCATAAACCTTCTAGATATACCAGTTTAGAATAGGCAGTCTCAATTTCATAACACAAGAAATACAAACAAAGGCAAAAATAAAAAGACATAACAATAGGGACACATTTTAAATATTGCTCTTAAAAATGCAGAAAGATGCTACTAGAAAAGAAGTTTTTTTTTTGTTACCATACATTTTCTGAAGGATTTGAAGTCGGAAACTGAAATGTTTGTCATCATGTAGTAAATTCAATCTTCACTGAAGAAAAACACAACTTTTATGAGAAACAAAACACAAATATGAGGCAAAAATCTGGCCGGTTGAGAGATGTGATTCTATACCATGCTCCCTCAGTCATACACTATTAACCACTATCCTCCTGTACAATACTAATATCTCCCCTCACACATAATTTTATAATTTACTTCATTATATCTTTTGAATTTCTTACAAATCTGTGTGGTACTAAAATCTCCCATCCTACATAATTTTATAACTTACATCAGTATAAATCTAGAACTCCTTGCAAAACTTTTTTTTTACTGAAATGGAAGAACATTAAACTTCTTTACAACAATGGGCCAGATTCAGGAAGCCTCCGTGTAAGAGTTATAACTCTTACACGGAGGCTGCAGTTAAACTGTGTGATGTCAGCATGTCATGCATATGCATGAGGTGCATGAGGCATGCTGAATCACACTAGTAACTCTTACACGGTCCGTGTAAGAGAGTAGGGGGCGTGTCTGTAGGCTAAGCTCTGCAAGTGGACACGCCCCCGGAAGACTAGAATGGCTGAAAGTAAACAGCCACGAGAAAGGCCATGAAAATGTGAATAAACACACTATACAACACATGCCCCGACTGGCCATCAGTGTATAAAGTGAAGAGATGTCATAAAATTAAATTAAAACCTTCTTTTTTGTTAAACCCGTAAATGTTTGCTACTGTGTGCTGGTGTGCTACTAGCGCAATCACAGTTAGCAGTCAGTGGAAAAGGATATAAGAACTAAATATGCAAAGTAAGCCAAGAAATAATAGCTTAGCGGTAGAGTAGCTGCCCTAAGAGTAGGCAGGCAGGGTTCGAGCCCCTACAACAACCTTTTTTTTTTGTAAATAAGCACTAAAAGCCCCTGACAGTATTGTACAAATGTAAATGTATTCCCTTTTGTAAAATGGAATGAAATAGAGCATATATTTTGAAGTAACATAAGAATAAAAATAGTCAGAAATGTACTGATAGCTAAGCTGCCGTGAGACAGAGTGCCCGTAGCTGAGTAGTGTTTAAAAAGCTGCAAACTGCGTGCCCGTTGCCAAGCAGCGGGTAAACAGGCTGAAACTGTGTGCAATTAGCTGAACATGTGTGTCACTAGCCAATTAAGATTTATCCCAGCGCACACCGTTTGCGCTCCCACAGGCTAACTGCCAGTGCGCGTTACCTCCGCGCAAATGAGCGCAGAACAGGTTTAAAGTGCTTAAAAGTGCTTTTGGCATGTTTGATTGACAGGTCCTCAACTCATTTCTGTCAGGAAAAGCAAAAATCAGTTGCCAGATTCGAACCCAGGATACCATGCACTAGAGTCAAGGAACTAAACCACCAAGCCATGACAGCAATACCTAGAAATGCAGAAATAGCATATATATGGGATAAAACCCAGAATGGAGCATGAGAAAGCATTTTCAGTGAAGTAGATACAATTCCAAAACGGCCAATCAGAGAAATGTGCGGGAAAAGCGGCATATATAAGCCCCATAGGCGGGAATACACAGCATAACTGATTGTAGAACAGACTTGCAGTCAGCATGAGTGGAGTAGGTGAGGGACGTTGCTTTCGAGCACAGCGTTGGGGCATTGAGGAGTCCAGATACATGGTCTGGCTCCTTGTCCATAATCACGAGGCCCAACTCATGCAGGGCCAGGTCTCATGGGGAGCATATAGGGCAGAGGCGTGGGACCAGTTGGCTCATGATCTGACCAGTGCTACTGGCATTCCACGCACTGGTGAGCAGGTCCGTCACCACCATGCGGACCTGAAGAGACGCAAGCAGGACCAATTGAACCGTTGGATCCAGGAGGCCCGGCAAATGCCCAACGCCCCACTACTGAGTAAGTCACATTTTACTCATGTATGTAAGGATTTCAACCAGCTGATACCATGGAGATGTGTAGTCCAATATTATTCCCTTTGTATTACAGCTGCAGGTGTCCGCTCTGCGAATCGTGAGATGCACGCCAGAAGGCTGGTGCGGCTGCCGCACCATGCAGGTTAGTAACCCCACCCAGTACTTGTAAATAAATATTATTATGTACCATGTATCAGAACAGTGCAGTGTATTGATTAAAAGTAATATAATGTGCAAGCAGGAATTGAAAGTCTGCAGGTATGGCTGCAACAAGTTCATCAGTATGCAAGTGTAACTGGAAATATAATTGATAGAATTAAACAGTGCTGTAATACAGATGTCCCATCATTAATTAAATATACTGTAACCTGCAGTAGTCTCAAGAGTACAGCTTCAGAATCTGAGGTAGTCACATGTGAGATATATCCCTGTTCAAATGCTGAATCATGACAGAAGTGAGGCTGTTGGAAAGTGTTTGAATCACCACAGGTCTAATATGTGAACAAAGCCTAGAAGTACCAACCTGAACTGTGAAGTTGCAGAATGTGTGAGAGTGACAGAAAGGCTCATGTATGAATAAATAAAGTAGTAATAACCCCTGAATATATAAGCCTCAGTGTGTTTCTACAGAACTAAATGCATGTGGGAAGTACAAATTAACATCCCAAACTGATTTCAGTGTGTCTGAATCTGGAATGTCTAGGTCAAAATCTGTATATGGTGATAACAGTAAACAATTTGCAGATAGAATGAATGATTATCTGACAGACTAAACAGCCATAGTTGTCCCCTGTCCTGTCATCAAAGTGTAGCAGGATGATGTATCTGATCAAATTCAAAATAAGTAGGATAGTGATGTATGTGTAACAGGTGTAGCATGACAGTCAAATAAAGATTATTTTGAAACATCAGCCTCAACTTAATTGTGTACCTATGAGAAATGTGAATCAATGTGTAACATATGAATGTGTCATCACTTTCTATCCCCACCCAACCCTATAATTCCATATAACAACATCCACTAAATAATGGTATGTGAACATTTCATTAATCATGGACATTTGTCCGTTTCAAACATATATGCATGTCTGTTCGTGCATGTGCCCTGTTCATACCTGCAAATCTGATGGCCTGTTGCCATTAATCAACCCTGCATGTCGTTTGACTGTGTTTTGCTGTTCAAATAATGCATGTGATATTGATATGCCCCTTGTTCAATGGTGTTCATATCTGGGTGTTTGTTTGATGGGAATACCAATGCATGCTGTTACAACTAATCTGAATGGAATAAAATGCCACTAACCCAAACTAACATAACTACTCACAAACCTAGAACGCTTGGGAAGGCAGGTCCCAGCGGACCCACCTCTCCCACCTCAGCTGGCGACTGCACCTGGCACTAGTGCCCAGGCCGGACCCCCCTCCGGTGGCCCTGTGCCACCTTCGGGTGGAAGCGCTGCAGGGGATGGGGCCCGTCCCCCCTCTGCAAGTGTGGCCGGAGGGGTTCGTCCACTCACCCTCCGCGGTGTCCGGTCTGTGGTGCGTAGGGAGATCCAAGACACTGTTCTTGGACCCCTACGCCAGCTTGAGGCTCGTGTGGCACAGCTAACGGCCCCGGCCGTTGCCCTGCCTACACAGCCCCAGCACAGCCGCGTCCTGGGCTGTGAAGGAACAGTGGCAACTGCCTATGGGTGGGGATATCAGTTCCACTGTTGCCATCTGTGGGCTCGTGCATCTCGGATATCCCAACCTCCGTCCCCGTCAATTGTGTAACCCCCACATGTGTCATACACCGTCCCTGTATCGTCTTGTCTGTCTTGTCTGTTAACCTACCCAACCTACCTCCCCAGCTTTACCGACTTCCTTCACCTGTCATACCACTCTCACCTGTAAAAAAAAAAGGGCACTCTGTCCCACAAAAAATTACGCCCCATACATAGCTGTCCATGTCGCACACATGTCCGCTGGACATCTAAACTGTTAATTACAATTGGCTGTACAACAAATATTAATGTTGTCCTGACACCTCTCTCAGAGGTGGAAGGTTTCAAATGTCTCACCAAAATACATAGAAATATACAGCTGTTGCTGCAAAAGACATGGGCATCTATGGGCCTTACCTACACCCTTCCTGCAAATCCCACGCTTCTTTCCCTACTGTCTTACCCTCTTTGTGACCCCTTTTCACCACTTTCCTGTCACCCCTTTTTTTTTCTTTCAAAGAAAATAGCGGGTGTGCGCTTGTGTTAGCGGAGCTCACCGCCAGTGCATGCGTGAGCTCCAGCATAAGCGCAGACCTGGTTTAAAGTGCTTAAAAGTGCCTTTATGGCACTTTGATTGACAGGTCCTGTACTCACTTTGAAAGTTTGCTAAGAAAAATAAATTCCCACTGTCAGTCTCGAACCCAGGACCTTGGTAACATTAGTCTGTATGACCTACCACTAAGCCATGCCTGCTTTACAAGAACACACTGCTAAAATAAATATAACATTTAATAATAGGAATCAGTATAAAGGCAATATAGGAGATGTACTATCCAAAGCATGTCAGGTAGAGTTGTAATGGCCAAATTACTGGATTCCCATACTAGTTCAGTGTGAACAGAAACAGCCCTGCTACCTGTTAGCTTGTACATAATAATGTAAGGTAATGAACATATGTGAAGGTATGTATATCTACACATACATATATATAAATATATATTAATACATATGAAATATAATCGTAGGTCTCAGTAGCCATACACACTCACTACAGGAAAAAGTGAACATAATTGCAGCAACCTGAATCTGCAACACAGCCTGACCCCTGTGTGACCTACTTACCCTTCTAACTGCTTACAGGTGGCCTCAGCTATTTGATTGACAGGTCCTGTACTCAGTTGGAAAGTTTGCAAAGTAAGAAAATTCCCACTGTCAGTCTCGAACCCAGGACCTAGGTAACATTAGTCTGTTTGACCTACCACTAAGCCATGCCTGCTTTGAAAGAACACACTGCTAAAATAAATATAACATGTAATAGTAGGAATCAGTATAAAGGTAATATAGGAGATGTACTATCCAAAGCATGTCAGGTAGAGTTTTAATGGCCAAATTACTGGATTCCCATACTAGTTCAGTGTGAACAGAAACAGCCCTGCTACCTGTTAGCTTGTACATAATAATGTAAGGTAATGAACATATCTGAAGGTATGTATATCTACACATACATATATATAAATATATATTAATACATATGAAATATAGTTGTAGGTCTCAGTAGCCATACACACTCACTACAGGAAACAGTGAAGATATATGCAGCAACCAGAATCTGCAACACAGCCTGGCTCCTGTGAGACCTACTAAGCCCTTTAACTGCTTAAAGGTGCCTCCAGCACTGTGATTGATAGGCCCTATACTCAACTCAAAAGCAGAATATGAGCATACTGGTAGGCCCTACCACAAGACCATTGTAACACTAGTCTGTATGACCTACCACTAAGACATGACTCTCATACAGGAATATAGTGCTGAATATGTGGAACATGTAATAGTAGGAATGAAGATAAAGGCAATATAGTATGTCTACTACCCAAAGCATGTCAGGCAGACTTTTATAGTCACAATTACTGGGTTCCCATACTAGTGTAGTGTTAACAGAAACAGCCCTGCTAATTGTTAGCTTGTACCCAATAATGTCAGCTAATGTACATATATGAAAGTATGTATATGTACACAGATATATATATATATTTATATAGCAATACATATGACATATAGTTGTAGGTGTCAGTATGCATACACACTCACTACAGGGAACAGGCAAGATAAATGCAGCAACCTGAATCTACAACACAGCATGAAGCATGGGAGATGTACTAACCTTCACACTCACAGAACACTGTCAACAGCATACCAGCATGGTCCACGCCCTAAAATCTGAAAGGGCAACGCCTATCTCACATACCCTTTTATAGCAGTGTCCTGAAATCACAGTGAGACATGCAATCAGTACACACCCAGCTGCTTGCAATTAGCAAATGCTGCCTTACAATTGGTGCAGAGGCCATCACATGGACCTATGCAGATACCTACAAAAGCTTTGAGTTCCCACACTACACTCACGCAATACATTCATTGCACAAACACTACGGATAAAGAGAGAGAGAGAGAGAGACAGAGAAAACAACCAAACAACAAAAAGAAAACAAATATTAGGACTGCCAGCAGCAAAATCAGCAGCAAGCAGCAAGGAGCAAGCAGCAAGCAGCACCACTGGCACAGCAACAGCTGCCACAAACACAGGTAATGCAAAGTAGCAGGTTAATCCTGTGTATACTGTGACACCTCCAAATTAATCATAGTTCACTATCTATAGGTATGTGCATGAGATAGGTTGTGTGTAGATAGTCATGAAATATAAACATATGTAATATTGTTGTACATGTGGGCCATAACTAACACTTCCATAGCTTAGAACACAAGGCCAGTTGTGCATATGATGCAGTAGTTCCCAGGGTCAGTAGAGGTTCCTCCTCATTGGTGTGGGACCACTGTGTATGTATGGCACTGTTCAGGTACATATCCTGTAGTATGGCCAGGGATTAATATCAGTCTGTCATGTGGTGCTATGTCCTCCAGGGGTGAATGTAGCACACATCCAGGGATACCATTTCGTAACAGTGATGATATGTGTTCTGCAATGATGAGGGTGGCTCTCACCTGGACATGTGAGAGGATAGGGAGGTTACAGTCATCTGGGATAACTAATAACACGTGTGTAGGACAATGGGGGGGGGGTACCTGCACCTAAACTGTCTGCAACAATGTTGCCAATATCTGTGCATTTGGTGAATGTGAAGCCACTTAACACTGCAGACAACAGATCTCCCAGTTGGCAAAAGGCAGTTAACCCTCCCAGCATAGTGCACACACATAAACCACACTCATACATTCCCTTTGCAGGATTCAAACCCCCACCTAACTACGTTATGACACTGAAGAAAGACACATTAGCAGAGCGCTATGCCAATTACTGGAGGACTTTACTACAGGTGATATAGTTATACAGTCCTGACATCATCACTGTTTCAAAAGGGGGATCTGCATCCTGTACAATACTGTCACGGTTGATAATAGGGACATTTCACACACACATCGATGTGTTGGAGGTTTGCATATGTGGGGGATCCAGAACACCAGTGTGATTAGTATATGGTTTGATTGCAACAATGAGGGATATACTCCCAGTGGTGAGCAGTTTGTACTCATGTTTGTAAAGATCAGCTCTAGTATATCTGCCCCTCCTGTGGGAAGGTTGGTTACCTGTTCCATAGCCAAAGAATGTCTGATCAATGGGAACCTTAGAGCTTGGGTATTGTGGCTTGTGTAATGTTCACAGTCTATGTTTGGGTAGCTGGCATCACCCAGTATGATGGTGTTTGCAGAGTAATCTAAACTCTCCTGTGTCAGCATGAAGGCTGTGTGGGAGACCTGAGTTTGAGAGGGTGCTGTAAGAGCTCCTCTGTGTCTCTTTCCATGTGGTCCAGGGAGGTACGTCCCAACAGGTAGCTGACTGTGACCCTCCCTTGCTCTGTCTGTAGGGCGGCACGTCTGTCAACAGCTCATGTCAAGCAAGTGCACACCCTCATAAATGATGTGGAAACCTTCAAAGGCCCAAGGCCTGTTGAAAATATGGACCAGACTGCAGATACCTGTATAGAGGCATTCTGTGGACACATTCAGGAATGCATGGATCATGAAGCCACATATGAAAGCATGACCCAATTCTCCAAAGGCAGATGTCCTGGGCGCCGGACACCAGCCATAAACACACTATACAATAGAAGGATGGCGCCACTACATGATACAACAACCTCCCAAAATGTGAAGGCACCACTGATGAGTATTGGAAGACAACTACAGGCACCCATATGATTGTCTAAGGCCATCTTTGAGAGAGGATTCCACAAGCCACTGAGGATAATCACAAGGCTGCCTGTAGTTATGTTAGTAACCTGGGTGGTACTACCCAGATATGCTCAGAGGTAATACAATATGTCACACAAAATATAAAACACACAGACATTGCCATCATCCTAGTGGACAGGTTCAATGCTGCCTTCTCTCCCCACCACACCAAAGGGAACATATGTCTCGCATCACAGTGCTTCCCCCCCTGACATCACAGATGCTCAGGTAAGAGATGCCCTTCCCAAAGCAATAAACACTGCATCAATGGGACCAGACAGTGTCCCAGGCTGTGTCCTACATAAACCACAAGAAGAGCTACACCCAGACATAACACCACTGTTCAATCCCAGCCTTAATATATGATATGTGGCCAGAGAGTGGCATACAGCAACAGTGGTCCCTCAACATGCAGGTGGTGCCGTCACGGATCCTGGACACTACTGCCCCATATGTCTGACTAGCTTTGTCTGCAAAGCTATGGCAAGAATCATCAAGAACCTCACATATCTAGATATTGTGGACCTACAGACATGTCACCATACACAGTTTGGCTTTGTCAATGGCAAATCCTGCCTATCAAACCTGTTTGCTTTGTTTGAAACAGTCACCAAGGCCACTGTCAAGGGGTAGGAGGTCCACACAGCCTACCTGGACCTTGCATAAGCCTTGGATACAATACCCCACTTGTGCATTCTAGGAAGCTCACCAGTGTACATATTAACCCCTATGTCACTATGGGTATTGCACAGTGGCTCAAGGGCAGAACACACATGGTAGAATTGCTGGAGCCACGTCAGCCTCCAACCTGGTACAAGTGGTGTCCCACAAGGCAAAGCCCTAGGGGCTGTCATGTCCATTATGTATTTGTCATAGGTACAGGCCAACATGGAAGTACTGTGGCTCAGCAAGTCACAGGTGACTGCAGACTGAACACCATAATCAACTCAACAGCTAACACACGCATCCTCCAAAAGGGACTCTTGAAAACACACGACTTGTGCCACAGCCATGGCCTCAACGTGAATGACAGAAAGAGTATAGTCATCCCTTTTGTCAAACACTAAATGACCACAATGTACCACATATGTGTTAATCCAGTAAGTGCAGACCAAGGAATTATGGACCTTGGGGTACGCAGGTTGATAGCATTCTACCATTTGACAACAACATGGACAAAGTGGTTAGGTAAGCATGTGATATGGGCCACATCATCATGGGATCCACATGTAGGCCAGGGGAGGACATTGTGCCCCTTTACTCATCCCTCATCATGCCCATAATTGAGTATGATGAACCTGTCGGCATGCACCTTACCAGACACCTGCAGCAACTGGGGCTACCACATATGTACCTCGACAAGGGGATCAAAGTGCTCAAACAGATGCCACATACTGACTGGTTAAAGTAGCAGCAGCTGTACTCAGTGACATAATGCCTCTTCATAGGCAATCTGTGCCTGACATAGAAGGCCAGGTCATACCCTCACGTAATGGCCATGCTGCATCTCAGAATATCCAGATCCCACCAGGATACACGCTGGAAATACTTGAACTTCAGGAGTGATATACATAGGACATGGTGGAGGGGCACATTCACAACTCAGAGGCACCCTTCATTCCTGATTATTATCCCAATAGAGGTTAGGTGTACTGACTCAGTGACTATCTTCAAGAGCGATATTAATGACTGGATGTGACATTGTAGGGTTACCCTGGGTATCACTTATGTGTCACTGTGAGAAAGAGGCACAGTATACTAACCTTGGAAAAGGGCATAGCAAGACAGATTCACAATGCATGTTGAAAGGCACGCACATTCTGGCTAGGTGGATACATGCCCTGGGCAGATATCCCTGTACGAACCTATAGACCTATGTCTCTTTTTCACCATTGGCCCTATGTGCTGTCAATCACCAATGTAATCTCAATACTACGGTAGCATGTGCAAAGGTCAGTTGTCAGTCACCTCCATGGTACAGTTGTGGAATATGTGTGTCATGTAGTAATGTCACAGCTGCCACATGTACACAGTCAACCCTATCCCTACCCATTGATGTACATCACATGTATGAGATGGAAACACATGGCCAAACTGTAACAACAACATACAAGTCAGTCAGATGCATGGACACATATGACTCAGTCATTGTCCATGCCACCACAGCTGATGTGGGATGTCGCTCACTGGGATACGTGATAGGGAACATGGAAGGGATCACTGAGCAAGTGACACAGGCTGGTAGACCCCTGACCTTGGTTGGCATCAGACCCTCACCAGGGATTCCGACAAATTACTGAATGCTAATGAATAAGTGTATCTACAACACCCTAGCTGAATGGTTCTTAGCATGCAGTCACTGCATTGCTATGGAATACTGTCTTACCACTCCCACAACAGGTGAGAACATGCAGCTCCTGTACATTAACAACATGTAGACTTTATGCCCCAGACCAGGTGTGCATCCCTCACTACTAGGCTGATAGCATCTACATCTCACACTGTATATACACATCCCACATGCAGCATCTGCACAGAAGACCACGGTCATAATGTTACCCTGTGCAAATACCATGTATTCACATGTGGCAGGCATCACACATGGTAACTATTGAAAGTCTCAGGTACATATGTGTATTTGGCACACACATACATCATGTGTTCATTGCCATAACCGGTGTAATCAATGTCATGCATTATTGTGAGGGACAACCCACACACATGGGCATTCTGTGTGTGCACAACACACATGACATGTCTGTAATCAAAAGCCATACATAATTGTGATATCGTTTAGAAATGGGTATGTGCATCCTGTAGTGTGTTTTCCCAGTTGCCAAAAGGGATATATCAATCATACACACTTACCCCCCTTCACACACACTTGCCACCTGCTGGATTCAAACCCCTACCTAACTATGTTTTGACACTAGAGACGGACGCATTAGCACAGCGCGCTATTCGCATTACTGGGGAATGTCCTTTCCCCTGATATACTTATAGGGTGCTGACATCATCAGAGTTTAGAAAGTGGAATGATCATCCTGTGGTGTGTTTTCCCAGTTGCCAAAAGGGATGTTTCTTTCATACACACTTACCCCCTTCACACACACTTGCCACCTGCTGGATTCAAACCCCTACCTAACTATGTTATGACACTAGAGACGGACGCATTAGCACAGCGCGCTATTCGCATTACTGGGGAATGTCCTTTCCCCTGATATACTTATAGGGTGCTGACATCATCAGAGTTTAGAAAGTGGAATGATCATCCTGTGGTGTGTTTTCCCAGTTGCCAAAGGGATGTTTCTTTCATACACACTTACCCCTTCACACACACTTGCCACCTGCTGGATTCAAACCCCTACCTAACTATGTTATGACACTAGAGACGGACGCATTAGCACAGCGCTATTCGCATTACTGGGGAATGTCCTTTCCCCTGATATACTTATAGGGTGCTGACATCATCAGAGTTTAGAAAGTGGAATGATCATCCTGTGGTGTGTTTTCCCAGTTGCCAAAAGGGATGTTTCTTTCATACACACTTACACACACTTACCCCCCTTCACACACACTTGCCACCTGCTGGATTCAAACCCCTACCTAACTATGTTATGACACTAGAGACGGACACATTAGCACGGCACGCTATTCGGATTACTGAGAGAATCCTTTTCTCCAATATACTTATAGGGTGCTTACATGATCAGTGTCTAGAAAGGGGGATGAGCATCCTCTGGTGTGCTTTCACATTTGCTAGGGGTAACATTTGGACCAAGTGTGTGAGCATGCCCAGTTCAGCCTTCCTGTGGCATGTTGTGTGAAAGATGTCTCATTTATCTAAGTGTGTGAGCATGCCCAGTGTGGGCTTTACATATGTTGAACTCTGCAGCCCATCACATTTGTGGATGAGTGTGACCTTCAACAAATACCTCCAGTTTATGGTTGTGTGTTCTGTGCCATGTTGTGTAGTTAATGTCTGAATGCTTTTTGTGAACAAAACTGGGAGTATACTGTGCCTGCAGGTTTTGCATGGGATACTTTGCACACAATTGTCAACATCCGTTCATACTGACCTAACACTGTAGCACTGTCTAGTGTAGTGTTTCAGTACTTTCACTGTGGTGGTCAGTATCCTGGGCTTCAGTCCTATCACTGATTTACATTTTCATAGTGTGCACAACAGGCTGGTTAGGGTCCAGTTGTGCACATCTGCACAAAGGCAGTGCCTCTACAGACCCTGTTAATTGCTGCCCCATAAGCTTAACAAGTGTAGTCTGCAAATCTATGGAGAGGATCATAATTGAGCTCATAAACAAAGATATAGGGGACATGCAGACATTGTACCCATCCCATTTTGGCTTGGTCAGGGGCAGATCATGCCTTTTGTACTGTGTTGACATCTTCAAATTGGTCACTTAGGCCATTGTTGGGGAAAGGCAGTCCATACAGCCTACCTTGGCCTTGCTAACACTTTCAACACAATACCCCACTCAGGTATTGTGGAAAGCCCTAACAACTGAAATGTAAACCCATATGTCACAAGATGGGTTGCAAACTGGCTTAAGGACGGGACCCACAGGGTTAGAGTTGCTGGCACTATGTTAGACTCCAGGCTGGTCACAGGTGGTGTCACACAGGGCTCAGTCCTTGGCCACCATTGTTTGTCATGTACTTCCCAGGAGTACAGGCCAACATGGGAGGACTTTGGATGACAATGTTAGCAGATGACTGCACACTGGGCACCATAGTGGACAGTGCATCACACACAGATATCCTTCAGAAGGGACTCACAGTAACTGATAGCTGGTGCCAGGGCCATGGCCTGAAGTCAGAGTGCACAACATGTGTAGACATACCCTTCAGGAAAAGCAAGGTGACCCCAAGCTACCATATAGGTGTCAATCCTCTAAGCACAGAGGAGGTTATCATGGACCTGGGGACCCAGGTTGACAGTCGCCATTCTTCTGAGACTCACATTGCTAAAGTGGCTAGGAAGACCTTCTACATTGCCCACCTGATAAGGATGGGATTCACATCCAGATCTAGTGGGTCATTGTTCCCCTGTACTCTTCACTTATCAGACCGGTGATCGAGTCAAATGCCCTATTCTGGCTGTATCTCACCCAACATCTGCAGCAATTGGAGACACCCTGACTGTCCCCACCTAAAGGATCAAGGAACCACAACAGCTGTCATATGCTGCCAGATTGAAGACACTCACACTCTATTCACTCACATACCGTCTGCTTAGAGGTGACATGTGCCTGACATGCGAGGCCATGTCCAAACAGAGATTAATGGACATGCTCCACCTCAGACTCAGAAGATCCACCTGAACCACTAGTGCAGGTGACTGACACCTTAGCAGGGATGTATGTTGGACATGTTGGAGGGATGGAGTTATCACTCGGAGACTCCTATGCTGTGGAATACAATCCTGGTCCATTTGAGGCAGAGCACCTTGCTGGCTGTGTTCAAGAGGTATCTTGACCTAATGCTAGTCGGAGAATGTGTTTGTCCATCAACACATTGTAAGCGTAGTTTGACATGTCATATGTCTTGTTTAGTATACTGTGCCTCTGTCTACCTGTGACATAACATTGATACCCAGGGTAAACCTCCCATCTCCCATCCACTCATTAGGATTCCTGTTGAGGGACTCAACCAGTGTCTTTATGGACAACCTGTACTGGTAGTTTACTCATGTGTGGGGTGGCTTCTGTGTTTTGGATAATGCAGTACAGCCTGTCCTATATATGTCAGTGCTGGGGTTCAGGTCCCTCATGTGCATAGCTCCCTGCCATTCAGATTGTACAAGGTGCAGCATGTGCATTGATTCCAGCTTGGACATGGCTTTCTACATCAGGCACAGCTTGCATCTGGGTGGACAGCATGGCAGTGTGTGGAGCTGCACTCTGTTTAATCAGACTACACATTACATGTGTTCCAGCTCTGTCATACTCCTGGTGAGGTACTGTTGTGGACTTTACAGGTGCTGGATGTGTGTGCATGAGGTACACCCACAGGGGCTGTTGTGGTCATTTCTACTGCTGATGAAAGATAACTGCAAAACCAGAATGACCTCCCCTTAGCTAGATGTCAGACAGCATGGACCATACAATCACAACTGGAAACAGGACCCTCTCCACAAAGGGAAAGTGTCCTGTCTGGTGGACCCCAGCCATAAACAAACTGTATGACAGATGAGGGTTACTAATGCAAGACAGAGCTACATCTCCAAAGGGAAGACAGCTGAGATCAGCACTAGTAGAAAGCTACATTATCTCATAAAGACATGCAAGGTCAACTTGGGGACATAAATCACCAAAGACAATGAAGGTAACCACACTGCTTTCTTCAGTTATGTCAGACACCTGGTTGTGAACCCTCGGATATGCTCAGAGTTGGTACACAACAACATATATTCCAGTGACCTGACAGATATTGGCAACATTCCGGACAGCTTCAGTGCGATGTACCCCTCCCTCACCCCCAAAACAAGATAGTTATCACTGCTGTATGTAACCTCACTGTCATCTTGGATGTCCATGTGAGAGCCACACTCAGCAAAGACAAGTACACAGCATCCATGGGACCTGCTGGTATCTCCAGTTGCATGCTATGTGAACTCCAGAAGGGGCTGGACCCATATATACAACTGCTAGTTAACCTTAGTCTTGCTACAGGATATGTACCTGAACACTGGCATACGGCAACAGTGGTCCCACTCCACAAGGGAGATGCCTCCACAGACCATGGCAACTACCACCACACAGGCTTAACCAGCCTTGTCTGCAAAGATATGGGAGGAGTCATGGAGCTCTTACACAGACACATTACTGACCTACAGACCCTTGTTCCCACCTAGTTCAGCTTTGTACAGGGCAGATCCTGCCTTTTGCACCTTTGCACCCGAAAAGTACCTACCATGAAGATCAGGGTTCTTCAACACATGTCATATGCTTACGGAATAGAGGAAGTCCAGCTTTGTTCAGTGTCATACCGCATACTTACAGGTGACCTATGCCTGACATACAAGACCATGTCCAATCAGGATTTGGTAGACATGCTCCACTGCAAGCAATCCAAATCCACCAGAGCCATGAAAGCTGAGTATTTGAACCTCACCACATACATGTATAGGACATGCTGGAGGGACAGAGCCATAACTCAGAGGCATCTCACACTCTAGCAGAGTATCCCAGTTCATGTTTGACAGAGTCCCTCACTGACTCTCTTCAGGAGACATCTGGACAACTGCATATGAGACGGAGGCACAGACTAGAGAGAGACACAGTCATGTTATTCAATTACGTAAGGGGTCATAATGTGTCACTACTAAGTCAGAGGCACAATATTCAGAATCTATTCTGTACACTTATTACCACTATAAGGGGTGGCAATAGCCACATCACTATGGCTAGGCTTATACATGCACTAGGGCAGATAGCCTAGTATGAACCTGTGAACATAGGCCTGGGGCAGTTCCTGCTATTAGGACAGTGGTCTGCAGCAAGCTATATAGTAGTAGTCGGTTTTAGCCATTGGTTTTGACCATGGCTATTCCATGTTGCTTCTTGTTGTGGTACAAACATGGGTGTGTGGTTATCCATGCTATTTATTGCTAGTCACCCTCATTTTGTATCTTGTTCCATGTTTTTGCACATGTACATCACTGTATGACGTGCAGCTGTTTCCACAGGGTCATATGCGTGGATATGGATGTTAGTTGGGGTCCTCAGGTGTGCATATTGTACATGATATTACATTACTTAACACATGGCATTCATGCCTCAGGTGGTGCTGCAGGGCCACCTCTGTCGGATACACATACTACACTCCTGTACGTTTGGAAGCAGGTTGTGTCATGTTAGGCATCCCTGTTACTGTATGAGTGAGTCAGAGCGGGTATCAGTCCCAGTGTTCCTACTGACCAAGCATATGTGCTATGCGTTGCCTCTTTGCCAAGGCCAGGTCATACTGGGCACGCCTCCTTCTTCATTCATGCTAACGAGTGCAGACCTGGTTTAAAGTGCTTAAAAGTGCCTTTATGGCACTTTGATTGACAGGTCTTGTACTCATTTTGAAAGTCTGGAGACAAAAATAAATTCCCACTGCCAGTCTCGAACCCAGGACCTTGGTAACATTAGTCTGTATGACCTACCACTAAGCCATGACAGCCATACAAAATCACTCTGCTAAAATAAATATAACAGTCAATAGTAGGAATTAGTATAAAGGCAATATAGGAGATGTACCATCCAAAGCATGTGAGGTAAAGTTTTAATGGCCAAATCACTGGATTCCCATACTAACCTTCACACTCACAGAACACTGTCAACAGCATACCAGCATGGTCCACGCCCTACAATCTGAAAGGGCAACGCCTATCTCACATACCTTTTATAGCAGTGTCCTGAAATCACAGTGAGACATGCAATCAACACACACCTGGCTGCATGCAATTAGCAAATGCTGCCTTACAATTGGTGCAGGGGCCATCACATGGACCTATGCAGATACCTACAAAAGTATTCAGTACCCACACTCCACTCATGCAATACAGTCATTGCACAAACCTAATGAGAAAGAGAGAGAGAGAGACAGAGAGAGAAGAGAAAATATACAGACAGCCAGCAGCAAAACCATGAGTAGCAAACAGCAAGCAGCAAGCAAGCACCACTGACACAGCAACAGCTGCCACATACACAGGTAATGCAAAGTAGCAGGTTAATACTGTGTTTACTGTGACACCTCCAAATGTATCATAGTTCACTATCTATAGCTCTGTCCATGAGATAGGTTTTGTGTGCATAGTCCTGAAATATATACATATGTAATATTGCTGTACATGTTGCCCATACGTGAAACTTCCGTAGCTTAGAACAGAAGGCCAGTTGTGCATATGATGCAGTAGATACCAGGGTCAGTAGAGGTTACTCCTCATTGGTGTGGGACCACTGTGTCTGTATGGCACTCTTCAGGTACACATCCTGTAGTATGGCCAGGGAGTAGTATTAGTCTGTAATGTGGTGCCATGTCCTCCAGGGGTGAATGTAGCACACATCCAGGGATACCATTCTGTAACAGTGATGCTATGTGTCCTGCAATGTTGAGGGTGGCCCTCACCTGGACATGTGAGAGGATAGGGAGGTTACAGTCATCTGTGATAACTAATTCCACTTGTGTAGGAGAATGGGGGATATCTGCAACTAAGCTGTCTGCAACAATATTGCCAATATCTCAAACATGTTTGCCATACGAAATGCACACACAGTAACATCCCACATCCACACACTTGCCACATTCAGGCTTCAAAACACTATCTAGGTATATTCTGGTACATCTGCATGTTACAGTAGCATGTAGCACTATACTGAGTAGTGGCAGTTGTCTGTTGCCATGTTGTTTGGATAGAGTAAAAGGAGCATTTGTTTATCCTACTTTGTTTTGTGGACATTAGTTGAAGTGTAACCTTACATGCATCATTGGTACCAACACCTTCTGTGTTGTTGTTCTGTTTGTACAGGGTGCTGTCAACATCACTGTTTGTTAAGGGAAATGTGCACCCTGCAGTGCATAGCCCCATTTGGCAAAAGAGACATCCCACCCCACCATTGTGCACACACACCAACCCCACCCACAGTAAAGCATACTTTCCATTTGCAAGATCCAAACCCCTACCTAGATGTGTTATGACTCTAAAGGCAGACACATTAGCAGAGTGTGCTATTTGCATTAGTAGGAGCAATCTTTTCCAATGCTGTACTTAGAGGGTGCTGACATCATCTGTGTTTACGAAGAGGGATGTGCACCCTGTAGTGTGTTCTCCCAGTTGGCAAAAGGCACTTTTCCTCCACAGCGTTATGCACACACACAAACCCCACTCATACTAACACACATACATTCCCTTTGCAGGATTCAAACCCCTACCTAACTATGTTATGACACTAGAGATGGACGTATTAGCAGAGCGCGCTATTCGCATTACTGGGAGATTTCATTTCAGTTGATCTACTTATAGGGTGCTGACATCATCAGTGTTTAGAAAGTGGAATGAGCTCCCTGTGGTGTGTTTCCACAGTTGCCAAAAGGGATGTTCTTCTCATACACACTTACCCCCATTCACACACACACATGCCACTTGCTGGATTCAAACCCCTACCTAACTATGTTATGACACTAGAGACAGATGCATTAGCAGAGCGCGCTATTCGGATTACTGGGAGGTAGCATTTCTACTGATCTACTTATAGGGTGCTGACATCTTCATTGTTTGGAATGGGGAATGTGCATCCTGTGGTGTGTTTTCACAGTTGTTAAGAGGAACATTTGAACTAAGTGTGTGAGCATGCCCAGTTCAGCCTTCCCATGGCATGTTGTGTGAATGATGTCTCATTTATCAAAGTGTGTGAGCATGCCCAGTGTGAGCTTTCCATATGTTGAACTATGCAGCCCATCACAGTTGTGGATGAGTGTGAACTCCACAAAATAACTCCTGTTTAAGGTTGTGTGTTCTGTGACATGTTGTGTAGTTACTGTCCAGATGCTTCCTGTGAACACAACAGGGATTATACTGTGCCTGCAGGTTTTGCATGGGATACTTTGCATACAATTGTTAACATCCATTCCTACTGACCTAGCACTGTAGTACTGTATAGTGTAGTGGTTCAGTACTTTCACTGTGGTGGACAGTATCCTGGGCTTTAGTCCTATCACTGATTTACATTTCCATACTGTGCACAACAGCCTCTTTAGGGTCCAGTTGTGCACGTCTGCACAAAGGCAGTGCCTCTATGGACTCTGGTAATTACTGCCCCATAAGCTTAACAAGTGTAGTCTGCAAAGCTATGGAGAGGATCATAATGGAGCTCATAAAGAAAGATATGGGGACATGCAGACATTGTACCTGTCCCAGTTTGTGTTGATCAAGGGCAAGTCATGCCTTTTGTACTTGGTTGACATTATCAAAACAGTAACTAAGGCCATTGATGAGGGAAAGGCAGTCCATAGAGCCTACCTTGCCCTTGAAAACACTTTCAATGCAATACCCCACTCAGGTATTGTAGGAAACCCTACCAACAGAAATGTACACCCATATGTCACAAGATCAGGTTGCAAAATGTCTGACGGACAGGACCCACAGGGTTAGAGTTGCTGGCACTATGTCAGACACCAGGCCAGTCACATGTGGTCTCACACAGGGCTCAGTCCTTGGCCCCTATTGTTTGTTATCTACTTCTCAGAAGTACAGGCCAACATGGGAGGACTTTGGCTGACAAAGTTTGCAGATGACTGCACACTGGGTGCCATAGTGGACAGTGCATCAGACACGGATATCCTTCAGAAGGGACTCACGGACACTGATAGCTGGTGCCAGAGCCATGGCCTGAAGTCAACTTGCAAAACATGTGTAGTCATACCCTTCAGGGAAAGCAAGGTAACCCCAAGCTACCATATAGGTGGCAATCCTCTAAGCACAGAGGAGGTTATCATGGACCTGGGGACCCAGGTTGACAGTCACTGTTCTGATGACACTCACATTGCTAAAGTGGCTAGTAGGACCTTCTACATTGTCCACATGATCAGGAAGGGATCCACATCCAGATCTAGTGGGTCATTGTTCCCCTGTACTCTTCACTTATCGGACCGGTGATCTGGTACACTGCCTTATCTGGATGTATCTCACCTGACATCTGCAGCAAGTGGAGAGACCCTGAATGTCCCCAACAAAGGATAAAGGGTCTCCAACATCTGTCATATGCTGCCAGATTGAAGACACTACAGCTCTATTCAGTCACATACTGTCTGCTTACAGGTGACATGTGCATGACATGCAAGCATGTCCAACCAGGGATTAATGGACATGCTCCACCTCAAAATCGTCAGATCCACCTGAACCACTAGTGCAAGTGACTTACACCATAGCAGGGATGTACATTGGACATGTTGGGGGGTGGATTTATCACTCGGAGACTCCTATGCTGTGGAATACAATCACGGTCCATGTGAGTCACAGCACCTTGCTGGCTCTGTTCAAGAGGTATCCTGACCTGTGGATGGGAAATCATAGGTTTACCCGGGATCGTCACTGTGTCACTGCTGGAGACAGGCACGTCAAACTAATGGGCACAGTACTGTTTCCATATAAGGGGTGGCGTACGCAACCAGACTCTGGGCTAGGCTTAGAACTGCCTTGGGGCAGATAGCCTAGTATGAACCTATGAACCTATGAACCTATCTGACCATGTTGCATTATGTTCATATGTGAACTACTTACAACGGCCTCATCCAACATCAGTAGTGTATTCCACAACATGGGTGTACATTGGCAAACACTACCGATGTGCCCAAGGCCATTTCTAATGCTTATTGGATAGTGTGTTTGTCCATCAACACATCGTAAGTGCAGTTTGTCATGACATATGTCTTGTTTTGTATACTGTGCCTCTGTCTACCTGTGACACAACATTGATACCCAGGGTATACCTACCATCTCCCATCCACTCGTTAGGATCCCTGTTGAGTAGAATCAATGAGTGACTCTATGGATAACCTGTACTGGTAGTTTACTCATGCGTGGGGTGGCTTCTGTGTTATGGATAATGCAGTACAGCTTGTCCTATGTATGTCAGTGCTGGGGTTCAGGTCCCTCATGTGCATATCTCCCTGCCATTCACATTGTACAAGGTGCAGCATGTGCATTGCTGCCAGCTTGGACATGGCTTTCTACATCAGGCACAGCTTGTGTCTGGGTGGCCAGCATGGCAGTGTGTGGAGCTGAATTCTGTTTAATCAGGCGACACATTACATGTGTTCCAGCTCTTTGATACTCCTGGTGAGGTACTGTTGTGGACTTTACAGTTGCTGAATGTATCTGCTGAGGTACACCCCACAGGCGCTGTTGTGGTCATTTGTAATGCTGCTGAAAGATAACTGCAAAACCACAATGACCTCCCGTTAGCTAGATGTCATAACCCTCATGATTAGGTTGGTATACGGATTGTTTCTGTTAACCCTACAGCCACATTTTTGTCCAATGCAGGATATCTATCACCTTGTGTCCCCATTCTGGCATTACATGTTAGGTATGTCATGGGTCGACACCTATGTGGGAATTGGTGGTCACTTACTGGATATCCACAGAGGCTGACTATACTGTTTTCACCATTTAACATGCTGACATGGCTATGGCACCAGTTGTCTGTTTCTATGTGGCCCTTTTATTGGATGCTTGTGTCAGCTGGTGTATCGGATATGTCAGGTGGCTTGTTGTCCTCTACAAACATGTTCCAGCACAGTCCTTACTTGTTGGCCTGTACCTATGGGGCATATATACCAGATGGTGAAGGTCCCAGGACCAAGCTTTGTGGGATGCCTGTTATATGTGGTTTGTAGTCTGACATGGCTGCTGCATGTCTGACCATGTCAGTTCTGTCGTTGGTCTGGTTTGCAACCCCTCTCATGACATTGGGGTGTATATATCAGCTGGTGAGCAAATCTATACGGAACACATAGGGTATTGTACAGAAGGCTTTGCAAGGTCCAGCTACACTGTGTGGACCACATTGCCCTCATCACTGACTTCAAGTACTGTTTCAACTGAGTCACACATGTTTAGGGGTGGGGTCTGCACTTTGTAAACCCACACTGGGTAGGGTCGGGTGTCAATAGATCCACAATATCATTATGTCTGTGGTACATGCTGGTCCTTTCCATAGCTGTGCAGACCAAACCTCTCATGATTCTGTGGTGGTTGTTTTACTATCCATTCAGGAGACACCTTTGTTGAGAACACCCACTGTTGTTGTACACTGCTCTTTGGTGCGTACCCTGTGGTAAGGGTGACATAATGTCAGGGAGGCGGCAGTCTGCTGGGGAAGGTATTTGGCATTATGGGGGGGGGGTTTGCACTGCACATGTCAGGATGTATGTTGGCCATACCTGTGTGTGTCTGGTATGTTGTTTGTAATATCTGTGTGATCTGGAGCATATCCAGGAATCAACAACATGCTTACTACCATCATTTGCAACAGCCTTGGGGTTATCTGTAGTGTCCTGTACAATCTGTATCATAATGGGTTCATACTAGGCTACCCCCCTAGGGCATCTGTAAGCCTGCATGTCCATTTTGTTTGATGGATTCTGGGGAATTGTCTACACCTGTGTCAGTGCTAGTATGATACCAGGGGTATAGTGACAAACAGCTCAGAAGCTGACTTCACACTTCTTCGGACTGAGATGGTATCCATTAAGCCCACTGGGCCAGTGGAAACCACAACACACAATGGTGACTCCTGCACAGACACTTTCTACGGACATCTCCGAGTAAGCATGGACCATGCAATCACAAATGAGAATGAGACCCTCACCACCAAGGGAAAGTGGCCTGTCTGGTGGACCCCAGCCATAAACGAACTGTATAACAGATGAAGGATACTAATGCAAGACAGAGCTACATCTCCAGAATGTAAGGCAGCTGTGATCAGCAGTAGTAGAAAGCTACATTCTCACATAAAGACACCCAAGTTCAACTTGGGGACATAAATCACCACAGACGATGAAGGTAACCACACTGCTTTCTTCAGTTATGTCTGACGCCTGGGTGGGAACCCTCATATATGCTCAGATTTGGTACACAACAACTTATATTCCAGGGACCTGACAGATATTAGTGACACCCTGGCAGACCAGTTCAGTGCAATGTACCCCTCCCTCACCCCCAAAACATGATAGTTATCACAGCTGTATGTAACCTCACTGTCATCCTGGATGTCCATGTGAGAGCCGCAGTCAGCAAAGACGAGTACACAGCATCAATGGGACCTGATGGTATCCCCAGTTGCATGCTATGTGAACTACAGATGGAGCTAAACCTGTATATGCAGATGCTATTTAACCTTAGCCTTGCTACAGGATCTGTACCTGAACACTGGCGACGGCAACAGTGGTCCCACTCCACAAAGGAGATGCCTCCACAGACCCTGGCAGCTACCACCACACAAGCTTAAACAGCCTTGTCTGCAAAGCTTTGTGAAGGGTCATTATGGAGCTTCCACACAGAGACATTGGTGTCCTACAGACCCTTGATCCCACCCAATTCAGCTTTGTACAGGGCAGATCCTGCGTTTTGCACCAAGTTGACTACTTTGAAACTGTCAGTAGAGCCGTTGATGAGGGCTACACAGTACACACAACCTACCTGCGCTTGGCTAAGGCCTTTGACACAATACCCCACTCAGGCATCATAGACAAGCTCAACAGCTGAAATATAACACCATATGTCACAGCATAGGTTGCAAAATGGCTCAGAAACAGAACCCATAATGTCAACATTGCAGGTGCCTTGTCAGGTTCAAAGCCAGTCACAAGTGGTGTCCCACAAGGTTGTGTCCTGGGACCTCTCTTATTTGGTATTTACTTTTCAGATGTGAAAGCAAACATAGGAGGGTTGTGGCCGACAAAGTTTACAGATGACTGCAACCTGGGCACCATAGTGAATACATCAGCCAGCACACACATCCTACAGACTGCCGTCACACAGACAGATAGCTGGTGCTGGACTCATGGCCTGAAACTGACTGCAACTGATGTGTAGCCATCCCTTTGGGAGGAACACAGTACCCACAGATCTGTACATAGACAGCAACCCAATGAGTACAGGAAACAAATCAGACAGCTGGGGACACATGTAGATAGTGACATCTCATTTGACACCCATGTTGCCAAAGTTGTTTGACAGACTTTCTATCTTGGCCACCTTATCATGGAGGGTATTCCATCCAGACCATAGGAGGTCATTGTACCACTATACTTCTCCCTTATCAGGCCCATGCTTGAATACAACGCCCCATTTGGTATGTACCTCAACCAGCACTTGCAGCAGCTGGAGAGACCCCACAAGTACCTTACCATGAAGATCAGGGATCTACAACACATGTCATATACTTCATGAATAACTAAAAACAAGCTTTTTTCAGTGTCATACCACATACGTACAGGTGACCTATGCCTGACATACAAGACCATGTCCAATCAGGATTTGGTAGACATGCTCCACTGCAAGCAATCCACATCCACCAGAAACATGGGAGCTAAAGATTTGAACCTCAGCACATACATGTATAGGACATGCTGAAGGGACAGAGTCATAACTCAGAGGCATCTCAAACTCTAGCAGAGTATCCCAGTTCATGTTAGACAGAGTACCTCACTGACTCTCTTCAAGAGACATCTGGACAGCTGCATGTGGACAGGGGCACAGACTAGACAGAGGCATAGTCACATTATTCAATTATGTAAGGTGGTCATAATGTGTCACTACTAAGTCAGAGGCACAATATTTCGTATCTATGCAGTACACATATTACCACTATGAGGGGTGGCAATAGCAATATTCATCAAGGACACCCTCACCTCATGGTTGGTGGCAACACACGATGCATTGGACACCATCCGGGTGCAATTAACCATAGGCAAGACTGCTCTGCAGTTTGTAGCATGTTACAGGCCATCCTCTGAAACTCAGGTACCTCACAGAGCTTTCATGAAAACAGTGGCGGGGTACATGTACCTGCAAACACCATCACACTGGGTGATCCCAACTATCCAAATATAGACTGGGATCAGTACTACAGCCCCAACACTCTAGCCCACAGGTTCCTAGAGTTCATACACTCACATGCCATGGAAGAACTAGTCACCATCCCCACAAGAGGAGACAACATAGTAGATCTCATCATCACAAACATGGGCTCACAATGTTCAACACCAGAGGTATACCCATCATTGGTGAGATCAGATCATAACCTACTCTCAGTGGAAGTCCACATCCCACCCCACCCCAGATAGAAAAAGACACAGTGCAGTACTTCTCAGAAGCCGACTACACACTTCTAATGACTGGTGTGGTCTCTTTCAAAGCCCCAAGCCAGCAGACACCATTACCCAAGCCACTGTATCACTTACAACTGCCTTCTACCAGCACCTTCAGGACTGCATGGATGAGGCAATCCCAAACAAAACACAGACTCGTTGTACCAGAGGCAAGCGTCCAGTGTGGTGGACCTCAGCCATAAACAAGCACTACAACACAAGGAAGGAGGTACTACAAGATAGAGCGATATCCGTGGAAGGGTAGACACCCCTGCTCAATATAGGTGAAACACTGAGTTCCCCCATGAAATCATCCAAGGCAAATATTGGGAGTAAACCCACTAAGGACTCACGGGACAACCATGAGGCCTTTTATACATCGTTACACACCTGGGAGGAAACTCCCAGATATGCTCAGAATAGGCTCAGAATGCTGTAAATATCACTGAACCTACAGACATTGCCAACATACTGGCTGATAGGTTCAGTGCAGATTTCTCCCCCCACCCCTCCACCACAACTGGAGAGATATGTATGAAAGAGGATTGTAGCCCCCCAAACATCTCAAATGCTCAGGTGGGAACTGCTCTATCCAAGGGAAAGAACGCAGCATCCATGGGACCAGATGGTGTCCCTGGTTTTGTGCTCCATGAACTCACTCAAGAATTAAACCCGCAGTCAGGGCAGCTGTTTGATCTTAGCCTCAACTCAGGATATGTTCCCAAGGAGTGGCATATGTCAATGGTGGACCCACTTCACATGGGCTGCCTCCACCAACCACGGAAACTACCATCCCATCAGCTTGACAAGCAGGGTCTGCTAAGCTATGGAGAAGATCATAATGGAAGTCATAGATGAGGACATAGGGGACTTGCAGACATTAGATCCAACCCAGTTAGGCTTTGTCGAGGGCAGATCATGCCTTTTAAACTTGGTTGACTGTTTCATAACAGACACCAAGGCCATTGACAAGGGCAAGGCACTCCACACAGCCTACCTTGACCTGGCAAAGGCTTTCAACACAATACCCCACTCGGGTATCATTGAAAACATCACCAGCTTAAATGTGAACCCATACATCACAAGATGGGTTGCAAACTGGCTACGTGACAGAACAGACAGGTTCAGACTTGCTGGTGCCATGTCACACTCCACAACTGTCACAAGTGGTGTCCCACAGGGCTCAGTCCTGGGCCCACTATTGCTCAGCATCTACTTTTCAGAAGTACAAGCAAACACAGCAGGATTATGGCTGACAAAGTTTGAAGATGACTGCAAACTGGGAACCATAGTTGGACACCCATCTGACACAGACATCCTTCAGAAGGGTGTCATAGACACGGATAACTGGTGCCAGAGCCATGGCCTTACATTAAACACTAAACAATGCATAGCCATACCCTTTGGGAAGAACAAGGTTACCACTAGTTCCCATGTAGGTGGCAATCCTATAAGCACACAGGAGGTTATCAGGGACCTGGGCACCCAGGTTAACAGTAACCTTTTGTTTGACACTCACGTTGCCAGGGTAGTTAGGTAGAACTTCTACATTGCCCACCTCATCATGCAGGGATTCACATCTAGATCCAGGGAGGTCATTGTTCCCCTGTACTCTTCACTCATCGGACCATTGATTGAGTGCAATGCCCCATTCAGCATGTATATGACCCGACACCTATGGCAATTGGATGGGCCCACAAATTCCTCGACAGGAGGAGAAAGGGTCTCAAACATATTTCTTATGCTGCCCGACTGAAGGAATTCCAGCTTGATTCCGTGACTTACCGTCTGCTCAGAGGTGACCTGTGCCTGACATCCAAGGCCATGTCCAAACCTGAGTTAATGTACACGCTTCACCTCAAGACCTCTACATCCATCAGAACTACAGTGGCAGGAGATTTAAACCTCAACACAGATATTAATAGGATGTGCTGGAGGGACAGATTATTCAACCAGAGAGTCCCTATGCTGTGGAACAACATCCTGGTACATGTGAGACTGAGTACCTCACTGGCTTTGTTCAAGTGAGATCTTAATCAATGGATGGGAGATTGCAGGTATGCCCCAGGGATAACCTCAGTATCACTGCTTGTCAGAGGCACAGCAATATAATGAGCAAATTATCCGTCAGAGTGAAGGGGCGGCAGACTCCACGGAACTCTGGTCTAGGCTTATAAATGCCCTAGGGCAGATAGCCTAGTATGAACCTGTGAACCTGTGAACATAGGCCTGGGGCAGTTCCTGCTATTAGGACAGTGGTCTGCAGCAAGCTATATAGTAGTAGTCAGTTTTAGCCATTGGTGTTTGACCATGGCTAATGCATGTTGCTTCTTGTTGTGGTAACAACAGGGGTGTGTGGTTATCCATGCCATTTATTGGTAGTCACCCTCATTTTGTATCTTGTTCCATGTTTTTGCACATGTACATCACTGTATGAGGTGTGACCCTGGTAGTGTCAGGGTGCTGATGTGCTTTGACCCTGTTTTCTATTACAGCACTGATATGTGCATTCCCTATACTGTGTGCATTTACACTGCACACATCTTGCTGTTTATACCTTTGGCATTGGGTAGCATTACATCTAGGTTCCTATCCCTTGTGATAGCTATGAGGTGGGTTTGTGTTTTGTGGTTTATGATTGGTGAGGGTGGATGTTAGTCATGGTCCTCAGGTGTGCATATGATACATGGTGTTACATTACTTAACACATGGCATTCATGCCTTGGGTGGTGCTGCAGGGCTGCCTCTGTCGGATGCACATACTACACTCCCTGTACGTTTGGAAGCAGGTTGTGTCATGTTAGGCATCCCTGTTACTGTATGAGTGAGTCAGAGCGGGTATCAGTCCCAGTGTTCCTACTGACCAAGCATATGTGCTATGCGTTGCCTCTTTGCCAAGGCCAGGGCATACTGGGCATGCCTCCTTCTGCCTACTGGGACAAGGTCAGGTTGTTCCTCCTCCAAATCACCCCCTGCCTGTGGTGGCCTTGGCAATGGTGGGGGGATGTTTGGCCCAGCCCTGTGCTGGTCCTGCTGCAGCTGTTTCCACAGGATCATATTATGTAGCATAGCACATATCATGATCATTTGGGTACATGTAGCTGGTGTGTACTGCAAAGCTCCACCAGACGTGTCCAGACACCGGAACCGTGACTTGAGCAGCCCAAACACACGCTCTATGATATTACGTGTTTGTGCGTGTGCCTCATTATGGCGTTCCTGTTCGGGTGTGTGTGCATTTCTGATGGGTGTCATCAGCCACGGCTCAAGTGCATAACCAGCATCCCCCACTAGGTGTCCGTGTGGGAAGTCCCCATTGGCAAATGATTGGTACAGCTGCGTCAGATGCCAGATGTGGGAATCGTGGTAGCTCCCAGGGCAGCCAGCACACACATTCATTATTATGCCCTGGCCATCACACACGACCTGGCAGTTGATGGAGGGGTAGCCCTTGCGGTTAATGTAGACTCTACGCCGCTCACCGGCTGGTGCCTTGATGCGTATGTGCGTGCAGTCTATTGCACCCAGCACCTCAGGGTATCCCGCTATTTGCTGGAAGAGACGCATATTGCTGGCCACAACCTCACGGTCATTAGGGACATATATATGATCACTGACATGTGGTGACATGGCATCCAGGAACTGGTGCAGTACCCTGGAGGCTGATGCCTGTGATATCCCCATCATATCGCCAGTTGGTCTCTGGAAGGTACCTGTTGCTAGTATTCTTAGGCCAACACATACCTTGGTTTCCACTGGGATGGGTTCCCCTCTGTTGGTTCTGTGTGTGAGGCGTGGCCTGCACAGCTCAACAATCTGCTGCAGGAGCTCTCTGTCCACTCTATAGCGCTGTACTATCTCCAGCTCATGTAACCCATGGTAGGTGACCCTGGGCCTGTATACTCTTCTCCTTCTCCTCACTCTGGGTTGTCTGTCAGCATCTGCATTATCACCACCCTCAGCAATTCGCCTATGTCTGATTATAACAGCTATGGCAGCCCCTAGCATTTCTGCTCTGAGTTCAGCTTTTTTCAGTTTTCAATTCTGATAGCTTAGTTTCTGGCAGTATCTCTTGTGAGAAACAGCCTGCACTGCTCTCTGTTGTGTTTTAAGTGCTGGGTTGGGTTTCTAGTCTGCCTGTGTAATTGTCTGCTTCCAATTGTTTCCACCAATTAACTCCAGCAGTATTCCCTGGCAGTTTCCCTGTATTTTGGTTGTTTCCTGCTTTCTCTCTGTTTCCTGAGGGGGAGCAATGTGCACACCAGCTTAAACACGCTCACAGTCACTTAAACGCGCGCACACATCCCTACACAGTGTTACACGCGTGCACACATCCTTACACAGTGTTAGCTAGGCTGATTCATGCTAAAACGCGCGCACACTGCCTTACACACGTGCACACCCGCGCAAACCGTTGTAAACAGTTTGCAACACGCTCCCACATGTAGAACCTGCCTCACACGCGCGCACACGCGTGCATGCATGTATATCAAGAAACTTTGAGTGTAGGGATAGCGTATGCCCTCAATCTCTTCACTTTCCTAGTGTTCTGTTGGGACACACCTCCCTCCCTGATGTCTGTCTGTCATCTCTTACCTTACATTGCCCTCCAATCTGGTACATTTCTTTATATCCTTCCCCCCCATGATGTCACCTACCTCTTACTCTGTTCCTCCCCCTTCTCTAACTCTTACACTACTCAGAAAGTGCTCATTACCTATGTGGCAGTGTGATTCAGTATTGTAACCCTCATTTACATAGGATTGCCTAGTAATGCTTAGTTACATATCTTACACGGAGCTTCCCCGTCTTGACAACCACTAAACGGAGGCCATATTGTTTTGCTCTGCAAGTCCCTCCATTGACATTTCATGTAATACATAAATCCCACAATTGTGGGCTTATAAGCTTCGGTTTTCAGTTTTAGGTAGCGCACCCCATTTGCGAGGGTGTGCGCTACAGTTAAACACCTAAATCCGTGGAAAAAAAAAAGTTATATAACTTTTTTTGCAACACTTTCATGCCAATGGCCACATATTTGGCCATTGGCATGCTTACTGTAACAAATGCACCCTTTATTTGGAGCTGACATAGCTCCGTTTTTAATTTTGCAGAAATGTACTCAGTTGTCAGCTGAGTACATTTCTGCAGCAAACACGTCCGTTACACGGACTGGTTTGGGCTTCGTGGATCGCTCACATACCTCATTTGCATATCTTGGAGCTGCAAATGAGGTATTGAGCATTTCCACGCCCACTCCGTGTAAGAGACGTGTTAGCTGTCTCTTACACGGAGATTTGGGCTGTTGCTGAATCAGGAGGCTTACACGGAGGCTTACACTACTCTTAAACTCCGTGTAAGCCTTCCTGAATCTGGCCCAATGTTTTCCTTCTATAGTATTGATCCATTTACTTTCGGCAAGATTTTATAGCCTGAACAACTGTATAGATTTATAATTGCTGATGTAAATACTTTACTGTATTATATCTGCCTTGTAACTATGTTTCTTCATGATAAATGCAACTATTGTTTTTTGCTGATAACTGTCTGAAATTCAATTTTTAATATAAATGTACTATGACAGAGCTTTTCTTCTGGACTTCCTCTGAAAATGGGCACTGCACAGTAAGACTTTCCTGGTCAACAAAGAGAAATAATGTATTAAAAAAATAAATAAAATATATTTTTTTTTTTTTGCAGCGGAGCAATATAATGATATATGTCTGTCTCATTAAACATCAAACAGTCACAGTACTGAACAATGGGTAGAATGATCATTTTAGATTGAGTCTAGTATGATTGAAAGCAAAATTACAACTCATTTTTCTTGCAGGATGGCAAGACCCCCCCCTGCTAATTGTATATACCAAATCCAAGATCGCACAACAGTGTGCAGTGTGATAAGGGAAAAATTCCTTACCCCAGTACATCACGATCCCATACAAAAGGCTGCTGGCAAAAACTTCATTGAAAACAACATTCAACCATAAGAGCATCCACTGCTATTCTCAGCCTGAAAAGGTGTTTGCTCCTATGAGCATTCACTGTTTGAAACTGCAACTACATATATTTATATATGTAATTTCATATATACAGACACACACATGCACGCACACACACACACACACACACATACATATATATATATATATATATATATATATATATATATATCTAGAGAGAGAGAGAGAGAGAGATATGTAGGCACACACCCACAATGGAGTGACATTCATTTAGCTGTTGCTGGCATGAAATATCTAAAAGTCAAAAATATCATATTATATATATATATATATATATATATATATATATATATATATATATATATATCCATATATGGATCCCTATCATATGATAGAAACCTCATTTGACCGAAACCATAAGAATGAAATTTCAAAAAACTGAAAAGTCACTTGACTGAAACCAATAAGATTGAAATCCATAATATTGAATTTCAATATACTAAATTATAAACTGGACCATATAAAACCAGACTAGGTGGGGGACTATGCCCCCACACCCCCAATGTGGGGGCACCCCCCTAACTATATATACTAACTCCAGGATTACACTACAGTGGTTTAAAGGGCATATACCTTTAAAGTACCTTACAGTAGTCTACATGCCACCACTACTATGCCATTTTTCCCACTGTAGTGCGATCCTGGAGTTAGTATAAAGTTAGGGGGTTGTGGGAGGCGTAGCACCCCACCTAGTCTGCTTTTATATAGTCCAGTTTAAAATTTAACATGTTTAAATTGAGTATTATGGGTTTCAGTTAAGTGACTGTTCAGTGTTTTGAAATTTTTTGAAATTTCAGTCTTATGGTCTCAGTCAAATGAGGATTCTATCATCTGATAGGGATCCATATATATATAAATATATATATATATATATATATATATATATATATATATATATATATATATATATATATATATATATATATATATATATATATATATATACACACACACACACACACACACACACACACACACACACACACACACACACACAATGGGGCAACATTCATTTAGCTGTCGCTGGTACAAAATATCTACAAGTCAAAATATTGGAATCCTAGAATTTGCCCTTTTCTAGTGTTTTGTAATCTTGCAATTGATATATTTATATAAGCCTTGGGGGGGGGGGGTGCAGTGGGGCTTGCCCCTTCATAAATTAGGACTTCTTTCTCAATATACAAGTTTCCATATTTTGACTGTCTACTGCAGGTACCCCTATGCTAGTAGCTTGTAACACATGTGCTACTGCCACTTTCTTAATAAAACAAATACTCAAACTTGTACTAACTTGATATTCCGTTTTTATATAACTCCAACCTTCTAAAACTTTATAACCCCCATCAGAACCTTAACTCTAGCTGTAAGACCACCCATTTCCCAACCCATCTATTCTCTCATTTACCAGAACCTCCACTTTCTCCACTCAATCTAACAGATTGGTTGACCTCAACATAATATATTACTATTTGATTTATTTTGTTAACAAGTTGATTTTTAGATTATCTGAATGAGTAAAAATAATGCCAAAGGTCTCTAATTAGTAAACAGATGCCCTGATAACTTAGAAAAGATGATCACTCAAACATGTATCATCTGACATATCTTTATAAGTTATGTAAATAATTATATCATTTAAAAATATATTTTTTTATTCACATGTGTAAGCTAAAACTCACTATAAACTCATCTGTCTTAATACTTTGTTTTAACTTTTCACTGGACATAAGAAGAGACAAATCTATCAATAATGATGTTCACATCTCTGATAATAGCCATATTTTAATACAATATTTGTTTCAGTTTAATCTAAGTAAAATTCTTCCCTAAGTAGTACTTAACACTCAGACAATAAGCATCAAGCCTGATTTGATGTTGTTTCACATTTGCCTCCCCAACCAACTTCACTATTATAGTGAAAAAGCAGTCTTACATTAAGAGATTTTAACCTAATCACTGCTATTTTAATGTACAATGTCTAGTCTGTACTGGTAGGTACTTCTGTTCTGTATGTAGAGAATAACTGGGTCTTCTTGAGGTCTACTAAGAACCAGGTCCAGGGGTGATGTCCTGAATTAGGTATGCTCTTAGAAGTGAAACATTACTTAATATTGTTACAATAATTAAAAGTAGCTGCAATTTGTTTTAAATTTTACCTGGAAAGCCTTAACTCCAATAGATCTCACACTTCCTCAAAGATTTAATACACGGTTGCAGATTAGGCATCATCATATGATATTTTAATTTTTTTGACCTATTCATATGTCAGGGTCTTTTTAAAGTCGCTGAGAAAATCTGAGTGAAGTTTGTGTACATGTGCTACCTTTAAGGAAGTGTAAGAAAATAGATGTTAAAGTGATTTGATATTTCTTCATATTCACTATCCAGTCTCACATTATTCATATGCTGTTATCATGCCTGGGGATTCATTAACAAGTGCGTACATGTCATGCTAAGCCTACATGGTTCATTCGTGTTAGTTCGATGAACAGCAGTGCTCATTGAATATGCAGGCCATTAAGCAACCCAACACATTAAGCAGCACCTGTTCACAGACTGAATATCTGCTAGCAGACATGTCAAGGTACAGATAGGCTTGAGCATACAGTATAAACAACAAGTTTTAAATAAGCCTAAACTCAGTAAGCTAACATGCAAAAATGGCACAATACAAGGCAAGGGCAATTTGAAGTACATAATTAAGAGGCAGGGGGAGCTTAACAAGGAAGGTGCAGTTATATATAAATAGATAACTGTACAAACATCAGTAATTATAATTCTTGATTACTATCGGGGACACATCTACATAATAGAAAGGAAAGTGAGCCAGTTGGCTACGGAGATGAGAGACACAGATGCAGTATAACAAAGGGAATAAATGTGATACATGTAAAATGATGTTAAAGTGGAAAGATGAGATAAAAGCTGGTACATTAGGGGATATTGCATATACTGCATGCAGTACACATCAGTTCTGTATCCAGAAATGTATATTTTGTACCAAACATTATGCTGTTGCCCTCCACCTTAAAATGTACTTTAGCTATCAAACTGCTGCCCTATGCATTTCAGAAAGTGCTTTTTATTTTCATTTGATGCCACTTGCAACCATAAACATGCTATTTTAGAGTTAATTTGTCTTAGGAAAACATGTTTTACATAGTAATAAACATTATACAGTAGTTCAGACAGTTATAAAAGTTATGCATTGTTTCCGCTATACATTTTCTGATAGATGCTAAGGAAAAAAAAATTACTCACTGGAGGGTATTGAGTATGCCTAGTAACACCCGTGGTGTAGATGTATGGAACTACACTGCTATTGTCAAGTATGCTGTGAGAATAATCAAAAGAAATAATTTACATACATGATTGATGTTTGACCATACAAACATAGACGTCAATGAATTTTAACCTTTTCATTACCTTATAGTTATGCAGAAAACAATAATGAAGTTTTAATGGCAATGTACACACCTGTAAAAATAGGGACATACTCAGACGAATCATGCACACCTGTGAATTCATTCCAGCAATAACTATAATTCAGGAAGCAAGAATTTGTGACAGCAAGTTGTGTATTGTTACAAACAGAACTAAAGGACCAATTTGGTAGACAACAAATGCAGCAACAACAAAACCCAAAGTATCCACCACAGCAGAGTATGAGTAAAACCTTTAATAACCAGGATAAGTGCTTTTGAGTAATCCAACTCTTTTTCAAATCCAAGTATAAAACATAATAAAACACAGCCTATTTATAAACCACACTCAACCAACAAAATTGCAATACAGCACACACCTCCAGAAGGACCAATCAATTCAACTTCCGGGGTCTACACCCTCTAAGAGCAGGCTTTAGTAGTAGAACAATATTAAGCCATGGCATTTTATCAGCCTGCATATCTGCAGTCCAGTTAACTTCAGTCTGTTCTGTTTTGAGAGAAATATCACCCCCTCTTCTGGTTAAAGTACATAACTGCAGGACCATAAATTTAAAAGTATCTCCCAAATTTTTCTTAACATGCTGTGCCAGAGCATTATGCTCACCACCAGTCCTTATGTCTCTACAATGCTGTAAAACCCTCCTCTTCAACATTCTATTGGTTTTGCCAACATAAGGAGTTACAATCCTGGCACTTCGCTAAATAAACCAGATTCCTGGTAGTACAGTTGCCAAAACCTTTCAAACAGTATACATATCCAGTAACCGGATGTTGAAATTTATTAGACCTGTCTATAAAGGCGCAGCCTTTACAATGTCCACACGGAAATGTTTCTGTCCATTGCACTCCAAAACCAAGCTGCCCAGAAGTGCATCCCAGAGAGTCTTTACAGAGCAGTCTCTTTAAATTAGGTGCATTCCTGAACCCATAGACAGGGGCCGGACCTACAATCTCTTTAATACCATCATCCGACTGTAGGATCTTCCAATTCACATGTATAATCCTCTTTATTTTATTCACATCACTGTTGTAACCAATGGTCAACCTCAGGTGCCTTCTATTGATCACAGAGCCCATATGCCCTCTTATCCAAGTGGCTAGTTCATAAGTAGGACTTCCAGCTCCATCTCTACCAAACCAAGGTCTTGCAGAGGTCTGCCTCCACACATGATGTTCCTTACTTGCCATCCTTATGGCTCCCTATGAGTAACCTCTCTCCTCAAAGCATGACAGCAGAAACTCAGTCTCTATCATATACATCATCTTGGGTACACAGTCTGGAAGCACACATAATTTGCCCTTTTATGACATTATTAAAGACATGTTGGAGGTGCATGCTCCCCCTCTCCAGGTAGGTGTTCTTCCAGCAATCCTTTTTATAGGTCCTGGTCTGCAGGAACCCCCATGCATCCATGAATATCTCCACATCAAGGAATGTTATTGAGGTTATAGAATGGCTGACAGTAAAGGTCAAATAACTAGTGATCTGTTGTAAATAAGCCACAAGATCTGCCAAGTGTTCTTCTGACCCCATCCAAACAATAAAGAGGTCATCAACAAACCTTTTGTAAAAACAAATGAAGTTTCTCCATGTATTATGGAGACCAGGGATGCAGCACTCCTCCCACTGTGCCAACACCAAGTTGGCATGTTTTGGCCCATGCCATCCCCATGGCCACACCCCATTTCTGAAATTAATACTTCATGTCAAACATAAACATATTGTTATGCAGAATAAGCTCAGGAAAACTGCATATTTGTACAGTCTCATCAGGACCACATACATTCTTCCCGGTCAAAAAAACACTAATTGCTTTAATCCCCATGTCGTTGGGTATAACAGTAAATAAACTGTTAACATCAAGCGTAACCAAAATTGAATGCTCAAGCAGTTGCTGATCAGACATCTGTGAATATAAAGAAGTCAGAAAATGGGGTTGTCCTTTAATACTGCTGGTGCAAATTCCAATGCAGGTTTCAGATGCCTCTCAATCCATACTGACATACACTCAGTCACCCAGCCCCTGCCAGAGACTATCGGCCTCAGTGATGGGTCCATTCTATTTTTTATGCACCTTTAGCAACACTTTAATCACGGGTATAACAGGATCCATTTTCTTCACAAAATTGTATGTCTCCTCCATAATCACCCATGACCTAAACAGCTCCTCAGCTCTATCATTCACATTTATAATTATCTTTTTAACCTCACACATTCTTACTTCCATGTAGGTATCTGGAGCATAGATCTCATCTTTTCCGCGTACTTAGTACTTGGTATAATCACAACTGTACCTCCTTTATCCGCCAGTTGAATGGTGATGTCATCCCTACACTTAAGTTCTTCAAGAGCTTTATATTCAACCTCGGTAAGATTATAAAAGTCCCTCCTCTTCTCCTCATAAACAACTTTCGCTGTCTCACCTTCACAAGTCTTAACGAAGGCCTCCACAACAGGGTGCAAGGTAGGAACAAATACACTCGGCTTCCTAAGCCTTGTTGCATTATTTACATCTTACTCTCCAATTCCAAACATACACTTCAGCATAATACTTCTCCCAAACACCGGTAAATCCTTCACAACCTCACTGAATCTCGGGGTCATGCAGGTATGAATGTCAAGCCTTTATTTAACACAGTCAACTGTTCTCTGCTTAACTCAGTGCCAGAGATATTCACCACCAGCATATCCTTCAAACTTCTATCTTCCTCCTCTTACTGCGCTGGCTGTCTATCCTCTCCCTCGACAGAAAGGCTTTCAGTCTGACCAGCATTGGTAATTCTGGAAAACCTGAGCCAATATAGTACTGCTGTTTTGTCTCACCCCCAAGTTCTCTCTGGAGGATAAAGGCTCTTGAAGGTTCCATGTAGGAGGCAAGCTGTCCACCAAAGAACCTGTTGTAACAGTGCCCTTCACTATACAATCCACTACTGAGCCAGTGCTGTCATGCTCTCATTGATTAGATAAACCCCTGACAACCATGGCAACAGCCTTCTCTCCTCCCTGCACTGTCTTGTGGGTAGCATCACTATTTTGAAGGTGATCTGCTGAAGTCTTATTGGAACTGGCAGTGTTGGGACGATATACACTTGTGTTCACTCTTTCCTTGGGCCAAACACATGTATTCCCCTTCACGAAATCACTATAATCTCTCCTCAGTTTCTTCAGTTTGATCTGTTTAAGCCTACTCTCATAGGCATTCAGGGAGCAGAGCAGCTCATCCATTTTATTTTCACAAATTTCCTCTGCAAACCTCGATGTTATTCTTGCCTGTAGAGCTTTCACTTTTTGTGTCAATTAACTTACTTAAGGTTTGAAATAGCTAATAAGCAACTGCATATATTTGAAACTTGTCTGCAAGTTAATTTCTTGCCACTGTGCCAGTAATTCTGGAAATGTATTCCCATACGTAGGCAAACATAGCACCCTGAGGCCATGAGGCACTATGCTGTGATGCAGGCAGGCCTCTAAGTGACAGTGCTGCCATTGCAGCCACTTTATCTTAAACAAGACTCTCTCCAGCTGAAAAAAGAAGCCTTTTAACTCTTCATCATCAGCAGTTAAAATAGGTTCTGTACAATCTTCACTTGCAAGATTTAGCGAAATAAACAGATTAATACCTTGTGCCAGCAACTGCTGGCCTCATTCTCTAAACAACATTCCATGGGCGACTTCTGGTTGATAGCCAAGTTCAATTTCAGCAGATGGGAGCAGAACCCAGGTAGTGGTGATACTTTAATAGGTCAGACATTTCTTTTTAGACGCACCCAATTCTATCTGTAGATAACATAATATATGTTTTATAAATTTATTTATTTGACATTTGTTGACCAGGAAAATCCACTGGGTCAGGAACCCATTTTCAGTGGAGGCCTGGGGAGAAAAGCTCCAGTAATATAACATATACATAATGAGAGATTAAAAGTAATTATAAACAATGCAAGTTAAGTAGGATTAAGTAGTAGCTACAGGCATTTAAATAGTAAATACAGAATTCACTACATACATAGAATACAAATAAAAACAAGGCACAGTGTGTCAAGATTAGCAATTGATTTAAGTATATATATATATATATATATATATATATATATATACACACACACACACACACACACACACACACACACACACACACACTAGTTTTATTGACAATTTAGTTAAGATCAGAATGCATAGTAAATGTAGGGGAGAAGGAAAAAGAAGTAGGAATGCAACAGTAAAGTGCAAAAAGAAAAATAGTGTGATGGTAAGAGCAGTTAGCCTTTGGGCAGATAGGATGAAATAAAGGTGAGTGGTATGAAATGGAGATGGAATGGGAAATGGTATATAGATAGGGTAGATAAAAAGCCAAGAGAGAAAGAAAGAATGTATATAATTTGGTAAGCAGGTAGGTGAAGAAGACAGAAATAAAGAAAAGAAATAGGGGATGAAATGGGAGAGGGGAGTGTGATGCGAAAAAAAAAAGAAAAAAGAAAAAAGTTTTTGATTACTTATGGGGTCTATAATTTTGGGCACAGGAACAGGTCTGATTGTTGAAAAAGTATTTTAATGATAGCTTGAATGCTTTTAATGAATCTAGGAGGGTGATATCTGGGGGTAGGGCATTCCATAGCCTGGCAATGGCATAGGAGTAGAGGCTCTGTCCATCTCTTTTGTTAGGTTTGAAGTTGGTTAAGAGCTGTTTGTTAGTGGATAGTAGATTACAGGATGGGGTATATGGTTGTAGGATGTGTTGTAGGGCAGGGCAGTCATCTGGTTTGTAAATTATTTTATGGGCAAGAGTTAGTTGGGTGGAATCATGGTAGTGTGGGAATTCAAGTCAGTTTCATTCCTTAAGGGCTTGGCAGTGGTGCATTCAGTAAGATATACCAGTTGCAAATTTAACTATTTTATGGTAGCATGGTTGGAGTTTATTTTTAAGAGACTGGTGTATGTTGGTGAAGACGGGAGCCCCATATAAGTGGGATGGGAGCAGGATGCAGTTGGCAAGTGTATTTTTGGCTGACTTATCCATGTGAAGTTTATGTCTATAAAGTTTGCCAAGTTTAAAATGTGTTTTCTATTGTATTGAGTATATGTTACTCGAAGGTAAGATTATTGTCAATAGTAATGCTTAATAGTTTGGTATTAGTTACTATTTCAATTTCTTTATTGCTTTGTGAGCATATTTTGAAGTTTTGTAAGATTGGTTTAGATAAGCATAGCAATAGTTTGGACTTTTTGGGATTAAGTAGAAGTTGTGCTTCAGTTAACCAGATTTCTAAGGATGTAAAGGCATCCTGTGTTTTACTTAGGAGATTTTGGAGGTTATTGGATGAGGACATGATGGTGGAGTTGTCTGCATACTGCATGCTCATACTTTGAAGGGAGACTTTTTGCAGATTGTTTATGAAAACATTAAAAAGCAGAGTCCCAAGAATAGATCCTTGCCTGATTTCTGTTCTGTTACTAGACATTCAGATAGGCTACCTTGCCATCTAACACATTGCTATCTGTTGGCTCATTAATTGGAGAACCATTTGAGGGGGTGTTGTGAGCATCCTACCAATGATAGTTGTAGTAATTTAGGATGTGATACTGTATTGAAAGCCTTAGACAGGTCTAGTAGGATTACTGAAGTCAGTATCTCAGAACCTAAGGCATTGCCTGCAGTGTATGTGAATGAGAGTAGAGCAGTGATAGTACTATGTGCCAGACAAAAACTATGTTGTGCAGATGCAAGGAGGTTGTTTTCAATGAGATATTGTATTAGTTGTGTGTGAATCGTACTTCCAGTAGACGGGAGGGGTTAGAGATGGGCAGATAGTCGGTTAGTTCATTGGTTTTACCACCTTTATGCAATGGAGTTATGATGGATTTTTTTAGGAGTTTGGGAATATCAGATTCTGAGATGGATCTGTTAATGAGGATGCTATCATGGTAGGCTATTATGTCAGTGGCAGGTTTTTCTGAAGGAAGGTTATTGGCAGATAGGGAGCAGGGTTTTAGTTTTTTTTAAAGTTTGTGCACTAGTGAGTTAGGTTCTGCATGTAGAGAGAAAGTTTATTTGTCTGGGGCTGGAGATGTTCTTTTGTGAAGTTCCAGCATTAAGGAGTGAAGAGATGTATTGCCAAAATTTGTTTAGGTTATTTGCTTGGCTGGATAATTTTTGTAAGAAATAAGTGTTGTATGTAATTAGAAGTGTTTTTGCTATATTCCATTGTTGTTTAAGATTGAGTCTGTTGGCTTTATTTTTATTGTTGTGCCATTCTTTCCAGGCTCAGTCTCTAGAGAGTAGTATTTGTTTGGTGGCCTTAGTTAACCAAGGAGCATGGTTTAGCTTTGTCCTTTTGGTTTGGATGGGGGGGGGGGGGTGGCTAAGCTATTTAGAGTATATATGAAGACTTTGTTAAAGTAATTACATGCTTTGTTGAAGCATTGTGTTTTAGTGTGGACCACTCAAAAGATTTTAGTATATCATTAAATATTTGTTTGTTAAAGTTAGCTAGATTTCTGTATGTTTTGCAGGTATGAGGTTTAGCTTCATGAATGGGGGGTTCAATAAGTATATGCTGGTAAATGATCACTTAGGATGTTGGGAAGGGTCTGAATATTTATGGGGTTCACTAGGACCTCATCTAAGATTGATTTTAATTGGTTAGTTTGCACTCTTGTAGGGCTTGTGATAAGTTGTCTGTAGCCATGTAGATTTATGGTATTTATAGGTGAGTCAGAGATTAGATGGTGCCCATTGATGTTCATGTCCCTTAGAATAATAGTTTCATTGGTTAGGTTTTGGGTAGCCCATAAAAGAATGTCTTCTAATATAGGGATTTTTCATCCTAGTGCTATATCTAGAGCTACAGTGGTTAGTTGTTTGAAGTTATTTATTTGTAGGGATACAGTAATTAGTTCTGTGCTCCCAAAAGATGGGACAGGTTTAGAAATAGGGGGTATTGTAAGTAGTTATGGTAGATTAAAGCTACAGCACCACCTTTTTTATGAGTTCTTTCAGTTCGTAAAATATTGCATACTGGAGGGATGATTTTGGTATCTAGAATATGAGGTTTTATCCAAGTTTCAGTTACCGTTACTATACCAGTGGAGTATTGTGAGATCCATGCATGAAATTTAGTGACTTTGTTACATATACTATGTGTGTTTAATGTTATGAATAGTACTTTTTTTGTGGTAGATTGGGGTGAGCTTTGTGGCTGATCAGGTCCAGGGTTCGAGTGAATATCCCCCAAACTTGGGTAGTTTTATGAGATGATCTAAGAGAAGAAGGAAATGGTTGGCTTTAGTGGAATGCCTAGATACAGTCTAGTGTTTTAGCTTCGGTTTGGTGGCAGTGGAAAGGAGCTGGATTTTTGTAAGGTGTGTGCTGCTATAGTTGAATAGCGAGGAGGCTATATTAGAAAAACTATTGTGCGGGTTTGTTGTGGTAGGCTTGAGTAATGCTTTATGTAAAGGAGACATATGGCATGCAAGGGAGGTGGCTTGGATTAGAATGCCTAGTAAAGTAAACAGACTTATTTTGAACACAGTGATGCCTGAGGTAATTGGCATAGTGCTGCACTATTATGGGTGTGGAAAATGATGGTAATAAGGCAGGAGCTGTGGTGATGTCTAATGTTGGGGGTGCTTATTAGTTATATTAAAGTGGTAGGAGGCTGGTATGGTGGCATGAGGTGTTAACTAGATAACTGATCCTGGGGGAGGAGTTATGAGAAGTATAAATCTAAGGAAAGAGGGTGTTGGTGTGAATGGGGATAGGGTAGGTAAGTGGAGTGAGCCCGAGCGTACCGAGGGTGAATTGAGCAGGAAGAGCCTGGATGTTGATCACTATGTAAAAACTATCAGTGGAACCAGTTAGAACAGGCTTTTTTATCATTTGTTTGCATATTTATATGCCAGAAAGTTGCAAAAAAGTAACAATAGCCTAATTAATGGTAACTGTGCATTGCCTTACAGAAGCTAAGCAAGGAATTTAGAGCAGATATCACTTTGGACTGGAATTCAACTTTATTTTTCTTTGTTTCTGTTGATAAAATTAATAATTCAGACTACTATTTGTTTGGTACTTACAGGGGATGGAACTGTGTAAGTTTTAGTGTGTAGGCACCAGTATAAAGTAAAATGTAAGTTTAACAATGTATGTTGCCTTGGTAAGGATTGGGGACAGCCCAAGGATGTTAAACAAGTTAGGTTGCCTGCCCTGGTAAGTGTACATGCTAGTATTCAATTACTGTATTACTTAGTCATAGTAGTACAGGTGTAAAAGACACTTTACAAATAACCTACATAAGTTTGTTTTTTTTTTTCATGTGGGTCTTGGGGTCACATAATTCCTTTTGTTTTCCTGTGCAGTTGTGGCAGAACTGTTTGCTGGTTGTGATACCTCTGGAGGAAGGGGGGGGGGTTAGTAGAAATGATGTGTCAGTGGACTTTTATCACTGAATTATTTCTGTAAGGTATGTTTGCTAATCTTTTGTAAAGTTCATATCAGCAACTTATCATAAGTCACGACCAAATATGAGATTTGAGTTGGTTTATTTAATAAATGTATATTTTGATAATTCTTTTCTTTTTTTGGCACATTCAGTTGCTGCCTGATTTTTATCTACTTCTGTTTTGATTTCCATTCCTGCTTGATGCTGATATGCCTCTGCTATATTAAGCAAAGACGTTATCTTAGATTTATTCTCCTCATGTTTCAGAATTTTAACTACATTTGGGTCTTGTGAGGTCAGCAGATCTATACATAAAATCAATTTCAAGGAGGCCCATCCCTCCTTCAGAATGGGGAATATATAATCTTGGTATGCACTGATTTTTATAAATCATATGGTGAGCATGAAATATCCCTCTTTTTTCCTATCTAATTTATCCAACATGTTTTGGGGCCAGCCAATAACTCTAAAACTGTAAGTTAGGACAGGAAGAGCAAATCGGTTTTTGGCTTGGATTTTGTTCCTAGATGTTAGTGCTGTTTTCAGGATTCATTTAAGTCTGCTGAAGTATTCCTTACTAAGTTTTATTTGCATTTGTTCATGTTTTATTGTCGGCCCTTCATCAATTCCCAAATATTTCTACACTCCTTCTTGCTCAAGTTCTTTTATATCACATTCTTGTCTCAAACTGATATTTTCCTGGTGTTGCAGTTTTCCTGCTTTAAAGGTTGCTTTTACACATTTATCAAGACAAGTTACATTCGTATATCATCTGAAAAAGTTTTGACAACTTGTAGTTGTGCTTTCAGTTCCTCATCTGATGAGCTATACAGTTTTAAATCATTGGCAAAGAGAAGATGATAAGTCTTTACATATACTTGTTTTCTAAGAGCCAGATTATAGCCATAGCCTAAGCTGTAAGTAAACAGCTTAATGGGTTAAAGGAAAGGCAGAACAGCAGCTGTGACAAAGAGTCACCCTGGAATATCCCCCTTTGAATTTTTAATCTCTGGGATAATAATTTGTTCTTTATTGTGGCTTAATTGCAAAGTGATCTGCCACTGTTTCATGGTCACTGTAATGTAATTGATTAGTGTAGGGTGTATCTTATACATTTTTAAGCACTCTTTTATCTCTGAATGTGGGATACTATCAAGTGCTTTTTTGTAGTCAATCCATGCCATACTTCAATTCTTCCCCTTTTTTCAGTTTTCCACTATGACTTTATTTAACAACAAATGATCCTTTGTTCCATATGACTTTCTTTTATTGCCCTTTTGTTCTACTGTCATAATTGACTTTTCTTCTAAATAACTATAAACTCTGTCTGCATCAAATCCTGTGTATAGTTTATACGTAATTGGATGGCAAGTTACTGGTCTATAATTTTTAGGGTAGCTTGCATGTTCACTCATAAGTAGTAGCATTGTTTTTTCCTGCTGTTAACCAGGTTGGTGTCTGTTCAGGGTGCATATATAAATAGATCTTACTCATGGATAAATCTTCATGCAAAGATGTTAATACTTTCAGCCAAAACTTAGGTAGTGCATCTGGGCCTGGGGTTTTCCAATTAGAGGCTTTTCTTAACTTTGTTTCAATCTGCAATCTCTCTAGCTATTACTTCATCCCTTTTCATATCCTGTACATTTAAAACCTCTTATTCTTTCTTTAACTTCTTCTCTCTATTTAGCATCTTTATTATGTTCCACAGGATCTTCATAGATACTTCTCCAATATGTATCTATTTTTTCTTTTTTTTTGACAGCCTTTCAATTTCTTTTACTTTATTTCCCAATTATCTATAAAATTTATTGAGTCATCAATAAATTGCGAGAGTGCATTATAGATCCTGGTATGTTCTAATACTGTGTATTCCTTTTATCACGTCTATCTTTCTTAGTATTTTTGTTGATTTGTTCTCTCTTCTATAATCTTTTAACAGTGACACTTCTTGTCCTAACTGCATTATAGTTTTCTATATTTGATATTTCCATGATGGTATTCGATTTCTCCACTTCCTTTCCCTCACTACCATGTGTTCTTGTGGTAGAAATGTATTGCTTATTAATTTAGCTGCACAGTAATATATCCTGTTTACTTCTGTTATATCTCATGGATCTCTATGAATAGTCCTAATTACTGCGTTCATTTGTTTTATCAGACTTCTGACTTTTTTGTCTTAATCATTTTAAGCATAATTTTATGAACTTTAATCATACTTTCACTTAGGAATGGGGTCTATTCCCGTCATGCTATTAGAAACCCAAAAGATTTAGAGAAATTAAAAAAAGTAGATATAGGTACAAATATTGAGATACAGATACTGGCCATACTAATATGTTTTGTAAACATACTAAGTAAGAAATCCTCTACCTTTGCTCTGAGTGGTGAATGAATTGTTCGTCAAAGAGAATGAATGGACTGAGAGAAAGTGGCAATGATGTGTTGGTTGGGTATTATAGGATACTTCTCCTAAGTATAAGTGTGGAAAGGAAGCACTTGCTTGATGTTATGGTGGCAAGTAGCACAGAGCTTGAATAATTATACTAACTGATGGGATAGATTGAGCATGTCACCTGAATGTAATATGATTTGGAGTTTTCATTAATGACTTGAAAGTAAACTCACAAGTAAAATGATTAGGCATATCATTTGTTTAACTTTGAATGCCTTGTCTTGCTCAAAATTGTGAATATTTAAAACAAGCAAGTAGAACAGAGCTTGAATAATGATACTAACTGATGGAATAGATTTAGCATGTCACCTGAATGTAATATGATTTTGAGTTTTCATTAATGAATTGAAAGTAAACTCACAAGTAAAATGATTAGGCATATAATTTGTTTAACTTTCAATGCTTTGTCTTGCTCAAAGGTGTGAATATTTAAAACAAATCTGAAACAGGGCTGTATGGGGAGAGAGTGACAACAGATGTAATCACTTAGTTTAAATTTGAAGAAAAAGACTGCATATATGGTTGGGGAAACCCAGAGATGTCCTTTGATTGATATATGTGGAATGGAGTATATTAGTGAACCCTTAATAGAGACTTATAAAATGGATTTTGTGATTAAATGAGGTATGTACATCTTCCTTTATTTTATATTTCTGCATTAAAGGAGGATTGCTTATTTTGTCTTTCAAAATGACTATGGTCAAGCAATTATAGGTAGCAATGGCTGCACTTTTACAAATGATTGGGATTATTCTGATCCTATACTTGATGGGGTTAATCCCAGACTTGGAGATCTAATTTGGGATAGCTTTATTGAGATATTACATGTCCAGTAATAGGAATTAGGTTACTTGTGGTACCTGGATGAATGGAGGTGCCTAGGTGACAACTATTACAACCAATTGTTAAGATTGTTATAAATTATCTTTGGATACCCCACCATTGTAGTTTAGTTTAGTTAATATTGTGTTAATCAATATTAACTTATGTTTTTTTTTCTTGTAAGTGAAGGAAACTACTTTTTAAGTAGGGTACTAATGGTGTCATTTTCAAGGGGGGGGTCACAGTTATATGGAAATTTAGATATGCACATAATGATAATGTTCATTTGTGTTAGCATTACCCAAAAAAACCATGCATGGAGGCACTAAACATGTATTTGTCAGTTAGTTGTGTCATGGGTGAATGATTATTGTATGTGGCGATTATAGACCAAGTCTGTTTCTTACAGATTTTATAAAGGTATTTCATTCTTCAAGGTGAGGGATTGGATGGAATGATGAAACTGTTATATGACAGCAAATCAGGCACTGTTTTGTCTGTTGGCTGTGCTAGATGGTTTTCTGCTAGATGGTAGAGAGGTTTTATGTTTTATCATTGGCTGAACAGGTAGAAGATGGTAAGAACGACATTTTTTTTGGAAACTATCACTTGCCATTGGTCTGGAGGATCAGAAAGCTGTGAGTTCTAGTCACACTTCAGGTGAGTGGATTAACATTCAAATTGCCCCCTGGGTGCTCTACTCCTAAGTATGCCATCCTTCAGCTGAGATGATAAATTGAGTTCTCTTCTGTTTGAGCTTGTGGTACCTCAGGTGGATATAAAAGATTCCATAAAACATAGTGGAAAGTAGGGGTCCTTTATTTATATACAAAAAAAAACAGTTATTTAAAAATAATGACATATTTACATATATTTACATATGTACAAATATATAAATATAAAAATCTGTTTACACATTTAAATAATTTTCCTTTATAACCATACAAAATTTTCATCCCTATTAGATCCTGCTCCTTTTTGTATAACAACCATCTGATTTTACTTAATATTGTTGCTAAAATCCATTTACCATTAAACATAATTTCATTTCTTTCATTCTGTATAATCCATATAACATAAAATAACATTTTACCCATTCTTTTAACACCTTTTTTATTTTTATGCTTTTAATATTCATATTTAATCATATCCATGTTTATTTTAACCACTTCTTTTATATCTTCGAAAACATTTTCTTTACATTGTTTCCCCATGATGTTTTATATGCTTCCTTAGTTTTTTCTCTTCATCCAAACATATGTCACTTTTCTTTATATATGGCACATTTGCTTTTACTAGCAATTTATCTCTTATCAGTCTCCACAAAAACTCTTGACATTCTACTTTCTGAATATACAATTTGCTTATTATTTTTACATCTTTAATGTTTTTCATTTGTTAGATTTTCCCTTAGTTTTACATAGTAATGTTTTATGATCACATTCATATATCATACTTTTCAATCTTTATCTATATCATCAATTTTTATTTTATATAAACATATCTTTCTTGGTAACATTGCATTTTCTTCATTTATACAGGCTTTTTTCTCTGTTGCTGCATTTTTAACATACCACAAAAATTATCATACTTCTATTTATATAGTTTTGCTACTAATCTATCAGCTTTTTCATTTATCCACTTTAACACTCTGTACATATTTAATGAAGCAGTGTATACAACTGGGTTAATTAACCCTGAACTTCCTCTTTCTTTGTTTACATGCAAAACTCCTCTTTTTTATTGGTTTAATACAGCACACCATATAAATGAAAAAAAAAAATATCTGTAATAATTCCTTTTCAAATACTGTTGGCAACATAACTACACTTGCTAAATATGCTATTTACCCATCAGTACTGAGTTTATCAAATAAGCCTTTTTTCTGAATGGTAACTTATATGTTCTCCAGAAAAGACAGGTTTTCTTAATTCCTGATATTCTTTTTTCTCATTGAACTCTACTTACATCTTTATTCCCAATTTTTTTTTACCTAACACAGAAATTTCATTAATTGTAAAATATATACCGACGATCTTTACTTCATCATCTCAACCTTTACTCTTCGCTTTATTTAAAGCCATCCCTATCATCTATAGAAAATTATTTGTGCAACTTATTAATTCTTTTATCCACATTTTTGTTTTTTCTAATTATTATGTTATTTGCATATGTTAACTGAACAAAAATTCTTAACACTTCATATTCAGGTGTTATATACCCTGCCTCTTTTGTTTTGTAATTTATTTCATATACTATCTCATCCATAACTAATGCAAAAAGTAGACAACTCATTGGATATCCCTATCTTACATAGGTTCATAGGTGTGTGCTAGGCTAATGGTGCTGGGTCCTTTATAAGCCTAGCGATAGGATTACCTTGGCATAGTGCCACCCAACCTTAGTTCCCAGTGTCTCTGTCAAGTAGAGCCACTGGTGTTATCACTGGGGTGAATTTTTTGTTTCCCTTCCACTCATCAAGATTTCTCTTGAAGAGGGTCAGCGAGGTGCTCTGCTTGACATGTTTTGGAAGTCTGCTCCATAGCATGGGCAGTCTCTCGGTTATGAACCTGTCCCTCCAGCATGTTCTGTTAATTGTGGTAATGAGGTTGAGGTCTCTGGAGCATGTGGTGTGGAGGGATTGGGATTTCTTTAAATGTAGTATTTCTAACAGACCTGGGTCAGACATGGCTTTGTAAGTCAAGCAGAGATCTCCTCTAAGTAGGCAATATGAGACAGAGAATAGTTGGAGTTTTTTGAGACTGTCCATATAGGACAAGTGTTTAAGGCCTAGGATCCTCTTTGTGAGGTACTTTTGTGGCATCTCCAGTTGTTGCAGGTGTCTTGTGAGGTATGTGCCAAATGGGGCATTGTACTCGATGATTCACCTAAAGAGGGAAGAGTAGAGGGAGATAATGACCTCTTTCTTCCTGGATGCAAAACCCTTAGTAATGAGATGTACCACATAGGACTTTCTGACCACAGTGGCAATGTGGTGATCAAAAGAGAGGTTGTTGTCAAACTGTGTTTCCAGATGTCTTATAACATCTTCTGTGTTCAGTGGACTACCATCAATGCGGTAATTCATGGGAACTGGGTTTTTCTCAAAGGGGATGACGATACATTTTTTGGCATTGAGCTTAAGGCTATGGTTCTGACACCAGTCATTAGTCACAGTGAGGCCATTCTGTAGGATGTCAACATCACTTGGGAAGTTAATAATAGCTCCCAACTTGCAATTGTCTGCAAACTTTGTAAGCCAGAGTCCCTTTGTGTTGGCCTGGACTTCAGAGAAGTAGTACCAAACAGGAGAGGACCCCGGACTAAACCCAATGGGACTGCACTCATGACTAATCGGCAGTCTGACTTGGAGTCAGCTACTTTCACACTGTAGGTTCTATCTGTGAGCCAGTTTTCAACCTCCCTAGTGATATAGGGGTTGATGCCAAGCTTAGTGAGATGTTCTATGATTCCTGAGGGGGGATGGTATCAAAAACCTTGGCGAGATCAAGATAGGCTGTATGATCCACCTTGCCTTCATCCGCAACTCTTCATATGTACATCTTAGCTTAACCAGACATTTACAAGTATTTTTACTTTATTACTATAGTCTGACATACATCATTTCCTTTCTCACTTATTTTATATTCTTTCATTATTACCCATAGGATTTCATATCCGATTGTGTCAAATGCCTTATTAAGGACTCCTATCATTAATTTTTCTTCTTCTTTTCTGTTCATAGTATCATTCACAATTTCTCTATCATTAATAATTCTTGGCAACCCTTCCCCTTAAACCTGTATATGCTAACTTCCATTATATTTTCCATTTTAGTTTCAAATCTCTTTTGTATTATTTTCATAAATATTTTGTATTTCTTATTATTTAATACTATTGCTCTCCATTTTTTAAATTCTCTTCTATTTTTCTTTTTTCATATAAATGTAAGTATTCCAGTACATTATTCTTTATGTATAAAACATTCATTTAGCCATTCATTCAAATATTAGAAAATATTTTTTTTCCAATCCCTTAAATTTGTATCCATTTCATACCCTATTCCATCTGGGCTTGCAGCCAAATCTATATTAACTTGTCCTGATACTTTATCTCATTTAAAGAAATCTTTTCCATCACTGTGTTATAATTTATATTCTTTTTCTATTTTCCATATTTTTACTACCTTCTTTTTTCTTTAAACATCTCTTGTTCCTGAGTTCTTTCTATTTCTCCATTTACATTTTTATTTTTCTTATTACATTACCATCTTCCTTAACTAAGATACTTAAGTAACTCAGTATGTTTTCCCCTTTTACCATCTTCCTTAACTAAGATACTTAAGTAACTCAATATGTTTTCCCCTTTTCCTTATAAAAATATATTTGCTTATAAGATTATTCTTGCATTTTTTCTTGATTTTATTCATATAATTTGTTTTCTTTGTCAAATTATTTTCTGTCATTATGTTCTAAGTCTTCCAATGCATCATTATATGTTCTTTTATATTTTTCTTTCTCTTCTTTTCTCACTTCATATTGTCACTGTAAAAACATTTTTTATACTTTTCCATTAATATTATCCACTATTCAGACCAATTTTTACAAAATGTTCCCATAGTAATATATTTCCATAACGGTATTGCTATCCTCTTTCCTTCCTCTTTCCATGCTTTTTCATTTATTCTTTTTATCTCTTTGCCTATTTTTATATATTCCTTGTTTTCTTTTATCCCTAGCTATATTGCATGATGATCAGAAATCCAGTTTAAACTACCTTCCCTTCTCCTATAACTAAACCTTCTGAAACTATAAAATAATCTATTCTGGTTCTATATGTACGACTTTTGTAAGTTCATGAAATATTGCCCCATAGTTTTAACTTACCAGATATTATAACTTCTAACATTTTTCTTATATCATTTCCGTTCTTTTTACAATTACATCTTAAATCACAGTTAAAGACTCCTGTTATTATAATATTCATATTTATCACTACACAGTCTAAAGTTTGATGAAATAAGTTTTCCCTTTCTTTACAGTTAGTATAAGAATACAATGCTATAATGTTATATCCTTCTTCTTTCCATTTCAAATCTACAGTGGTTAATCTTCTCATTTTTGCTAAAGTTACATCTAATGTCTTTACTGTATTTCTACAGAATACAGCTATTCCGGAACATCTCTCATTTCCCAAATTCCATATTATATTTCCTTCCTATTGTTTCTCTGTCTGTAAGTTTGCTTCATGTACAATTACATCTACAGCACGTGTATTACAGCACTCCAAAAAATCCTATTCTTCTTACTGTATTCTTAACACTATTCACATTTACAGAAAACAGTCTAAAATTTTCACTTTGATTCATGGTTTCTAAATTCATAGCTAATTACTAGGTTAGCTTTCTTAACAGGCCATTCTAAAACTAACCAAATTCCTTCCCAAAAGTGAGAATTAAACAGTGTACCTTGTGTCTGTGAGTCGAGCACCTTAACCATTATATCAAGCCCCAGTCTTTAGTTGTATGTATTCTTTTTCATCCATTTCCTTTCTCTTTTTCTTTTGTACTTATCTCTTTATTTTTTTATTTTTCTGTCTTTTACACTTTTACCAACATAATTCTTTTTCCCTTTTACTACCTCCCAGTTTATGTCTTCTTCATTACATATTTCGGAATCTCCTTCTATGTCCTCTTTATTTTTTTCTTATTTAAGTTTTTTCAATTTCTACTACTTCCAAAATGTCTCCTCTTTGTTCATTTTCTTCCCTTCTTTTTCTTTCTCCTTGCTGTTATTTTCATATTTGCAATCCATTCATAAATGTCCAGTTTTATTATATTTATAATATTTTAATTCACATTTTGTATCATGTCTCATTTCCCAACAAATATTACATTTTCTTTTGTCACAGTTACTTATTAATCTACAAAAACATGTTTTGGGTTGTCCACAGTATTTTATAACACCCCTATTCCCCTCCACATTTATCAAGATTGGTATATGTGCAATTTTCCTCTTCCTATTTTTAAAACAATATTACATTCCTAGCCACCAGTCCACAAACCTCTTTTGCATAAATGTTTGCAATGTTCATAGGTTCATAGGATAATACTAGGCAATTAGCCTAAAGGCCCTTATAAACCTAGCCACAAATTTCACCCATGTTTCCACAAAGTCAGCACCTGTTTTCCCTGTCCAACAGGGACACAGGAGGAATCCCAAGGGTATATTTTCTGTTTCTCATCCAGTTGTCCAGGTTCCTCTTAAAGAGGGCTAGTGAGGTAATCTGCTTGACATGGAGAGGGAGTCTATTCCTCATATGGGGGAGTCAGTGGGATACAACTCTAACCCACCAACAAGTTCTTCTAATGTCACAGACCAGGTTGAGGCCTTGCATGCGGGTTGCACGAGTGGAGTTTGACTTACAGATATGCAGCAACTCCATCAAAGCTGAGTCTGAGACGGCCTTGTATGCCAGACACAGGTCACCTCTGTACAGTCTGTATGAGACTGAGTAGAGTGACAGGGCTTTTAGCCTATCTTTATAGGATAGGTGTTTCAGCCCCTGGATTTTTCTGGTCAGGAACCTCTGTGGTCTCTCCAACTGCTGCATGTGCTTGGCAAGGTACATGCCAAAGGGGGTATTTTACTCGATAATGGGTCTGAGAAGGGAGGAGTACAGGGATGTTATGACCCCTTTGTTCCTGGATGAAATACCCTTACTTATGATGTGGGACATATAGAAAGCCTTCTGTACAATGGAGGCAACATGGTGGTCAAAAGTGAGGTTGCTATTAGGCTGGATGCCCAAGTCCCTCATGACTGATTGTGTGCTTAGTACACTTTTATTAATGTGAAAACTAATGAGGATGCCATTTTCTCCAAAGGGATAATGATGCATTTCTTGGCATTCAGTTTGAGGTCATGCTTTTGGTACCATTCATTAGTTTGTGTAAGGCCTTCATGAAGAATGTTCACATCACTAGAAGAATTTATGACAGTGCCTAGCTTGCAGTGATCTGCAAACATGGTCAGCCACGGACCACTGGTTTTGGCTTGCACCTCAGAAAAGTATATCTGAAACAATAGAGGCCCCAAGACTGATCCTTGGGGTACTCCATTTGTTATGGGTCTACTACTAGAGATGGCTTCCCCTATTTTGTCTGAGTGGGTTATATCAGTGAGCCAGTTAACTTCCCATCAGGTAACATACGGGTTGATGCCTAGCTGGGAGAGTGTATCAATTATGCCAGAGTGCAGAGTAGTGTTGAAGGCTTTGGATAGGTCAAGGTAGGTGGTGTGCACTGTCTTCCCCCATCCATGGCTTTGGTGACGGTTTTGAAGAAAGTTACCAAGTTTAACAAGCATGATCTCCCTTTGACAAAACCAAACTGTATGGGATCTAACATTTGTAGGTTGCCAATGTCCTTGTTTATAAGGTCCATGATAATGCTTTCCATGGCCTTGCAGGTCAGGCTAGTTAGGCTGATGGGCCTATAATTGCCTTGATCAGTAAATGCTCCACCTTTATGTAGAGGGATGACAGTGGCTGTCCTTTATTTTGCTGGGATGAAGCTGGTGCACAGGCTTTGGTTGAATAGGGTGCCTAATTGTGCTAACAACTCTAGCCTGAGTTCATGTAGGACACAGCCAGAGATGTTGTCAGGCCCTATGGAGGCTATATTTTTTGCCTTTGAGAAGGCATTAATGACCTCCTCCCTGGTGATGAGGGGACGGGGCAGCTGCTGGGGATGTCTTGGCTTACTGATAGAAGGGATGGAGGGGTGAAGCTTTCACTGAACTTGTTTCCCAGCAAGTTGGCTATATCTACCATATTTGTGTATGTAGTATTCTTGACCACCAATTCAGAGCAGATTTGGGAGTTACCTTTGAGATTCTGGATGTATAAAAAGAAGGCCTTGTGATTGTCCTTAGTGGATGTGGCCAATTGGGACTTGAAGTTAGCCTTAGAAGATTTTACCAGTGACCTTATTTGCTTGTTCAGACAAAGAAGAGAATGCTTCCAACTTGGCACCTGCTCCTTCTTGGTCCTGGACAGCCATTTTTTCCATTTATTATACAGTCTGTTTAGTGCTGCTGTCTACCAGACAGGTTTACTCTTCCTTGATGAAGATGATATGGTCCTGTCTGGTATTGCTGAGTCCATGCAGCTATATAGGTGCTCATACAGTTTTTTTGTTGTAGGCTTGGAAATTAGTGCTTGTTCTAACTGAAGGGATGGTGGATGTGAAGCTGTTTATATCTGCTCTCAGGAGGTTGTAGTCAGCTTTGGAAAAGTTTTTTGTTTGACCCTGGTAAGGGAGGGGGGATGGTGTCAGAGGAGATGGTGACTTTGAAAGTGATTGCTTTTTGGTTGGATCTTACCGAGGAGGATGACACTGTAGGAATGCTAAAATGGCTACTCATTTTGGTTAGTAACAGGTCAAGGATATTTTCACCTCTTCCAGGGGTGTCAACCAGCTGATCCAATGCATTGGTAATGATGAAGTCAAGGAATCTCTGGCATTCATGTTTCAGTTAGAATAGGTCTTCCACTCTATAGTTAAAGTCACTCAGGATCAGGATAGAGGGTTGAATCTTGATGGAGTCAAGTAAGTCCAGAGAGGTGGAGAGGGCCTCCTGAGTCCTGGTTGGGGGTCTGCAGCTAGCTATGATTTCAATAGATGCTTTACCAACAGTTAACTGGACCTGGAGTGTCTCCTGTATGTCATACTGTTTGACCAGCCTGGAGGTGTGTATGTCTTTGATAAATATTGAAACTCCACCTCCTTTGACGTTTTAGCCCTCCATTTGGGGTTTGAAAGTATGGTAGAACAAGTAAACTGGTAAGGCTATTGTGCTCTTCGCAGCTTTGAACTGGGTTTCAGTGACTGCACAAATGTTAGCATCTTCCAGGGTGAGGAATGCTTGCAGTGAGAGCAGTTTCATGTTCAGACTCTCGGCGTTTAGCAGCATGACCCTTAAATTTAATTTAGAAGAATTTTTCACATTGGCAATTTTGTCCTCATGACTTTGCCTAAAAAAGCCACTATGGGGAAGGCAAGAACCTTTGCCACAAGCCTGAAGCCCAGGGGAGACAGATGAAGGCCATCTCTGGAAAAGCATTGTAGTCTGTCAATCACAGTCCTCCCAGGCTGTCAGGTGCCTGATCCTCTTGGAATGACATCAGAAACTAAGCCAGTTGTTAATGTCAGTCATTTCTGTTTGTATTGAGGCATCATTCTGGGTGACGGTAGGATGCTGCTTAAGGGTAGGGACCTACCTACCTATGACACATAGTCAGCGAGCTCAATCATGTCTTTCTTCATATAGTCCAAAGAGGTACATCTCAAGCCATTCACATCAACATGGACTATGACAGAGTCATAACCATACTTGTTTAGAGACTTGAGTGTGTGAGTGATATGGTGGATCATATTACCTGACAAGCAACTTACCATGACTTTCCCCTTGTCTAACCTGGTGAGAGGCACATCTGTGTGTCTCACGATAGAGTTTCCTATGACAAATATGTTGGGTTTGTGGCTAGGCCTTAGAGGTTGTGAGACACAGGCATGTGTACTATGTGTGGTGCTTGGTGCAGTGGGTTGTGATGTGTGTGTGTGCTTTTGCCTTGGAGGTCACTTTTGTTTAGGTATGTTTTTGTTGACAACTTCCACATATGTAAGAATGTACTGTACAGGTGTGTGCAATTTTAGAAGTGTGATGTTTGCGCAGACATCCTTCTCATTGCCAGATATAGTGGCTTGTGATTGCGACAGCAAGGATTCTATGTTCTTTATGTAATTTCATGCCTCACATAGGTTCATAGGTTCATAGGTTCATACTAGGCTATCTGCCCAAGGGCATTTATAAGCCTAGCCCATAGTTATTTGGCTTTCGCCACCCCTTTAGTTTGAATAAAACTATGCCTATTATTTTGCTGTGCCTCTGTCAAGCAGTGACACTGAAGTAATCCCTGGGGTATATCTGCGATCCCCCATCCATTGGTCAAGATTCCTTTTGAACAAGGCCAGCGAGGTGCTCTGCCTCACATGTACCGGGATTTTGTTCCACAGCATAGGGAGTCTCTGGGTAATGAATCTGTCCCTCCAGCATGTTCTATTAATAACCGTGTCAAGGTTTAAGTCTCCCGCCCTTGTGTTCCTAGGTGGTAGGAGAAGAGGGTCGTCCGTGTACACGAGGCAGTTGCTACACTCTCTTAGTATGCCCATAGCAATTAGACTAGCAGGAGAAACAACAGGAAATTGTCCATCCATGGTTGTCACAATCTTTGGACAAGAGGTCAAGGATGGTAGAGTAGATATCAGAATAAAGTACCTATAGGTGTGAGTAGGGATAGATAAATTCAACACAGTAGTTGCATGCAAGGGAGGGCATCAGTTACACAGGAGTGCTATTTAGGGAAAAAATGCAACTGAGTTACCCTGCAATGGGTTAAAACAGTGCAGAGGCAGTGTGCATTGAGCAAACAGGTGCAACACCCTGCAAACACAGGGTTTTCATACCAGAAAAGATGGAAGAATCTAGAAAATCGAATTACTACCTAATCCTGCTAGCCCGTGCACTTTCAACTAATGACTCATGCTAGAGAAGGTCAGACAGCCCTGTTACTCTCACTAACAGAGAAGACAAGCCTCTACCAGCATAAGATGGCAGCCAAAAACACAGGAAACACAACAAGCAAAACAACCAGGCCTGGATACAGCAGGCATCAATCCAGACTATGCTACCTGACTAGAACACACAAACCTCTCAAGAAATTCAGAGAAAAGCACAGATAGAACACTCACAAACAGAAAATACAACTCTCAGTTTGAAAAAGCAGTTTACAGTTAAGTAATTCAATAAAGATGCAATTATAACAATGAAACACTATCTAGCAATGAAAATACAGTTAAAACAGTATAAAACAGTACAAAAATGTAGTGAAATAGTAAAAAAAGCTTTATAACAGTGCAAAATGTAGTAGATTGTTTGTATAGTACAACTATAAGCATTTAGAAGTGCAATTCAGTGAAATAAATAAAAAAAACAACATATTCTGCTCATGGAGCCTCAGGGAATTTCTGCTATGTGACAGTGATGAATCACCACTCCACAGCCTGCAGTACTTCTTTACATAAAGCTTTCAAATATCCTTTCAAAGTTTCTCTTTCTACCTTTGTTTGAAATTATACATGAATCTTCATTTTTTGTTTCCCTGTTAAATACTTTTATCACATAAAGACTCTATGATTACAGTCTTTGGGGAAGAATTTAATAAAGCCTATATTTTTTTTACCATGTAGGCATTGCACAGTGCTGCTTACATGAAAGTAAGCAGGTTTTAAATTCAGTAAGCACTGCTGAGTGGCACACGTGCATTGCACCAATGCAAGGAGTAACGTGGCATGCAAATCACCTCATAAGCAGGTGAATCTCATGTTAATGAGTCAGGTAGAGGGATCCGGCAAGCAGATAGGCAGCTTTTCAGACCCCATGTGAGTGTTTGCTGTGTACACTGAAAAGTTCCATCTACAGGAGTGTAGACAGACAAAAGGGGCAGTAAAAATGTAGATATATGGACAGAAATGGCATACCACATACAGATATGAGGAAAACTATGCTACTGTGTGTCTGAAAAATTAAAGGAACTAAGTTAAATTAATGTATTTTTTAATAGTCTGGGCATGTTTGCACAGCATGCTGCAGTGCACAAACATGCTTTATAAAAAAAAATAATATTATGTGATAGAAATGTATTGCAGGATATTCTGTGGAGTATTTACAATGGTGCATTGGTGCTGTTGCTAATGTAACAGGGCTATGAAGAGTGTAGTTTTCAGGCTGTGAGCATGGATCCCTATGCAAATGAGGTGAAGTAACTGCATAGCATAAAGTAGTAATCATGTCCACATATCCCCTTCATGTAGGCAGAGAACCATGTTGGTGTGTACACAGGAGGGAGCAGGCATCTGAAAGGGTGTGTTCAATGACTTCTAAGCTCATTTCAGCTTAGCTGTGCCTGTTTGCATGGCTTGCAGCTGTGCTGAGTGTGTCCATTCAAGGGAGTGTGTGCACTATCTTCTAAACTTTGTTTACTATGGAGAGCACGTTTGCATGGTGCGCCGCAGTGCTGACTGTATTTAAAAGGCCAATGACATATTAATCAGTCTTAATCCCTGTTTAACTTAAACTAGTTCATTAAATTATGTTAATTATATACTAGGCAGGTAGAACACATCATAGTTAGCCAATCACACATTCTGCACCAACTGCAGAGCCCTATAAAGCATGCATACATCCTAAAAATGTGATTTTCCCCAATACGCTGGACCATTGAAGTAAACATTTGGGAATTTTAACCTGAGAAAATGCTAGGGGCTGCTGCAGGTCTGCTACATCTGTATGTGCTAGAAGCTGAAGTCAGTGCTGCTGCTGCTGCTGCTGCTGCTGACAATAGGCCTAGATAGAGAAGGAGAAGAGTGTACTGGCCCAAGGTAACCTTCCAGGAGTTACATGAGCTGGAGATTGTAGAGCACTACAGGGTGGACAGGGACATACTACAAGAACTCACTTAGCTTTGCTGCTCTCAACGCAGGCCCAGAGCCAAAAGAGGGGAACCCATCCCAGTGGAAATAAAGGTATGCGTAGCCCTTAGGATGCAATCTACAGGTACTTTTCAAAGACCAACTGGGAACATGATGGGGGTCTCACATGCATCAGCATCCAGGGTACTCCACCAGTTCCTGGATGCTATGCTACCACATGCCAGTGAGCAGATTTCTTTTTCTCTCACCCCTAAGGCAAGGGCCAGTAATATGCAACACCTCAACAGTGTAGCACACTACCCTGAGGTACAGGGTGCTATAGATTGCTCTCATGTACACATCAAGGCACCACCTGGTGAGGAAGGTAGAATCTACGTCAACCGCAAGGGGTACTACTCCATCAATTGCCACGTCGTGTGCAATGTCCAGGACATTATCATGAATGTGTGTGTTGGCAGCCCTGGTAGTTATCACCCATCACAGCTGTACTAGATGTTTACTAGGAGGGACATCCCACATGGTCATTTACTGGAGGATACTGGCTATGTACTGGAACCATGGATGAAGACACCATCAGAAATGCACACACACCCACAGAGGAATGCCATAATGAGGCACACTCACAAACTAGGAACATCATAAAGCATGTGTTTGGGCTTCTAAAGTCATGGTTCCAGTGCCTCAATATATCTGGTGGATCCCTGCAGTATTATCCAGCCACATGTGCACATATGTTCACAGCATGTGTCATACTACACAATGTGTTCCTGTGGAAGCAGCGGAAGCAGCGGAAGCAGGATCAACAGAAGGAATAGGTACACAGCTCCCCACCAATGCCTAGGTCACCACAGCACCAGAAAGACTCAGAGGAGGAAGCCCTGATGATGTCCCTGTAGGCATAGGTAGCCATGTCCAGTACACCCTGGCATTGGCTAAAAGACAACGCATAGCACATTCACTGACAACCTAGGACCCTAGGGACTGACCCCTTACTCCTACTCACATACATATATTAAATTAGTTGATGCCAGGTAACCCACACAACCTGTACCTATCCATGTACAGGCTGTGTACTGCTTGCATCAGACAGAGTCAGCCCTGAACTACAGTTCTGTCTGCCACTGCATTCACAAGATAAGTCTCTAAACTACACACTAATTGTAAGGATTACTATAATATGGTAACATATGCATGGATCTGCTGATGTTATGCAAGGAAATAGAGTGGACTATCTGGACAGATGTAATGAACTACAGAATGAACTGGCACCCCACCTAAGTACCATGTTCAATCATAGCCTCACCACAGGCTTTGTGCCTGCTGAATAGTGCACAGCAACGGTTATCCCACTCCACAAGAGGGGAGCCACCATGGACCCCAGGAACTACTGCCCCATTAGCCTGATGAGCCTGGTCTGCAAGGCCATGGAATGTATCATTATGGAACTTATAAACAAAGACACTGGTAATCTCCAATCTGTGTACCCTACCCAGTTTGGGTTTGTAAAAGGCAGATCATGTCTCATAAACCTGATAGACTTCTTTGAAGCAGTCACCAAAGCCATAGACAAGGGTAAGGTGGTTCACACAGCCTATCTAGATCTTGCCAAGGCTTTTGACACCATCCCCCACTCTGGAATTATAGATAAACTCACTAAACTAGGTATAAATCCCTATGTCACAAGATGGGTTGCCAACTGGCTCACTGATAGAACCCACACTGTGAAAGTAGCAGACTCCAAATCCATCTTCAGACCAGTGACAAGTGGAGTACCACAGGGTTCAGTCCTGGGTCCTCTCCTGTTTGGTATCTACTTCTCTGAAGTACAGGCTAACACAGAAGGTCTTTGGCTAACAAAGTTTGCAGATGACTGCAAACTAGGAGCCATAATTGAAACTCCTAATGATGTTGACATCCTACAAAAGGGCCTCACTGAGACAGATGCCTTGTGTCAAAGACATGGCCTCAAGCTCAATGCCAAAAAGTGCATTGTCATCCCCTTTGGTAAAAACTCTGTACCCATGAATTACAACATAGGCGGTAATATACTTAACACCAAAAGTGCGATAATAGACCTTGGGCCACAGGTGGACAGTAGTCTCTCCTTTGATAATCATATTGCCACAGTAGTCAGGAAATCCTTCTACATGGCACACCTCATCACAAAAGGCTTCTCATCCAGAAAAAAAAGAGGTCATTGTTCCTCTCTACTCATCACACATTAGACCCATTATAGAGTACAACACCCCTTTTGGCATGTACCTCACAAGACATCTACAACAACTGGAAAAGCCGCAAAAATACCTCACAAAGAGGATTACCAGCCTCAAACAGATGCCCTACGCAGACCGTCTCAAAAAACTCCAGCTTTACTCCGTCGCATATCGCCTACTCAGAGGTGATCTCTGACTAACATACAAAGCTATGTCAAACCCAGAGCTGTTGGACATGCTCCACTTAAAGAAATCCCAATCCCTCCAAGCTACATGCTCTAGAGACCTAAACCTTGCCACCACAATAAACAGAACATGCTGGAAGGATATATTCCTGTCCCAGAGGCTTCCCATACTCTGGAATAAACTACCTATCTATATCAAACAAAGCTCCTCATTAGCACTCTTCAAGAAAACTCTTGGTGATTGGATGGGAAATAGGAAATTCACCCCAGGGATCACCTCTGTGGCTCTGCTCAACAGTGGCACGGGAAAATAATTTTCTTGGGTGGCAAAAACCAGGGTACCTTTTTGGCTCGGCTTGTATAGGCCCCAGGGCCAATAGCCTAGCACCTACCTATAAACCTATGACTAGTATGTGTTCCTTAATATTCACTAGGCCTCATGGTTGGAATATTCACTACATCAGTCAAGGGAGATGTTCAACAGTGGGATCTCATGATATGTGGACTGCTCTCTATCCCAGCAGATCATGTGCTGTTGTTCCTCCACCCCAACACAGCAGTGTTTCCATATAACTGCATTAATGGAAAATCTGCAATGGCTTACCAGTAGACCAGGCAATCTCAAAGCTGTAACACAGAAATCAATCACACATTGTATGTCTCATTTAACACAGGATAACAACATACATATTTATGCTAGTGATTGTGTGATGAATGACTCCTCTTTCTCTGGCAGCCTGTGTGGCTCAGTGGGCTAGGGAAGCTAGCATGGGTAATGGTGTTGATGGTTCTAATCTGGAATTATGCATAACTTTTGCATGTGAGGTATTATTATGTTGGTGTTTTCACAGACCATCAGTCTGTGTGTGGTGTAACATTTTGAACCTCAGTCACATGTTAATGACATCAAACAGCAAGGGAATGCTGTGGATAATTTGAATGAAGGATGGTACTGCAGAAACAGGGACAGATATCAATGTAACAAACAAAATCCTGGACTGGAGTACAGGTAGGTGTAGCCTGGAGTCGCTCTAGAAGTACTGACAATCCCACTGGGCATGCCCATACACTTAGTTAAAATGAGTGCAGTTCCATTGCCCCTTCATCAAAATAAACTCTTATGTATAGATATTTCTATCCCTACAGGCATATACATATACATAACAGTTGGTCACTCCTTTCTCACTCACATACGTACTATATCTGTGTCTATGTAGTGTCAAATAGATATATACTGGTATATATAGCTCTCTCTCTCTCTCTCTCTCTCTAGATATATATATATATATATATATATATATATATATATATATATATATATTAAACAAATGCATAGACTCACCTCATATATCTACATAGCACATACACATATCATACACAGGCACAGCTACGTTTACACGTACATCCCTGTTGTATACAGAAATATGTCTGTGGATGTCTGTTTTGTCCTACATACCCTAATAATGGTGAGTAAATCTGCACTATCACACATCCATAATATTGCTCAACGATTCAACGTAAGGGCACAACAGTAGATAATCCACTTACCTACATACACCTGTGCCTCTGGATGTTACCATATAGGCAGAAACAGGTGAGCAGGTGGTGTAATGTATAATGTTGCCAACACATGCATAGACAGGGCATATTGTTCCTGTCAAGGGGCTTGCCTATCTAAGAGCAAACAGCCACATATGGCCATATTGTAACTGAACGCACATAACTAGGATAATAACAGTTACACTGCTAGGATACAAGATGCAGATAACAATATGAAGCAATATCACTCTGCAGGCCATAGATGCTGTTCAACACAAGCCTAGTGTATGTAATCCACAAGTACTGTGCCTACAGTCACACATACAATTGACTTAAGCTGTGGCGTGAGTCATAAGTACTATGCTCTGTAGTGTGTAAGACTAGATAGGTAGGGTGTTCTAATCTCACTCCAGGCTACTTGGTGCATGTGTGTGTGTGTCCTCCTGGAAAACAACTGACATGACCTCAAGGGCAATGTTTATGCACTTTTTGGCCCTGTAAGTTGCTGCTGGCATTCAAACTGTCCTCTATTACAAGGCCAGATGATGTCATCCACTTTAAGACTACCAGCTGCCAGCATAATATCAAACTTACGCCGTGGTGCATGCAATAAGTATTGTGCTCTGTAGTGTGTAAGACTAGATAGGTAGGGGTTTTAATGTCACTCCAGGCTGCATTGTGTCTGTGTATGTCCATATGCCTTAAATAGGATCATCTCAATAACAAAAATAGGTAAGGTTTTGCAGTATTCTAATTTTAGCAGGTGATGTGGCATCCCAAATGACTACCCACAACGAGGTCTGCTGATGTCATCAAACATTATATATCATGAACTGATAGTACTAGCAGACAGTAGTTGTGTCATGTGCCTCACATACAGTGATCTGCAGTGTGTACCATTAAATAGGTAAGTGTTCAAAACTATAAACAATAAACTTGCACTATGTGTGTGCCTTGATGTGTCCTGTAAGCAGTAATTGGAGGTGGTGCTAGCCTCAATGTAGCCATGTTTGTGTGTGAGGCTATTAGAGAATTTACATCATCTTATGGAACCATAGGATGTTTGAACCTCACTAGCATAATGGTCATACAGCCTCACAATCCTACATAGCTTTAAGCCTGTAGTTACAGGCTCAGCACATATTACCCCAGTCCAAGAGGGACACAGGCAAATGCCCTGTTTTGGGATAATTGTCACATAGCCAGTCATGCAGATGGTATGTGCTGAGGTGCACTGAGGTGCTATGTTTAACATCAGGCAGGGTTCTGTTCCAAGGATGTGTTTACATTTGCTAGAAAAATCTCCCCCACAAGTATGTATTACTCACCTCACATACGAGGTTTATGTCCTTACTGTGCTTTATCCATCTACTATGCCTCCTACAGATAGTCAGCATGTGCAATCAAGCAGGGTCACACATTACCTCATATGTAAGGCACAGATCACCTCTGAGTAGTCTATATGCCACAGACTAAGATGATACTCAGTGCAGACGATCCCCATGGAACACATACTGAAGTTGTGAGGTGTCCTTGTGAGGGACAACACTGTTGCGTGCTAGTGCCAGTACTGCTTGGACAGGTAAATCACCAAATGTCCATTGCACTCAGGAATTGGCATGCTGAGGGAAGAGTACTTGGAGGTTATGAGTACATCACTTACAGGTGACTGTGCCCACAGCTATGCCATATAATTCCTGCCATACCACTGTAAAGACATGGTAATCTGAGGAACATGAGGTGTATATCTATGTGGCCAGGTCTGTGTGCCCAGTTTTTTCACCCCTGTATATGTACAGCAAATGTTGTGACTGATGTGCTACTTACCAGGCACATAGGTCTTACTGATGGAAATGATACAACATATAAATATGCACGGAGCCCAGGGCCATTACTATGTCAACAGGTGTGTGCTCAGCAGTATCCCTTGCAGGGTAGTGACATAACACCAAGACCCTAAGAGTGCTCACAATTTGCAGGCATCAGCCAACATTATTAGCCACAGTTAGATAGTAGTTGAGTGTATTGTGCTTATATGGCTTCCAAGCAGTGGAGGACCAAAGACTGCACCTTGCTGAACACTGCTGCCTACAGATCAGCTATTGGAGGTGGATGTCCCTATGTTGAGTATGTGTGCCATCAAAGGGCCACTTAGTGACCCCTAAAATGAAAGTATTGTGGATGCCTAAATGGGTGCTTTGTAAATACTGCCTTAGCAGGGGATATAGACAGACAGCTTTTCTTAGTCTAAGGGGTTGTATGCCTTGATGTCCCCTCACCCATATCCTAGATGACTGCCTTGGACATGTCCACCATATGTAATAGTCATGCTCTTCTGTCACAATACAAGCTGTGTACAGTAAACTGTGTGTAGATCACATATATGTGTGCTGATCAGCTCCATGATATTTGCCTATATGGGCATACAGATATGGATACTTAGGCAAAGAGGTCTATGGTTATGTTGGTCCGTGGATGCACCACCTCTGTATAGGTGCCATTGTCCCCTCAAGTGGGGTGCAGCCAGTGGTTTCAGTATGATTAAAAGGTTTTCGCAGAAGAGTTGGTTATCCTTGTCAGATCACATGTGGGATGCAGCCTGAATGTTAGCATGTGCAACAGATGCTGTGTCTCCTCCATTGAGATGCCAGTTACGAACTGCTCTGTAAATATGAAAGTTATGGGAGAGGTTGTAGGAATGTCATGTGTCACATATGATGGGGACAGGGGAGTGTAGTTAACTCAGACAGTGTGGGACTACATTTTAGCTATCAGTATAGACCCATCATATGTGGCAGCATTATGTATGACTTCACCAACAATCTGGACATGTCCTTTGAGGTCACACATGTAAATACACTGTGCATTGTGGTTCTGCATTGTGTTGGTGGCTAATTTTTTTTTCAATTACCATCTCTACACAACATCATAACAACACTGTACATTCTTTAGCTGAGAAGATTGTACCTCCATGTTGAGGGGCACACTCAACCCAACTGTCACACAGCACAGTCCACCTGTTATTGTACAGCCTGCTAAAATCAGGTGTCCACCAGTCAGGTTTGCTGTGCCATTATGAGCCTGTGTCCCTCCTGTCACATACAGCTGAGTTCATGCAGTTGTAATGTTGCTGACAAATGCATGTGTGAAGATCTCTACATACTTGCCTGTTCCATTTGAAGGGGGAGGTGTGGTCAAGCTATGTCAACCATCTCACAGGAGGTAATACATGGCTTTGTTGACACATATGTCTATATTCGCTGTAAGGGGGGGAGTTGTGCTTGTAATCCTAAGGAGACTGATATGTGGACAGACCCCACCAGTGTGGACCTCACATTGGGGGGGGAGGGCTGTGGGTGGAAACCCATAGTGATAAATATATGGTGCAATATGGTGCTTCCCCATGTGGGTATGTCACTGTACTGCTTCAGGGCATTGCAAGTATGAACCTAGACTAACCTTTAGGCAAGTGAGCTGCAGAATGAATAAGCAACACAGTGTATACATATTGCACTTCCCTAATGTATTTGTCTGTGCTCTGTACAGACACCTTGCATGACTCCCTTCTTGCAACATGCTGGAGGTAACTGCAATATGTATGTGCACAGAGGACAACTATCATTGGCAAAATGGTGTCCGCATATCTCTGACCCATGTCACTTGCAATACCATGAGATGAGTTAGCATGGATATGAGAACTAACACTGTCAAACACTGACTGACATTGGACAACACACTATTACTTTTGCTCAAGGCCAGGGCATGCCTACTGACTGTAACGAGTAGAGCCTATTGCCTGTTACACTATGGAATGGATGATGGAATTATGTCTCACTCTAACAACCATGGCCTGACAAGGAGGTGTTTAGCAATAGTAGACGAGCAGGGCTTGCTGGAAACTGTGTACATTATGTACAGAATATTATGGCAGCTGGTAGATAAGAAAGAGTCTGATGGTCATTCTCTGGGAAGATAGCATTGAGGCGCCTACACTGCAATAATGCCACTCACCAGTGGAGTTCACCATTCTTCATTATTGGCGTACCCCTTCTAGCCATTCCCTCCCTACGGTCACAGCCACTGTCAGTGACCTGTCTCTGAGTACATTAGCAGGTGATTGCATATTAGGAGCTGTCACCAAATCTCACACAGAACCAACAGTTCTCCAGGATGACCTAAGACACACATTCAGTTGTAGTCTGAGCCAGGGACAAAGACTAGATGACAACAGCTGCACAATACTATCCTGTGGGAAGACATCCACCCCTGGAAAATATTGTAATGTTCGCACATTGCACACAGTTGAGCCAGTACACATAGAGTTATGGACACAGAGAGTAATGTAGCCTTCCCCTTTCAATGGTTTGTCAGATGTGGGAATGCAGTCACAGTTGTACAACCTATACAGACAGGTATGGGATGTAAATCCCAGACTGTTACTGCTATACTGCATTTGGCAGTCATCACACCTAGCATTGTGTGCAATGGCACTCTTGCTATGTCACTATACAGGCATATCATACAACTGTTGCATCCACACAGGTCCCATTGTACACCAGTACACAGTGTAGATAACATGCTCTATGAAGTCCATGTCAAAACCGTACATGTGTAGTCTGTCACCTAAATGCTTTGGAGGGGATGTGTATGGCTCCAGACAGGGAGGTGTCAGATCCCATGTTGTCCCACCCCTGCATATCCATGAAACGGCTAACACATTCTCACCTGTTCTGCATGCCTACAACATCACTGTGGTATACATAGTACATGCTTTTTTTTATCAATTTTTTTTTATTAAATTATTTTTTCACAAAATATGCAGAAGAAGATAAACAAGACATATACATGCGATACAGTTGATGATACAGAATGCATACCTTAAGCAAGTAATAATAGTTATTGCACAGTTTATTAATTAACATTCAAATTAAGTAGAATTACAATTTTGTATTACTACGAGGATATGCTTATATTATGAGTTAGTCCAAGAACTTTATCATATAGCAGTTCTCTTGTACATTATTTTATAACTGCGAGCAATAGTAGTGGTATAATATCATCCTATAGAATGATAACAATTTACTCTACTATACCTTATATACATATATACAAATATGTCACATTAATTATTGTGGTTACTAATCTCAACTAAGTGATGTATTTACTATCCTTATGTAATTAACATTTAACTTACTGTCCCCAGGATCTATTATTTACTGAATCCACTAAGTGTTTTTTTCTGTTCCCTTGTCCCATTGTTCCATAGTCATATGAGTTTCCTGCAAAAAAAGTGATATCTAACTTTGTCTTGTATATGAGGCGCATAACTAGCTTTTTTCTTCTTAATGTTCTGTAAACCATTTGCATTCCATAAGGCTATGTTAATCATCATATGTGTGTATTATTTTCAATAATCTTGTACCTGAATTTACTATGTGTGTTATGGGTGGGGGGGGTAGTTGGGCAGCCATGTTGGTGCAGCAGTTAGCTTTGCCACCTCACAACAAGAGGTTCTCCAGTTCAATCCTTGGCTGTGACGCCTTCTGTGCAGAGTCTGCATGTCCTTCCTGTAGTCACGTGGGTTTCCTCCGGGTGCTCCAGTTTCCTCCCACATCCCAAAGACATGCTGTAGGTACATTGGACACTCTAAATTGGCCCTAGGTGTGAATGTGTGCATGTGTGTGCCTTCTGTGGAAGGTTGGGTGCCGGGCTGGCAACTCAACACCGTAAAACTCCACTGCCAATCACGAGCAGACAGGTGATCCGCTGTGGCGACCCCTAACCGGGAAAAGCCGAAAGAAGAAGAAGGAGTTATGGGGGGGGGGAGGTATTTGTCAAAGCATTGTGAGTAATGATTACTGTGTGGTAAGAAATAACAGCATGAGAGGAGAAGGTGACATAACTGTCTTTCAGAATTTCCTTAGTGCCTGACCACTTACCACTATCCTCTGAAGAAGAAAGGTTAATCCAGTAAACAAGTAACATATACATCATTCTAGAATTGAAAAAAACTAAACATATATACAATTTTAACTATCCTACAGCAAATATTTTGCATTCCAAAAAACATCACAACACTGCTAGGATAAACGCCACCCAGCCAGCAACTTAAATAAGATAACAAATATAGATGTTATTAACCCAATTAAGCAGTAGGGGTAAATTGTGGCTTGTAATGTCAAATTTCAATACAAAAAATATAACCTAATAGATGTAACCATGTGGCTAGAAATATCCCTGGATTTACTATTCTTCCATGCAGGACTAGCTTAGTCCTGCACAGAAGTGGCTGTTTAGGAGCAGGACGGTAGTGTGTCATGCATATTAATGAAGGTGCGCTGCCTGAGCTCCTAATTTTACACAGAGCATGTGAGAGTGCAGGGGGCATGTCTGAGAGCAGAGCTCTCAGAATATACACACCCCTGCAATGAAGAACAGCAGAAAGCCCTAAAGGAATGAGCAAGAGCGCTCATAGGTGTACGCTTACCCCCAGCAGCATCCCCCCTACGTGTACAAGAGCAATATTTAACACAAAAAATATAAAGATACTTTTTTTTATGAAACAGATTAAATTTAAAAATAGGTGCCCGGGTTTGCCCATCGCTTAGCTACAGTTAATGTAGCTTAAATGGCAGAAGAGGATAAAAAGCAAAATATATGCAAATGAAGCAGTACAGCAATAGTGTAGTGGGCAGAGCATTCGCCCTATGAGCAGTCATTCCTCGTTCGAGTCCCACTGCAGCACATTCCATTTTCCATGTCAAATCACATTATGACCAATATTTTTAGTTGCATAACCTACTAAATAACATGTATTTGTAAACTGGAGTACTGCATTAAATGCAGATGTGAGGTGTCAGTGTCATAATGTTGCAAAGTCCACAGATAATCACATGTGCCTAATACAGCATATGTACACAGGAATCAAGGATACAAATGGAAGGTAAAATGAGTAATGGATGATAACTCCATAAAGATTCCAAATCCCCCACTTTCCAAAGAACCATTAGACATCACTGTCTAAATTACTGCAGTGGAAAGCTGGAGTAAGCACTAGTAAGCATGTGTAAGCAGTATTAACCAGTAGTAAGCGGAAGTAAGCATATGTAAGCACCAGTATGCAGGTTTAAGCCTGTTTGCATGGGGGTAAGCAATGCGCACACAGGTTAAGCAATATGGAAGCTAAATCTCTGTAAGCATATTTAACTGAAGGTTGGCAGTGCTTACCCTCACGCAAACCCGCTTACAAGTACTTAAAGGTGCCTTAATCACTCTGTATCCAACAGCCGCTGCCCAGCACAGCAACAAAATGAACAGCCTTCAGGTTGTGAACCCAGGGCCCTATACACTATAGTCACAGTTTTTAACCACAAAGCCATCACAGCAGTACATAAGACTGAGGTATCACCAAACAAATCCTCACTATAGTAAAATCAAACTGAGCATGTGAAAGGAATCAGTATACAGTCATATGTTCTAGAACCTACTACATAACAAAATATGTGAACTGGAGTACTGAAGTAAGACAAGATGTGAGGTGTAAGTGTAATAGAGTGAAGTCCCCTATTAAACACAAGGACACCATACAGTGTGTGTACACATGAATCATGGAAACCAGACATATATATATAACATGTTATGAATAATAAAGCTATCCCAAAAAGCAAATATAATGCAAAGTAAATATTAAGCAATGCTAAGCATTGCACAGGCCAGCTTAGTAGGTGTAAGCAATGTGTAGGCCAGCTAACTCAATTTGGCCAGTGGTATACACCTTTAAACAATGCCAACCTTAGGTAAGCAGGTTTGCCCATAGTTTAGCCTTTTCAAAACTATTCCAATCATGGCAAAGTGTGGGAAATCGGCCCTACTTAAATCAAACAGGCTGGAATACATCCCATAACTGGTTGTAGCTTCCCCTTGCAGGCACCATGTCAGGACTAAGAGAGGGAGTACACTTTTGGGCACAGCGCTGAGGCATCCAGGAATCCAAAGTCATGGAAAGACTTCTTGTAAAGACCATGAACAGAGACTTCTGCAGGGCCATTACCAGGGTTCCCAATATAAAGCAGAAGCCTGGAACCATCTCGCCCATGACCTCACCAGTGCCACTGGCATACCCCGAACTGGTGAGCAGGTCAGGCATCACTATGCTGACCTGAAGCGGTGGAAGGGGGGATCTCTTAGGTCAGTTGATCCAAGAGGCTAGGACAGCAGTGGAGGTCCCAGCTGTGTGTAAGTATCACTCCACTACCTGTTTAACAATTGCCAGCTCATGTATATTATGGATAGGTATGGCTAAATATTCCTCTTATGTCCTTCACAGTGGCAAGTGAGTGAGCTGTGAACCAGGAGGCCCATGGATGTCATTTGGAGAGGTTGTGATGTGAGGCAGGTTAGTAATACTCTTGCATGTACTGTCATAGGAAATAAATCTAAATGTATTAGTAAGCTAATTGCCAGTATAAAACCTGTATAGTTTAATGCAAGTACTGCATACACCAGAGAATATGACAGGAAGAGTCTAATATAGGTTGTATGTAAATAAAAGCATAATAGCCGGACAACAAAGGTATAACTGCTGGACTGCATGTGTTTACTCTGGTATCATATGGTAATGTAGACTTGCAATCACTTAATAGTACTTCTGTATTAAGCACTGTTACCCACACTGTGCAACATAAATAAAATGTATAGGAATATCTGTATATGACTGATGTAATCTCCAGAGGTCATTTAGTACAACTGAGAGAGACATAGACAGAAAACAGGGAAAAAACACACAACAAAATCTGAGTGGCACATGCAACTGAGACGTGAACTGGTGTATTTTTAGCACACACAGCCATGGTTCGAATCCTGGGAGTGGTAGTAGTCTGCATACAGAATCATACCCCACAACTGTACAGATATGTCCAGAATGTCCAGTAAATTTGCCCATATCTGCTGCCTGTCACTCTGTTCCACTGGGAAATCAGTGGGATGATCCCAGACGTATAGGCAGCAAACAAGAAATACAACTGATTGTCACACATCTATAAGAACAAACCTAGCCACTCCCCAAACTGTTATGAGCGTAATAAGCTAAGTATGTCCTATCTACACCCCCATGTTGTCAGGCTATGACCAGAATGTGTACAGTAACAGAGTGAGATGTACGTGAATAATTGTAATGTGAAATCTGGTACTTTGTGTGGCAACATTCAGGTAGTGCTAACAAGCATTGCTCTCAAAGATACGTCAGATACGGAGACTGTGCCGAGAAATAAAAGCTTGATACCCTGTACTGGTACTGTTTACTCTGGTATTGTATGGCATTGTGAGTGTTGCAGTTGCTCTGGATAATAAGGTATCACTGACCACTGTCACCCGCACTGTGCTACATAATATAACTGTCTAGGAAATCCTGTATAAGAGTGTTTTAAGTAATTAAAGGTTGAGTAGGGC
>NC_056735.1:1599217423-1599262423 GCF_019279795.1 Protopterus annectens | reverse complement strand
TTCCTCAAGCTACCTGCATACAGTATGCAGATGACTCCACACTAATTTGTGCTGCCTCATCTTCATCTGAACTCCATTCCATAACTCATACTGCATTTAACCTAGTAGAAAATTGGTTCCTTCAATGGTGTCTCCTCCTAAACGCCAAAAAAAAAAAAATTGGTGTTATTTTCTCCAACACTAAAATCCTCCCCAATAGACCTCATGGTTACATCTAACAATGGTACTGTTATAGCACCTGACCCAACCACCAAACTCTTAGGTGTAATAATTGACCACAAACTGAACTTTGTCTCCCATATTAACTCAACTATTAAAACTGTAAACAGAAATCTCGGTACCCTTAACAGGAAAAAAAACTTTCCTTACTCCAGAAGCTAGAACTACCATTGCCCATACCCATCTGATCTCTACACTCCTCTATGCCTCCCCCATCTTTACTAATCTTTCCAAAAAGCAATCTTAACAAATTGGCAACCTCCTATAACAACATTGCCAGATTTGCCACTGGTTCCCGATTTCGAACTCACCATTGCCAAAATCTTAAACAGCTAGAATGGCTAGAACTGCAAAATCAGCTACAATGTCAACAACTTATTATCATCTATAAGACTTTATATCATCCAGGTAATGCTCCTATTCTATGTAGCCTCATCACCCCCTACAAAAATCTTACTACCCTTTGCTCAGCAGATAAATTACTAGTATCCATTCAAAAATCTTACAACAAAGCAGGTGATTCTCTTTTCTCTAATTCTGTGGGGAAAACCTGGAATGGGCTTCCCAGCAAACTAACATCTCTTACATCATTACCACTCTTCAAAAAGAAACTAAAAATACTTCTTAAATCTCAATGGCTATAGCCATGTACTAATGCAGACTAACACCTGCACCCCCCCATTTATTCTTATTGCTTTTCCTTCCTCCTAATACCCTTACATTTTGATAGTAATCCTCCTTACTTTGATATCTAGTCTCGCCTCTTCAGGTAACTACCACAAAATACATATTTCTGTAATAATCAACTTGCTCAGACCACATATGTTTCCATTTTGTATGTATACTAACTTCATGTTGTTTTTGTTAGTTTGAGCATTTACTTTTAAAAACAACCTTAATTATTAGTTTGAATCTGTTCCTTTTCCTAGTTCATAGGTTCATAGGTTCATAGGTTCATACTAGGCTATCTGCCCGAGGGCATTTACAAGCCTAGCCCATAGTTTTGTGGCTTACGCCACCCCTTTAGTATGGGGAACTATACCCATTATTTTGCTGTGCCTCTGTTGAGCAGTGACACTGAGGTAATCCCTGGGGTATATCTGCGATCTCCCATCCATTGGTCAAGATTTCTCTTGAACAAGGCCAGCGAGGTGCTCTGCCTCACATATATCGGGATTTTATTCCACAGCATAGGGAGTCTTTGGGTGATGAATCTATCCCTCCAGCACGTCCCATTAATAGCCGTGTCGAGGTTTAAGTCTCCCGCCCTTGTGGCTCTGACGGATCTAGATTTTTGAGGTGAAGCATATTCATCAAATCTGGGTTTGACATGGCCTTGTATGTTAGGCAAAGGTCACCTCTGAGCAAGCGGTGCGACTGAATAGAGCTGGAGTTCTTTCAGTCGGGCAGCATAGGACAGATGTTTGAGACCCTTTATCCTTTTGGTGAGGAACTTTTGTGGCCTCTCCAGCTGCTGCAAGTGTCGGGTCAGATACATTCTGAATGGGGCATTGTACTCAATCATTGGTCTGATGAGTGATGAGTATAGGGAGACTATGACCTCCCTTGATCTAGATGAGAATCCCTTCATGATAAGGTGGGCAATGTAGAAGGTCTTCCTAACTACTTTAGCTACATGGGTGTCGAATGACAGACTACTATCAACCTGGGTCCCCAGGTCCCTGATAACTTCTTCTGTACTCAGTGGATTGCCACCTATTTGGTAGCTAGGGGTAACCTTGTTTTCCCCGAAGGGTATGACTATGCAGTTTTGGCATTTAACTTTAGGCCATGGCTCTGGCACCAGTTATCTGTTTCTGTGAGACCCTTCTGAAGGATATCTGTGTCAGATGTGTTTTCTACTATGGCCAGTTTGCAGTCATCTGCAAACTTTGTCAGCCATAACCCTCCTGTGTTTGCTTGTACTTGGAAAAGTAGATGCCAAACAAGAGTGGGCCCAGGACTGAGCCCTGTGGTACACCACTTGTGACAGGCTTTGAGTCTGACATGGCGCCAGCAACTCTGACCCTGTGGGTTCTGTCACTCAGCCAGTTTGCAACCCATCTTGTGATGTATGGGTTAACATTTAAGCTGATGAGTTTTTCAATGATACCCGAGTGGGGTATTGTATCAAAGGCCTTCGCCAGATCGAGGTAGGCTGTATGGACTGCCTTTCCCTCATCAATGGCTTTGGTGACTGTTTGAAAAAGTCAACCAAGTTTAGAAGGCATGATCTGCCTTTGACAAAGCCAAACTGGGATGGATCCAAAGTCTGCAAATTCCCTATGTCTTTATTTATGAAGTCCATTATGATCCTCTCCATGGCTTTGCAGATAAGGCTTGTCAAGCTAATGGGACGGTAATTTCCAGGGTCGGTGGAGGCACCGCCTTTGTGAAGTGGGACCACAGTTGCAGTGCCACTCCTGGAGTGCGTATCCAGAGGTAAGACTATGATTAAACAGCTGTCCTAGCTGTGGGTTTAATTCCTCGTTGAGTTAAGTGGAGCACACAGCCGGGGCACCATCAGGTCCCATGGATGCTGTGTTTTGCTTTGGAGAGAGCAGTTCTCACTTGGGCGTTGGAGATGTTTGGGGGGCTGCAATCACTTGGTATAGATATCTCTCCTTTTGGGGGGGAGTTTGCACTGAACCTGTCAGCCAGTATGTTGGCAATGTCTGTAGGATCAGTAATCTTCACATCATTTTGAACTAGTTCTGAGCATATCTGGGAGTTTCCTCCCAGGTTTCTAACATAGCTAAAGAAGGCCTTATGATTGTCTTTTGAGTCTTTAGCTATTTTTCTCTCAAAATTTGCTTTGGATGATTTTATGAGAGCTCTTAGTTTTTTACTTATAGTGATCAAGGGTGTCTTACCTTTTAAGGATTTTGCTCTATCTTGTAGTAGCTTCCTCCTTTTGTTGTAGAGTTTGTTTATGGCTGGGGTTCTCCAGAGTGGACGCTTGCCTTTGGTACAAAGAGTCTTTGTTTTGCTTGGGATTGCCTTATCCATGCAGTCCTGCAGGTGCTGGTAGAAGGCATTTGTAAGTGATTCAGCGGCTTGAGTACTGTTTTCCGTCGGCTCGGGGGCCTTAAAGGAGACCACACTAGTCTTTAGAAGTGTGAAGTCAGCTTTGAGAGTTCTTTACTGTGGTCTTTTTTATTTCAGGTGGGGTGGGATGAGGACCTCCAGCGAGATTAGTTTGTGATCTGATCTCACCAGTGAGGGGTATACTTCCGGTGTTGAACATTGTGCTCCCATGTTCGTGATGATGAGATCAAGTATGTTTTCTCCTCTTGTGGGGATGGTGACTAGTTGTTCCATGGCATTTGAGTTTATGAATTCCAGGAACTTTTGGGCTAGGGTGTTTGGGCTTGAGTAGTGTTCCCAGTCTATATTAGGGTAATTGAAGTCACCTAGTATGATGGTGTTTGGTGATACATTTATCCCCTCTAGTGTTTTCAGGAAGGCCATGTGAGGTTCCTGAGTTTGTGAGGGTGGCCTGTAACATGCTACAATTTGCAGAGCAGTCTTGCCTATGGTTAATTGCACCTGGATGGTCTCCGATGCATCGTGCGTTGCCACCAGTCTTGAGGTGTGGGTGTCTTTGATGAATATGGATACCCCCCCCTTTCTTGGTATTGTCCGGATTTTGGGGCGGAGCATGATAAGAGGTAAAACCTGATAGTGCTGGGGTGCTCTCAGGAGCCTTGAACCAGGTTTCTGTCACTGCACAGACATCGATGTTCTCCATACTGAGAAGGGCCTCGAGTGCGTGCATTTTGAGATTTAGACTTCTGGCATTGAGCAGCATTACCCTTAGTTTTTTCCTTTTTGTGTTCTAGGGTGGTAGGTTTAGAATTTGAGCCTTGCCTAAAAAGGCACTATGGGGTGGCAAGAGCCTTTGCCAATATCCAGAATCCCAGGGTGACAGGTGCAAGCCGTCCCTTGCAAATTAGCGTGGCTTGTGGAGCATGCCATCCCAGGCAGACAGACATTGGAGCCCCTTTGAATGACACCAGAGTTTAAGCCAATTGTTAAAGCTGATCATCTTATCTCTGTATTGTGGCATCATTCTTGGTGAAGGTAGGATACTGCTCAAGGTCAGGGTCATACCTGCCTGGGCTACATAATCAGAGAGCTCCTCAATGTCTCTTTTCATGTAGTCCAGGAGGTGCGTCTCAGGTCGTTTACACCAGCGTGGACAATGACTGAGTCATATTTGTACCTGCTGTTGTGAGACCTGAGTGCTTGCGGTATGTGGCGGCTTCTTGAGCCCGACAGGCAGCTTACTGTGACCTTCTCCTTACTCAGTCTGGTGGGCGGGACGTCAGTGTGTCTGACTATGGAGTCACCAATGACTAGTGTGTCTGGCATTGTGTTTGGCCTTAAGGGCTGTGACTGTTTGACACTCTGACTGTGAGGTCTATGTGTTGCAGGTGTTGTGTTCTGAGGTGGTGGTTGTTTGGGTGTCTGCTTTGGTGGCCTCTGCTGTTTTGGTAGATTTTTGATCAGAGCCGCCGAGTATGTCTTTGTGTGTTTATGTGTATGATTTGAGGTTGTGATGGTACTATGTGAGACTGGGCCTATAGTGTGTGTGGTAACCTTCTCCTCCTGACTGGTCTTGCCAGTCCTATGTTGAGAGAGCTCAGCCTCCAGTTTGGCCGTATAGTTGCATCTCTCGCATGTATTTGTGTTTTGTGGGAGGAGGAGAGGGTTGTCTGTGTACATGAGGCAATTGTAACATTGCCTCAATATTCCCAGGTTCACCAGCTGAGCAGGAGAGGACACTAGCAACTGATCCTCGACATGCTAGAAGGACTAGACAAAAAAACTTTAAAAGAGATTCTGGGGACGGAGTGACCGAGAAATGGGGGTTTGCCTTTTGGGGTGCTATCTATAAGAGTGCCGTATCAAGGTAATAAGTACTGTAGGAGCAAGTGCTAGGTTTAACAGATAGAGAAAAGTCTACTTGGAGTCAAGTAGAGATGATCTTTTAGGTATTAGAGAAAGTGCTAGTAACAGGGATGCTTAAAGGTAAGATTGAAAAGAATGCACTCTGCAGTGTGCACTAGAAGTTAGATATGAAAGTAGATAACTTGAGTTTTACCTGTTTAAAAAGTTAAGGTTTAGTGGAGAGTTACTATTTTTAAAACAGCAAGATGGACTGAAAGGGGTGGTTACTTTTGTATTTTGGTACTATGAAATACTGTAGGATGGCCAATAAATTTAAATAATTGAAGGGTGGGATTTCAAAAGTGATGGTTTTGTGATTACTCACATAAGCCAGTGAAAGTAGAGAGAAATGAGATATATGGTCAGATTAACATAAGAGGCGGGCAACTAGAAAGACAGTGGTATTTAACAAGACAACTTAAATGGGTGGGAGGGAGGGAAAAATTCTGCCTGACTCAGAACAGAGAGAGCTGTGGTCTCTTTTGAAGTTTTAATATGCTGTTAAACAGAATGCAAGCAAAACACAAGGTAAAGAAAACAAACTACAGTATTCAAAATATAGAAAGGCAATACAGAAATACAAAAAATAACAGCAAACTAACCTTTCCTTCACAGCAAAGTGTAGCAGAGTCTGGATGAGCCTTTCTGGTAAAGCTCTGAAATGTTTTAGTCATCTAAATAATTGTCAAACCTCTCCTATGTAAATATGTTTCTTGTAACACTGCATTGTTTTTTGTAAACCTTGTACTGAAGATCTTGATGTTTAATCTCTATTGACAATGTATTTCATTTTTATATCTCTTTTGAATTAATAGTGTAACTGGAGCTTATCTCCCCAGGCCTCTACTGAAAATGTACATGTATCCAGTTGGACTAGCCCGTTCAACAAATGTAAAATAAAAATAAATAAAATAAATACTGTAACAGGGGTTGTCTTCCTGACATGTTCTGTGTGGGAGGCCACATCTGCTTTTAACATGTGCGCCATTGGCTACTGACAGACATCCTAAGGACATCATAGTACAGTACCACTGCTAGCACAGTTATGATCCTGTGGACTACAGCAGAGATATGGCCAATAAATGTGGACAGTCTGACACACTCTGGTCAATACAGAGGTATACACAGAACCCCTTAGTGCAAGACATGTGGACCAGCCCTGACAATGTGGATGTTAGCCATGTAGATGAGTATATCACATAAATACCGGTATAGATTTGCTCCTATAGGTTATGCATTCACACACCCCTGTCTGTCCTGACACATAATAAACATTGGTACAGATGTGCCATGGCCACATACTACCCACTAGTTAGTGACATACATCTGTACAGCATCTCACTGCTTTGTCTGACATACATGACTGTTATGGTGGCCTGGCAGCAGTATATCTGGCAAGTATCTGGACATAACATCACACTGGGTAAGTACACTAAGCTGCTAGCCATCTAACAAAGCACTGTGCAGGCAACAGGCAGACTGCCACAAAACTGGCCTACATTTCTTACGGGGGAATACTCATGTACCTGCATATATAGCAGGCTCTACAGACATGTCACAGCACAGAGAAACAGACACCTGTGTGAAAGTGCATAACCACAACCAATGTGAACACAGCCACAGCCACATATGGTAAGCTAGTGTAATATTACAGTATATGGACTATCTGATCAACACCATCCTCATATGTGGCACTCACACACTAACCCTACATATACTGGCCCACTACACAGTGTGGTCCGATGCCTGTCTGTGGTATGGGACATGTGTGTGTTTGGCCCTACAAACATGTAAGCTGATAGGGTAACATGTAGTGGAGCAGCATGTAACATCAGATAAAACAGGAGCAAGAACAATGACATCTACCACAGTCTGTACACAGGCCAAGGTACATATTCACAGTACGCACACTGTCCACAATCACTATAAGTACACAGACCTCAGTACTGTACACTCAACCACAGAATGCCCAAGTTATGTCCTCAAATATAACCCCTACTATATATAACGTGTAGCAGTCTGATATCTCACTGGCTTGTTATCAGATATGATGTCATAAAATTATGGTGTATAGAACATATGCACCTCTTACTGCATGACATATGTACAAAGGTCGACAGAGTTGTGGCTGGAGGCAGAAACACAGGGCCAATATTGACATGCTGCCGTGATAACCTCATACATTTACTGATGTAACAGGGTTTGTTGTAACATATGTCCTATGAGGACTATGAAGTCAGTAACTCTCATGGGTATCACCATGTACTGACTGCAATCTTCATACTATGCATCTGAAGTTCACAGATAGATGCTCCGTGAGTAACACAAGTAACAAAAGGCACAACACACTGCCCCATCTGCAGATGACCCTACAGATAGGGGTTTCCTCAGAAACATAGCACTGTCATGACAGGTATTAAAACATGTAGACCAGCCATATCCACATGCACCCTGTTAAACCAACATTACTCCAAATGCAGAATAGGAACACTTACATTCTGTAGTCATGTCATCACATCCCCCTCCTGTGTGTTGGCCTGTTTCCACAGTGTATGTTGTTAGAGGTAAATCCCCAATCCATCTGTGATGCTGTTTGCCAAACACCAGATCTAGGTCCTGCTCACAGCGACTGAAAAGGCTCAACACCAACAAGATGTTCCTAGATATTGAACTGTGTTTCCATGCAAACTGGCTATGGGAATGCTACCACAGATGCTCCATATGCAATCAGCTAGAGGAGGGCTGCAATTCATGCAGAGGCCATCAGCTGATCATGAGCATTACTTACAAAACACATGCTGCTGCCTAAGACAAGCAGGTGTAGTTCTCCATATCCACCAGAGAGGGAGTGAGAGAGGCAGACAGAGGCAAAGATAAGTCAGGGATGGGGTGAGAGAGTAAAACCTAAGTATGTTGGTGTTACACACCTACCAGTACAGGGTATCAAACCCCTGACTGACTATGTATTGCTACCACATGTCTATGCAGTTATTGGATGTGCCACATAGCTTACATGGTGAGGAGCCCCAAACATATATGTGATGGTGAGTGACATTTGCAACACTGATATGGCAGCGATACATTATTTGTAGTACACGTGCCTGTCTGCATGAACAGGTGGCAGTGTCAACACAGCCACACTCTCTCAGGGACTCACACACACTGACACACTTGGCAGGGTCAGGAATACACTTCCTCACTAGTTTGTTTGCCACAATACAGTGCTGTGCAGGTGTCACATGCTCCACAGGGGTTATCCAGAGGTTATATGGGCAAAAGGTATGTGGAGGTGTCTGACATCAGACAGCATGCTTCAGTATGGCAATGGGGGTTGTATTGAGTGTGCTGTGGTTAAAAGCATCATACGCCACACACACACACAGACATAGGGTGCCAGTACTGACATGCATGCGTGCATTGCTTCATGGGTGCGTAGTGGTTGACAGTGCCAGAAGGCTGTACAAGGCTAGGTGAAGGGTATACCTTGGTTTCAGGCAACATGACAATGGTCTGCAGTGTGGCTCAGGGGTGTAGTGTCTGGACTGGCCCACACAGGTGGGTATTGTATTCACCATCCAGTCACATTGGTAACTACTGTGTGTGGCCATTGCTGTTCAATGCTTGCCATGTTCTTTAGTCCATGACATGGATGCTGTCTGGGATGTGCACATGTCTCACATGCATGTACAGTGACATGTGGAACTGTACCTGGGGTGTCTGGCCCATGTTGTCTACAGATTATTAGAATCAGATGTGCCTGTCCTGGCCTCATGTGCTGGAAACAAGTAATGAACAGCAGATTGACCCTGCACCTACATTGATAGCATGAAACGGGTATTCCCTGGTGTCAGTGGCATCTGTCCATACAGGACATGTACATAAGGCATGGTATGTCCTTTGTGAGTAATATTTGATGGCACCACAGGTGTTGCAGGCATCCAATGGGGGGCATAGTGAATGCAAACTGTCTGCAGGTACGTGCATATTTTACAAATGGACAGGGTGCCATGCCCTCTGTCATCCACTGCAATCACACCATGGATACTATCTGTAGGCAATATGCAGGGCACTACCAACATAGCAGTTGTTGCCTAGGGAAGTCTCTTTGTATATGATACTTGGGTTGAGAGTGTTCTCTGTGTAATACAAGGATTGCTAGCTTTGTTTGCCAGGCCCTGATGTCACATGTAGGGGTATGGATTGCCACCCCAGCCTCTCAGCTATTTCACATCTGTTATCCCTGTAAGGTGGACATTGTGACATATAATAGGGCCACCATATAACAAATTTCCAAAATCAGCTCCACAGTGAGTCCAGTTGTTACACACTCACTGCCACCACCACACAGGAGATAAATGACAATCACACACACCTGCCATGTCTGGGATTAGAACTCCTACCTAACTAGTTTATTATACTACAGCATTAAGCAAGTTATAGGATGTGCTATGGAGATTATTGGAGTACTCCTTACCCAAAGGTGTATTTCACAGTGAATGACAGTAGGCTTGCCAAAGTAGGGCATTTGAATTGAAGTGAGTGGGACTAGCCTAAAAAGCATTGCTCCCTAAACAGACATAGAAACACACAAGCATCCACAGTTGCCATGTGTGGGAATAGAACCCCTACCAAAGTTACTATATCTCACCATAACATTACATCGTTATAGGAAGCACCACAGAGATTTCTGGGCTACATCTTTCCCAAAGGTGTATTTCACAGTGAATGACATCAGCAGCCTTGCCAAAGTAGGGCATTTGATCTGTAGTGAGTGTGACTAGCCTAAAATGCATTGCTCCCTACACAAACAAAAAAAACACACACAAACATCCACACTTACCATGTGTGGGACTAGAACCCCTACCAAAGTATTATATCTCACTACAGCATTACACTGTTATAGGAAGCACCACAGAAATTACTGGGCTCCAACATTCCCAAAGGTGTATTTAACAGTGAATGACATCAGCAGCCTTGCCAAAGTGGGGAATTTGAATTGTAGTGTGTGTGCGTGTGACTAGCCTAAAACTCATGGCTCCCTACACAGACAGAGACACACACAGTTGCCATGTCTGGGATTAGAATTCTTACCTAACTAGTTTATCACACTACAGCATTATGCAGTTATAGGATGCATCATGGAGATTACTGGGCTGCACTTTTCCCAAAGGTGTATTTCACATTGAATGACATCAGTAGCCTTGCCAACGTAGGGAATTTGAATTACAGTGAGTGTGTCTAGCCTAAAAAGCATTGCTCCCTACACAGACAGAGACACACACACGCACAAACAGTTGTCATGTCTATGATTAGAACTCCTACCTAACTAGTTTAGCACATTACAGCATTACACAGTTATAGGACATGCCACAGAGATTACTGAGCTACACCTTTCCCAAAGGTGTATTTCACAGTGAAAGACATCAGCAGCTTTGCCAAAGTAGAGCATGTGAATTGTAGTGAGTGTGACTAGCCTAAAAAGCATTGCTCCCTACACATCCGGAGACACACACAAACACACACACAAATGCCATGTCTGGAATTAGAGCTCCTACCTAACTAGTTTAGCACACTACAGCATTACGCAGTTATAGGACACGCCATGGAGATTACAATGCCCTACACATTTCCCAAAGGTGTATTTCACAGTGAATGACAGCAGGCTTGCCAAAGTAGGGCATTTGAATTGTAGTTAGTGTGACTAGCCTAAAAAGCATTGCTCCCTACACAGACACACACAAACAAACATCCACACGTGCCATGTGTGGGAATAGAACCCCTACCAAAGTTACTATGTCACACTACAACATTACGCTGTTATAGGAAACACCACAGAGATTTCTGGGCTACACCTTTCCCAAAGGTGTATTTCGCAATGAATGACATCAGCAGCCTTGCCAAAGTAGGGCATTTGATCAGTAGTGTGTGGGACTAGCCTAAAATGTATTGCTCCCTACACAAACAAGGAATCACAAACATCCACACTTGCCATATGTGGGACTATAACCCCAACCAATGTACTATATGGCACTGCGGCATTACACTGTCATAAGATGCACCACAGAAATTACTAGGTTCCACCATTTCCAAAGGTGTATTTCACAGTGAATGACAGCAGCCTCGCCAAAGTGGGGAATATGAATTGTAGTGTGTGTGACTAGCCTAAAAAGCATTACTCCCTACACAGACAGAGACACATACACAGTTGCCATGTCTGGGATTAGGACTCCTACCTAACTAGTTTATCACATTACAGCATTACGCAGTTATAGGACACACCATGGAGATTACTGGGCTGCGCTTTTCCCAAAAGTGTATTTCACAGTGAATGACATCAGCAGCTTTGCCAAAGTAGGGCATTTGAATTACAGTGAGTAAGACTAGCCTAAAAAGCATTGTTCCCTGCACAGACAGAGACACATACACACACACACACACACACACACACACACACACACACACACACACACACACAGTTGCCATGTCTGGAATGAGAACTCCTGTTTAGCTAGTTCAGCCCACTACAGCATCACGCAGTTATAGGATGTGCCACGGAGATAACTGGGTAACTTTTCCCAAAGATTTATTTCACAGTGAATGACATCAGCAGTTTTGCCAAAAGTAGGGCATTTGAATTGTAGTGAGTGTGACTAGCCTAAAAAGCATTGCTCCCTACACAGACAGACAGACACACACACACACACACACACACACACACGCAAACACAGTTGTCATGTCTGGGATTAGAACTCTTACCTAACTAATTTAGCACATTACAGCATTACACAGCTATAGGACACACCATGGAGATTACTGGGCTACACTTTTCCCAAAGGTGTATTTCACAGTGAATGACATCAGCAGCCTTGCCAAAGTAGGGCATTTGAATTGTAGTGAGTGTGAGTAGCCTAAAAAGCATCACTCCCTACACAGAGACTCACACAAACACACACTTGCCATGTCTGGGATTAGAACTTCTACCTAACTAGTTTAGCACACTACAGCATTACGCAGTTATAGGACACACCACAGATATTACTGTGCTACACCTTTCCCAAAGGTGTATTTCACAGTGAATGACATCAGCAGGCTTGCCAATGTATGGCATTTGAATTTTAGTGAGTGTGAATAGCCTACAAAGCATTGTTTCCTACACAGACATAGACACACACACACACACACACACACACACACACACGCACACACACACACACACACACACACACACACACACACACACACACACACACACACACACACACACACAGTTGCCATGTCTGGGATTAGAACTCCTACCTAATTAGTTTTGCACACTACAGCATTACAGACTTATAGGACACACAGTGGAGTTTACTGGGCTACTCCTTTCCCAAATATGTATTTCACAGTGAATGACATCATCAGCCTTGCCAAAGTAGGGCATTTGAATTGTAGTGAGTGTGAAAAGCCTACAAAGCATTGCTTCCTACATAGACATAGACACACACACACATACACACACACACACACACACACACACACACACACACACACACACACACACACACACACACACACACACACAAACACACACAGTTGCCCTGTCTAGGTCTAGAACTCCTACCTAACTATTTTAGCATACTATAGCATTACGCAGTTATAGGATGTGCTATGGTTATTAGTGGGCTACATCTTTCCAAAGTGTATATTTCACAGTGAATGACATCAGCAGCCTTGCCAAAGTAGGCTATTTAAATTGTAATGAGTGTGACTCGTCTAAAAAGAATTTTTCCTTGCAAAGATAGACACACACACACACACACACACACACACACACACACACACACACACACACACACACACACACACACACACACACACACACACACAGTTGCCATGTCTGGGATTAGAACTCCTACCTAACTAGTTTATCACACTATGAATTATACAGGTTTTGGATGAGCCACAGAGATTACTAGACTACTTCATTCCCAAAGTTCTATTTCAGTTATCAAAATCTGACTTTTATGTGGAAATAAACTTTCTTGAGGAGCCGAGTTTCTTATCAGTGACTCCTTGCAGCCCTTTGTTTTGTGGTTTGTGTATTTCAAAGTAGATGACATCAGCAGACTTGTCGTAGTTGGGCTATGGGGAGGGCAGTGTGTGTGTGCATGGGCCATAACCCACTCATCTACAGGTGACACACCGCATGCAGGAACACACAGGGTTATATTTTGTGGTACATGTATACAGCTGCTAGATGACTACTGCCTTGTACAGTCAAGTTGCACAGCTAGCACTTGCACCACATAGTCTATAATGCTGATGGATACCAGTGGCTAATTTCTACAGTGAGTGATATTTACACATCATGTGGTTGTAGCCATTTGGCTGTATGCTGGGTGGGACAGGCCTCATGATGGCTGGCTCTTTGTGACAGTCACTCTCTTCCACACATCTATGTATGTCTACTTTTGGCATATTATAGTGTGTTGTCCTTGGATATATGTCTGTATTCCTTTCTAATGTGTGTGCAAAGCATGACTGGTGCATACTGAGCGGTGTATGCACTAACATCTGCAACTGCTAGATATGTATGGTCTACTGTTGTTTGCAGACATGGGCTTCATTTGTTTAAGTGTGTGAGCATTCCCAGTATGACCTTTCAGTATGTTGTTGTCCAACATTGCCTTCATTTCTCTAAGTGTGTCAGCGTGCCCAGTATGCCCTTCTTTTTTGAAAGTGTGGATCCATTCCAGCTAGTATGTAATCTGGTGCAGACCTTTGTGTTATACACCTACAGGTAGCAAACTGTTTCTGCAGGGTATTCGTAGATCATTTTGCAATATGGGGTCAAACTGTACAAGGGATAGTGAGTGTGTACTGTAGGTGATTGTGTCTGTGCTGCTACTGCTACATGGTACTGGTGTTAGCAGAGATATTCAGACATGTGAACTGTTATACACTGTGATGTTTTATGCCCTCAAGTACTATCAGGTGGACATTCTTGATCACAGTGATGTCCTGGGAAACAAGGGTGAATGCAGCTGTGTCAGGTATTGTGGACGAACACCTACATATTCATGGAAAGCTATGCCATTCTAGAGGGGGAGCTGCAGACACTTGCTGCTGGGTCTGTGTATCGGGTTCAGCACCTTGGTACAGTGCTGGCAGAGGATCCCATACTTGTACATCCATCAACTTGACAGTATGGCCTTATTTTGCTGTTGCTATACCTCACAGCTGTACAGATTCACCAGGTTACCCAGAGGCAGGGTCATAAGTCCGGACATTAACCCTATTGTGGTGTATAGGCAGGTTTGTAGCCACCCATTTATGTGTTTGCAGCCAGGGATAGTGTGTACACACAGCTGTGTGTCAGACCTTGCACATTCCATGCTGCCCATGCTCCCACCCCCCTCTATTATTCTATCCTCTTCCATACATTATGCATACATTCTCTGATACTTTCCCTAAGGTTATCACCTCAGCACAGCTGTGTTTTAGTGTTGGTCCACAGTTCATGCAGTGGGACATGGTTGACATGTTACTGTGGCTTATCCACATGACCTTGAATATGGCTTGTGTGGGGTGTGCTATGTTATTTGGGTGTCCATGACATAACATGCATTGGCAGTATGTGTGAGACACAGGCCATTGGCAGAGGTCTGTAGGCAATTTGGTGGTGATGCGCGCCACCTGTGGCAGGCCATTGCATTTTGTCAGTCCTACAGTCCCAGACCACCATACAGTATATTCCCCTGGGGTGACAGGGTAGGTGTGATATGTATTCATGCCAACACTTTCTATCAGTATTGATCAGGTGGTGTGGATGCTGGCAGGGTGCTAACTACAGCTAGGGACACACCTGCATGGGACACCTGCACTGCATGCTGTAGTCTTTCACTATTGCTATATACAGGTGGGGGTCATATTGTACCCATTCCCAGCAGTAGGGATATGACCAGAAAGGTAACTATGGGTGGTGTTTGGGTGAGCTGGGTGCATGTGTGCTATGGACACTACTTCCAGCTGACTCACAGATATGCATGGGGCATTCCAGTTATGCTGGCATGTGCAGGTACATCAGCTGTTTACCAAAACATCAGTCCTATCACCTTTGTGGTCTGCAAGTATTCGGGCAGATGACACCGGTATTCCCTACTACAGGCCCAGATAATGTGATGCATACCTGTATGTATAATTCCAAGGGTGTGTCCATTTCACAGTTACACATTATATACTGTATGTCCGGAGTACTTTCTCCTGCATATTGTTTGTATATCTAGCCCAACAGCCATGCCATGTCAATCTTTCAGATGGTGACACATATTGCCACCATACATTTACAATGGTCCACTGCTAGCATGTGTTATACTGGTGGGTATTGTCTTTGGCATTGCAGTTGTGAGGACTTGGCCCTGTCATCAGCAATAGTGGGCAATGGCCACCAGGTCATACCTCAACATGCATCCATACTGACCACTCTCACACAATATGAAACACACATCAACCTAACACACACATACCTGCATATTGTACAAATGTTACAATCTATCTGTGCTCCATTGGTATTTTACCTACACATACATGTTACTACATTTCTACATAGGATTGGGGGGCACACCTGATGTAACTACATATCTACATAGGGTATGGGGGCACACCTGACTGTTTCTACACTGCTACACAGGATTGGGGGCACACCTGACTGTTACTACATTTCTACATAGGAATGGGGGGGCACCTGACTGTTACTACATGTCTACATAGGATATGGGTGGAGGTACACCTGACTGTTTCTACATTGCTACACAGGATTGGGGGGCACACTTGACTATTACTACATTTCTACATAGGATTGGGGGGCACACCTGACTGTTACTACATGTCTAAATAGGATGGGGGGCACACCTGAATGTTACTACATGTCTATATAGGATATTGGGGGTACACCTGACTGTTACTACATTTCTATATAGGATTGGGGGTACACTTGACTGTTACTACATGTCTACATAGGATTGGGGGGCACACCTAACTATTACTACATGTCTACATAGGATATGGGGGGCACACCTGACTGTTTCTACATTGCTACACAGGATTGGGGGGCACACCTGACTGTTACTACATTTCTACATAGGATTGGGGGGCACACCTGACTGTTGCTACATTGCTGCACAGCATGGTGGGCACAACTGACACATGTACACATTTTCTATGACTGTACTTGTATGTCAGGTACTCCATTTCATTCTGTTTTCTAATCTATGATGCTAACTAGAGGCATGTCAGTGTACTATAGGTCTTACATTTGATTGACCTACATATTGGTTTCTGAGTTCCTACCCTTCAGAACTAACATCCCACTGCCTGTCCTGCTGTAGTATGTCTGTGTAGGCTTTGGGGGGGGGGTAGGTTACCCATAGGCATCATTACAAGACCTTAGAACAGCCTTTGTTTGTGTTTATCTGCACCATCTGTCCTGCTGGCTGTGACATTTGTTGGGTATATGAACCTCTCTGACTAGCATGTGTGTGTCATATGGGCACACATGTGGCCCAGCACATTTCTTGCAGTGGATTTTGTCACCATGTATAGTACTGGATATTATGGTGACACCAGTATTTGTTACAGATCTTATGCTGGCACTATAGGTGTCTATTATCTGCTGGCATCCCATTCAGCCACCCGATTCCCTTGCATGCTCACATCCATACCATAGATACAGGTAACACTACATACTACTACATTTGGAAATTGGTAAGTTGAGTGACTTACCTTGTGGGTGTGCCAGTATTAAGGGTGGTGCTGGAGGGCTGCCTATGTCGGATGTACATAGTACACTCCCTACACATGGTTGAGCACAGGTAGTGCCATGTTTGGCACCCCTTTTACTGTATTTGCAAGTCAGAGAGAGGTGTCATTCCCTGGGCCCCTCCTGTGTCAGTGTACTTGCTATGCATTGTCTCTTTGCCAAGGCAAGGGGATACTGGGCATGTCTCCTTCTGCCTACTGGGGCACGCTCAGGTTGTTCCTCCTCCTCCGAGTTACTCTGTGCCTCTGCAGGCCTTGGCAATAGTGGGGGCCTGTGTGACCCTGCCCCATGCTGTTCCTGTTTTACCTGTTTCCACAGGATCATATTGTGTAGCATGGCACATACAATGACAATTTGAGTACATGTAGCCAGTTAGTACTGCAAGGCTCCATCAGATGTATCCAGGCACCGGAACCGTGACTTGAGCATCCCAAACACATGCTCTATTAGGATTCTGGTCTGTTCTTGTGTCTCATTATGGAGTTCTTGTTCGGGTGTGTGTGCATTTCTGATGGGTGTCATCAGCCATGGCTCCAGTGTGTAACCAGCATCCCCCACTAGGTGACCGTAAGGTATGTCCCCATTAGCAAATCTCTGGTACAGCTGCATCAGATGCCAGATATGGGAATCGTGACAGCTTCCAGGGCAGCCAGCACACACATTCATTATTATGCCCTTGATATCACACAAGACTTGGCAGTTGATGGAGGGGAAGCCCTTGCGGTTGATGTAGACCCTACCCCGCTCAACCTGGTGGTGCTTTGATGCATATGTGTGTGCAGTCTACAGCACCCACTACCTCAAGGTATTCTGCTATTTGGTGGAAGAGATGCATATTGCTGGTCAACGTGTCACGGGTGTTGGGAAATATACATGCTCACCAGCATGTGCTGACATGGCATCCAGGAACTTGTGGAGTACCTTGGATGCTGATGCCTGTTAGATCCCCATGATATCCCCAGTTGGCCTTTGGAAGATATCTGTAGCTAGTATTCTTAGGCCTACACATACCTTGGTATCCACTGGAATGGGTTCCCCTCTGTTAGTTCTGTGTGTGAGGTGTGGCCAGCACACCTCAACAATTTGCTGTAGGAAATCCCTGTCCACCCTATAATGCTCCACTATCTCCAGCTCATGTAGCCCTTGGTAGGTTACTCTGGGTCTGTACACTCTTCTTCGTCTCCTCCATGTGGGTTGGTTGACAGCATTCACATCCTCACCACCCTCAGCCTCTTCCACATGTTGTTCTATGATAGCTATTGCAGCCCCTATCATTTTGTAGTTTTTGTTTGTTAAAAGTTCCCCGCTTGTATACACCAGTGGTGTAGAGTATGTTTGCATAGTTTATGGTAGTGTTCTGGGCTGGGCTGGTCTGCTGCCTGTGTAATTGGCTGATTCTGATACATTTCACCTGCCAGCTATGCTAGTTCTCCTAGATTACCTTCCTACTGCTGTTTTCCCTTCCCATTGCCTTCCTGCTTAAGCCCAGAAGCATACCGCGCAAACACAGTGCTCAAATGTGCACAGAGCTGCTATTTTCTGGTTTACTTTTTTGTTATGTTTAAAACCTGGTATGCAGTGTGCACACCCGCTTAGGCAATGTAAAGAGTGCTAGGCAACCTCAGACACCCCCCCCCTTGCTTAGCTCTGATAAGCTAAGGGTAAACCCGAGCCACAGGGCTCCAATCCGCTTACAATATGCCTGGCACAACCCCTTATGATGTCAGCTAACTCCTAGGCTTGCACCAAGCTATTCCTGCTCCTACACTGTTGGGTGTTGACTAGCATGCAGTGGAAATTTGGGATTCGGTATCATTCCCCTCATTTGCATAGGAATGCCTGCTGATGCATAGTTACAGGTCCCACATTGAGCCTCGCCCCTTAGCAACCACTATTCACTGGCCATGTTGTCTTCTGCCTACCATTGAGTATAATGGCAAAATAGTGATTTTGGTTAGAATGCTTATTTTAGGTTTATTTTATTAATTTTCACCCGATCCCAAATGCATGCTGCTGCCCTATGCTTAAACAGCCGAGATAGGCTAAGAAAAATAAAAGTTGATTTTTTTTTTTTTATTTTTGCAACTGTTTTCCATGCCAATGGCTTTATATTTAGCCATTGGCATGTTTTCTACATAATATCCACCCTTTATTTGGAGCTGTCATGGCTCCGTTTTGTAGTTTGCAGAAATGTACTCTGTTACTGGTGCAGTACATTTCTGCAGATTACACTAGTCCTGCATGGCCGGCTTCCAGCTTCCTGGATCACAAAATTCACCTCATTTGCATGGATTTCTCCTGCAAATGGGGTAATTTTCATACAGGGGCTGTGTCCGAGCAGGACTAGTGCAAGAGCGCTCATGCATGTCCCTGTAGTTTATTCCTGGATCGCACAGCAAACATATTGCCTGCTGGAGCTCCTGCACTAGTCCTGCATACCCTGCAGGCCTTGCTGAATCTGGGGAGATTTTTTTGAGTACTATATAGTTCAGACATTGGAACTTGTTTTAGTAGAAAAACGGACTCTGCTACTACATAGTGTATTATACAGATATATTATGAGCATATGTTATAAGTACCCTTCTTGGGTGGCCACAGTGGTGCAGTGGTTAGTGTTGCCACCTCACAGCAATAGGTTCTCCAGTTTGATTCTTGCCTGGGTGTCTTCTGTGCGGAGTCTGCATGTCCTCCCTGTGGTCGCATGGGTTTCCTCTGGGTGCACCGGTTTCCTTCCACATTCCAAAGACATGCTGTAGGTGGATTGGATACTCTAAAATTGGCCCTGGGTGTGAGAGTGTGCATGTGTGTGCCTTCAGTGGAAGGTTGTGTGTCGGGCTGGCAACTCGACACTGTAAAACTCCACTGCCAATCATGAGTGGACAGGTGATCTGCTGTGGTGACCCCTAACCGGAAAAAGCCGAAAGGAGAAGTTATAAGTACCCTTCTTGTGTTCTGCCTATATAAGCATATAGAAAATCAACATCAGATATAGTTCAATATATGCTTCATATTAAAATGCATGTAGTACACAAAATTGTTACCTGAATGACCTTCTCTAGTATTCTGACTAATACTAGTCCAATGAGAAAGAGAAAAAAATGTTGAATGAGCATAAAGTCATTTTATTTACAATAGTATTTCAGCCAAGTCCAAGTTTATATTGCATCTCTTCTTCATAAGCCATCTTATTCTGAAGAGATTACTGTAATCTTAGCTTTCTCGTTCAGTTTTTGTTTCAAACTTGCTTTTTTCCTTTACATCATCTAGATTGCCAATAATTACATAAATATTCTTCTTCAATAACTGCCTTTTAAAACTTATAGTTAGTGAATTAAGGACGTTTTGCAGTACCTGTGTGATTTTTGAGCCATAAATTGTTCTTTTTCATTAAGTGTAGATGCCTCTCAATTTTCAGCCTTGTAATACTGCAGTTTATTCCTGGATGGTAATCTGGTCGAGCAATTGGATGTCTTAATGCATTTACATGGTTCTTGCTTCTTTTTGGGACTTCTTGGCTGCTGTAGACTGGAATTGACTCTGACATCACTGAATGAGATAATTAACATGTGCGATGTGAGGTCAAAGGACACGAAATGTGATGTGTCTCAGCTTCCTGGAAAAATGGCTTTTGAATGTTGCAACAGAAAAGAAAGCCCATGGAGACATTTTCTTGCAATATAAAGGTAAAAAATTTTCAGAAACTTCAAAATAATGCATAAAAATACTAGTGACTCCTGTATTTTGCCAGATTTAAGGTCATTTACAGTTTAAATACATTTTAAATGCTGATGAGAACAGTATAAATGTTATTTTTATTTCACTGGTTATTTTGGAGGGATTTTATTGAATGCTTTTAAGAAAGCTGAGTTTGCTTCTTCTTTACTTATTTGGTATGTAGACCCCTTGTACTGGAATTGTAGAGAAGCAGGATACTTCATTTGGAACTTTATTTTGTTTTGTTTTTTTAAGTATGCACAGAAAGGTGCTAGAATTTGTCTCTGTTGCTTGATAGCTAAGGTTAAGTCCTGTGCCACTGCTATTTTATTGCCTTTCCAAATGATTTGTTTTTTAGTTTTCTGCACAATAGTGTCAGCAGAAACACCAGTTCACATGGATAAAAATTGAAGTTTAATACCTCCAGCAAATAGATACCAGAGTAAGGCAAGCAATAAAAACAATACAAATAGTTATAATATTAAACCAACAGATTAAGCGCTTTCATCTTCTTACAGAAGACTTCATCAGAAAAACAGAACCCTTCTCTACACCCATTTTTATAGTACATTACTCCTCTTCCATTGGATAAAACATTAAGTAATTAATTAATTATGCAAATGGTGCCAGTGAACTAGAATTAAAAAAAAAACAGTATTATTAGTAAAGTTATTTAAACAGTACTCGCTGTATAAGACAGTTTTTTTTGAAAACAGTTTCTGTAGTTTTAGTACTTTTGTTTTTAGTGTACATCAAGATATAAATACATGGGAAAGATCTTGTTCAAACACTAAAATGACTCATAATGGTAAAACAAACAGAAAAAATCCATTGCAACATAAGGAAAAAGCCAGAACAAGTTAAAATTGTTTTACAATAAGCATAGTAATATAATGTATGCACATAATTTAGTTTTTAGCCCTTCTAGGCTTAGACACTTTCATTTTAAGGCAGGAAGAAGTGAAATATGATCATTCATGCCGGGTGGGGTACAGGCATCCAGTTTTAATTGCCATATCATTTCTCTATATTCTAACATATTCTCCCAATCCCCACCCCTATCAATAGGAACCACCTTTTCCAGGACTCAAATCTTAAAGTCTCAAAAGAAAAGAAGAAGAGCAGTACCATAAATGGGACAATAGCTAAAATGGGGACACATAAGTGTGGAAGGTGTTCCCAATGTACTTTTATGGTTAACTGTAAGAGTTTAGAAATATCAAGTATACCTTCTAGCCTTAAGACTTTGATGTACAACAGCTGTTATTCAAAAGGGGTGGTCTATCTCGCTTACTGCAAATATTGCTGGGCATATTACATTGGTAAAACCGAATGTACTTTGAGACAACGTGTGTATGAACATAATTATGACATCAATAGAAAAAGAGAAACCAATGATCTGTATAGGCACAGTCTGGTATGCACACAGGCAGACTTTAAGTTTTGGGTCCTGGAAAAGGTGGTTCCTAGTGATAGGGGTGGGGATTGGGAGAATATGTTAGAATATAAAGAAATGATATGGCAGTTAAAACTGGATGCCTGTACCCCACCTGGTATGAATGATCATATTTCACTTTTTCCTGCCTTAAAATGAAGGTGTCTAAGCCTAGAAGGGCTAAAAACTAAATTATGTACATACATTCATTACTATGCCTATTGTTAAACCATGTTAACTTTTTATGGTTGTTTCCTCTATGTTGTAATGGATGTTTTTGTTTGTTTTACCTTTATGAGTCATTTTAGGGTTTGAACAACATCTTTCATATGTATTCATATATTGATGTTCACTGAAAACAAAAGTACTAAAAGGACAGAAACTGTTTTTTTTTTAAACTGTCTTATACAACAAGTACTGTTTAAATAACCTTACTAATTATATTGTTTTTTTTAATTCTAGTTCACTGGCACCATTTGGATAATTAATTAATTACTTAATTAATGTTTTATGCAATGGAAGAGGAGTAATGTACTATAAAAATGGGTGTACAGAAGGGTTCTGTTTATTCTGATGAAGTCTTCTATAAGAAGATGAAAGCACTTAATCTGCTGGTTTAATATTAGAACTATTTGTATTGTTTTTTATTGCTTGCCTTACTCTGGTATCTATTTGCTGGAGGTATTAAACTTCAATTTTTATCCATGTGAACTGGTGTTTCTACTGAGACTATCGTGTGCAGTCAACTGTTGAGGAGGGACAGTCTTTATAGGAGCTCCATGTGACTGGTTTGTGCTTTTGGTGTTTTGGAACTAGTGTTTTTCTTGGATTACTTGTTTTTTTAGTTTTGCCAGCTTGTAAAACCATGTTAGCATGAGCTGCATTCAGTAATCTCACGAAGACTTGCCTTTGGGCATCAGCAGTTTGAGATTTTATTAATGCTCTATGAAATCTCTCTATTACAAAGTTTTGTACTGCAGCATCTTTGTTCAAGAGTATTTCAAAGATTTATTTTATTGCAGTATGTAAAGAAGCTTGTTCATATCATTCAGGGATGCCTCTGATAAGAACATTATTTCTTCTTGATCTTGCTTCTAAATCTATTATTTTTGTTGTAGTTCAGACACTGTTTTTTTTTCTGTAGCATTAGTACTTCTGATTTCTTCTATCTTTGTTTCATTTTCTACTGTTTTCTCTTCATTTTTCTCTAGTCTAGGTAATATTTGATCTAAAGTACTACCAAAAGCATTTAGTTTTGTAGAAAAGGAGTATATTTCTTCCTGCAAGGGTGTTAAAGTTGCTTTGAGTTCTTCCATAAAAATGGGTTGTTCTGTCTTCATTTTGGCAGCCTGCTACTGTAGGTATGTTTGCTGTTTTGCAGTTTTTTTGCCTCTTTGTACAGACTTCTTTCTCCAGTGAAAATTGTGAAAGTCTTGTTTTTGATGTTTGTGCTTCCATTGAGTCCATGTTCCTGTATTTATCAAAGTTGTTTTATTTTCTATGTAACTTCCTGTAGTTTATTGGTGAGGCCTGAACTGCTTGCAGAAATTCCCTTGTCAGCACATGTGGTTTTGCAGATAAGTATATAAATTCTGTATATTTTACAAAATCTTCTGAAAAAATGCTTTAGTATACAGTATAGGACAGTATATCTTGATTTTTGATGAGTTAGTAGAGGTGCTGGAGCCCGGATTGGGTTAGATTATAACTTTTTGTCAGGAGCTGACTGAGAAGTGTGCTTCCTAGCTGGTGTCCATCTTAGAATCTGCATAGTACATGCTGGAGAGACAGGTATGTAACAAAGACAGTGCATCCTATATGAGACACACCCCCTATGCATGTGAAGTATACCTCTACTGTGGCATACCTCATGTTCAGGTCACGCAATAGTATGCAGAATATGACAATCATTACTGGTGTTGGACAGCTATCTTTACTGGACACAGGATACTTATAGATGTGTCATCTACAGCATCATAGCTTGTGGATGTCTTAGTTCCTAGAACCTTGATGACACTTATCAAAGGCATCAGACCTTTTCACAGATTAGGACTGCATGAGTACACTGAATGGTGCCATTGTCCTTGTTAGCCTGTTATACACATATGAACCTATGTAGCCATGCAGTTATAGTGCTGTACCTTGCTGAAAACATATACTTGCTGTCCTGACATGCCATCCTGTGTTGCTATATTGGCACTGTGTACACATAGGTTCACCTAACAGACTCCTAAAACAGAAACATAAACCGGTCCTGGAGCATGATTGTGCATAGCCACGTGGAGTCTCAGGAGATGGGAATGCTGACTTAGATCCATGAGGCCGACGTTTTACTCCAGCCTGATGTTTCAGCACAGACAATGTGCAGTCCAAGACAGACACTGTCTCAAATCACCTTCTGTCCACTGCATCAGTGAACTGATCCAGGGTGTCACCAGTGTAGTGGAGGCAGTCAAAGATGTCAGACTGTGCTTCATCCATAACCCTAAGCATACATTTAGAGCTCTGTTCAGAACTGTGCCTGTGCTTCCATGATGGCCCAGAACATGCGCTGAGTGACCCGTGATGTGACACCTGCAACAGGTGGTTAATGGATAGCAAGCCTCCTGCAAGCACCCCTATCAATCTGGCTGTGTGGAACCTCACAAGCTCTCTGGCTATGGCCAGTGTCTACACTCACTGGAGCCATAGTTGCCACACTTTCCTGTAAAATGTCCCCACCCTCTGACTGTCCAATATCTGTGGCCTCCAGGGACTGGGTATGTGTGAGCATACTGGCTGTATGTGGTGACAATGAAGGCAGAAGAGGGATGTCAACCTCTGGGGATTATTCAGCCCCTGAAACCCACACCTGTGCCTCTCTGTGGCCACCATCATCATCAGAGTCTGAGGAGACCCTGACATCAGGATGTGTAGTGGATTGACACCAACCCCCCAGTCATCTGTGGTAAGAAAGGGAAAAGCAGTACATTAACAAATGCACTATTATGCTCTGCAGTACTATGTTGTGATATATGTAAGGCTCTATACACTGTAATCACTATGACAGACCTATTAAAAATCCAACTACATATAGTAGGACTTGAGGAAAGTACTCTTCCTATTAATAACTGTAGTTACTTGTAAAGAAACTCTCATTACTCTGAAATCTCATCAGCAACAGTAAGGTACACTGTTGACATTAGCGTAGACTCTGCACAGTTGACATATATGACACTCTGCAGTATTGTGACAATACTGTCACATCTCTAAAAGCATAGGTATGAGTCTAACATGTGTACAGTCAGACAATATGTGTGCATTTGGCAATCATGCCACCAGTATAGCAATGCAGGCAGCAGGCCTGGGATGACAATCTAGGGATTAAAATGCTGTAAACATACATCAAAAACAAAAAAAGTGTCATACTTACCAGGAGCAAGACCATGGGCTTGTGCAACACCTGACAGACCTATGAAAAGTTGAGGGAGAGGTAATGTCAATACCACCACATGTTCCACCACCACATGGTAATACATCCATATGTCTCACATTTACTTTAGTCACTGTGTTGATTGTAATAGTGGTCAAAATCTGAGCATGACAGTCAAACTGCAATTAAACCTCCCACCAAAGCAGACAGATCTGACATCCACCTAAGACTATGTACGCCCTGACGCACTGAATGATACTATATTGCAATACTGATCAATCTGAGCTTACCTGCATGCTCCTCTGCAGTGGAAGCTATGGAACCCACATTTACTATGTAGGGTGTGATGGATGCCTGGGAGCTGTCGTGTGTGCCTAGATTTCTCAAGAATTCCTCTGTGGCTGAGAGTGGTTGTTCCACTGCAGGCCCTCTATCAGTGGTGCCATGATCCCTGGCTACATCTGTTGCTCTTTTGTGTGCAGTATTGATCATGTCCATTACATGGTGACAAACCTGCTCATATGCCTTGTTCTGATGATCTGTGGCAATGACATCAAGGACAAGGTTGCCCCACAATGCCTCCCACTGTTGCCTGTTGTGCCTTCCCCTGGACAGTAGGACTTCATGGTGCTGATGGAGCCCTTCTAGTATCAACTCATTCTCTGCATCCCAGAAAGCTGCACAGCATTGTGCATACATGATTCCTGAAAGACAGCAACATGGGAACACATGTCAGGATCAAATATATGGAAATACACTATGTAAACAACAGAATGGCTGGCAATATCCACTGCTTCATCACACGTGTCATATTTCACAGTGTGCAAAAATACTAAGCATGTCGATACAACTAGAATACTATCGATAGTTAGGTATTCTCGTGTGTGCCATGATAGATACTGCTGTATGATCATATGGGTGACGCTGAAGTCTATTGTAGTGTGTCCCCAAGGGCCAATCCCCCAAAAATATGTCAAAACAATCGTGCCAAACAAATAGCAATATGCGATTACAGCCACTATAAAGGGGGAGTCCCACAAGCCCAGTGTGTCACACTGACAATATACATTCCACCTCTGAGGTATTACACATCCTCTGTATGTGTAATTAATCTGGAGATCATTGACATGTCATTATAACAGTTCTAAGAATGGCTTATTGCTGTGATCCCTATTCTCTGTAAGTATATTCTCACATCTGCGTCCTGATGTAAACAAAATGGTTATATACCTGATGGAGTCCTGTACTCCTTTACTGATATGTACTGATAGTAAATATTTTACATATGCATATTCTGTGTGAGGAAATTCTCATACAGACTGGTTCCTCATTTTCAGCTGCTTGCCTTTTTAACATGCTTCTCATCAGTAGGTGACTGACTCTTAACCAATCTGTGGTTCTGAAATGCTAATAGCAGCCAACACAGCTGATTTGCACTATCATCAACCAATCACATGCAACCACAGTACAATATATAAGGCCTTCATGTAAATTAAGGGCTATTTCTGATATGCTGTGCTGGATATTACTGGGGTAAGAAGACTACTTCATCACAGAAGGTAGGTCTGTAGCAGCAACATTTACATAGAGATGGGTGTGCTACAGCAGGTAATAGGCATAGGCAGAGATTGTGAAAATTTTGGAGGACAACAAGCTGTAGGAGTAACTGTGGGAGGTGTGTCAGCCTTGTAGAAGAGGCAGAGCCAGAGTGAGGGTTCCCCTTTCAGTCCAGTTAAGGCATGTGTTTAAGCTAAGTACGCAGTATTACTAATAGAGTACTAGGCCGCATGTTTGTTGTGTCCTTGAGCAATATGGGGGATAAATATAACAGTATGTTCACCATTTGGGTGACTGTCAGGCTATGTGTTACAGTCTGTTAGTAATTTGGAGCATGTATGATGACAGTCCTTATTACAAGCAGGTTCATCAAATGTGTGTGTTATTTGTGCATCTGTGCTAATTGGCATTGTGAGTTTGAAGGGCTTGTGTGGTGCACTCTGATATTAGTGGCCATCATTTGCAGTACCTGCATTGAATTTCTCTGTGAATGCATATTAATGCATGACATAACACTTTATGCACTTATACTTTTGCTATAGAGATATGTGAAGTATGCGTCTACCTGCAGGCCTGAGATTTCCATCAGTGAAAAGCAGACATTTCATTTGATATGCATTGTGAGGATAAAGAGTGCATGACTCTGTTATTAATTGCTGGCTTCACAATACTGTAATTCCACTGCTACACCTCATTGGATTTTAATCTGGGATTATGTGCAGCAAAATGTACTGTTTGCAATCCATTTAACATATTGAGCTACTGAGTTACTGCTACAGCAGGTGAATTTGCAAGATATATATGCACACATACAGGCTGTGACATACATTTTCTACATCCAACAGTATGTGCATGGCTTTATATGGCTATATTTCTGCACCAGGGTTCCAGTCGAACATGTATTTTGCCATTACTGCTTTAGCAGATGTCTTTCTACATGTTGCTGATAAAGGGCTCATTTACCTGCTATCAAGGGCCTCACTTACATCCATTATTGTTTTTGGCTTTCTAGTAGTGCACTATTGCACTAAACTCCAAGGTACACTCCCATTTTATTCATTTACTTTTTAATCAAGTTTGCATGGCACGACGGCAGCTCCGCTGAAACACACTTAATAATTGTAACTGGCAATTACTGTGTTTTTCAAAACCAAAGTCACTAAACACATTTTATATAGTATATTTTATGCATTTTTATATATTTTACTGTAATATTTATATGAATATTAAATAACTTATATACATTTAAGTAGTCTGCAGTGGACATTTTAGGTGATGTTTTTAGAATAACTAGATGTTTTAACAGTATAATACTACCCGGTTACATATGTGAAAGAATGTTTGTATTTAATATGTATTTACTTATATTATATTATATTTATTATACATATATTAAGTTATATGCAACTACTTTGAGTAATTTATACCACAATCATTTTCAATTTTTATTTTAGTTTTGGACTGAATTAATTATCAGCAATTTTGCTGTTTTTAGTAGAACAGTGATGTAATAGTGCTGAAAATTAATGACAGCCAATGAAAATGAATGTAATGTTATTTAAATGCATTTGATGAGTTTTCACAGATGATTCTGATGAAGTCTCAGGATATGAGATGAAAGCGCGCTAAATCTAAGGAGTATCTATGTATTTATTTGGTCTGTCTTATTGCAAATAAAAGGTTCACCATTCATCATTGTAGAAGCTTTTTGATCTATACAGAGGAGGACAACCTTTATTGTTATTGGGCAGTGGTTGTGTGTTTAGTGACTTTGGTTTTGAAGAACTCAGTGTTTGCCTTTGGGTTACTGGTTTACTGCTGCCTGGTACGAGGAGTCCCCCGAGACATGGAGAATTCATCTCTGTTGAATGAGTTAATTCGTGTAATACAAACTCACTCTCAGAATACACAACACGATTTGTTGTCACCACATTCAGAGAGAATGATTCCCTGTGCCCAGGGTAGTCCCATCAGTGGAACAGAACATGCCATGACGTCAGTGGTGAGGGACAAGAGGCATGCGACATCCACACGTAGGCGAGGTGGTGAGCGTTTGGACACCAGTGATTCTTTTGGCAATGGGAATGGATATGTAAGAGCAGACAACCTCTCTAACAACAGACCAGCGGAACAAAGGTGGTGTTGGGACATGTACAATAATTTGAACTTTGCTGAATGGTTGAACAAATCGTTTTCCAATACATCGGCGGATATGGAAAGACGGCAACCGAAGAACACTGCTTTTAAGGACACATGTAAAATATTTAAAAACGAATTGACAAGGTACAAAAATTTAGCGTTAGATAATTGGTATTTAACCAGGTGTATAGAACTAAATTTTGTACCAAAAGGTCTAAGACTTAATAAATTCCCGAACAATGTTGAAGGGAATACTGAATTTCTTAAACATATTTGTAAAATATTGAATGATTGTGGTATAACTATACTAAAAGCAATGGTAGATAATAATATTAAAACTATGGAGCCTTGTAAAAAAGAAATTGACAAGCTCCAAAAGGAAATTAGTAAGGATTTGCTTTTTACAGTAAATGAATTTAAAAATATTTATTGTAGAACATTACAAGATGTGGATTTTAATGTATCAAAGAACTACAAAAGAAAAATGGGTAAATTAGAGTGTGACAAAAATTATTACAATGATGGGAAAGCATATACTGTATGCAATAATAGAAGGTTGAGATTGTTTAATAGATTTGAAAATGGACAAGATTATAGAGAAAATTCTCATTATACAAAATTTGATTATAGAGTGGAGAGAGAAGGAGAATTTAATCATGACGGTTTTGAATCTGGGGACCCTTTAGGGGAAATGGAAGGACCAAGATGTTCTGAGAGAATAAGGAATCAGAACTGTCAACATTCATATGCGGAAGTAACAGGCAATCATTTTGGAAGACAACAAGTGAGAGGAAGATACAAGAAGTAAATAGTGGAATTAATATATTCCCTTTCAGTGGTACCCAAAAGGAAAGTACCACTATTAATGACAATATGCTCTTTATAGATAACCCAACAGGGGTGGATATTAACAATGAGACTTGTATTGAACAAGTTATTTCAAGTGAAGTTATGGGTAGAAATAAAAAGAGTATTATACATCCTTACAATAACTTCAGTATTTATAACTATACGGATTTGGAAGTGACAGATGGATTTTTTACACTATTTACCAAGGGATTTACTTTTGTACCTATCAGAAAACCAAAAATTGAAGAAATAATACTAGATGTTAAACTTTTTACTAGGAATTTGAATTTAGTAGTGTTATTTCAGGACAATTTACAGGTAGGAATGCGTAAGTTGAAAAAACGAAGTACTTACAACCCCCCTTTGCAACAGGATATTTTCAATTTTGAAAAATGTGTCATTAACATGGTAAGAGATGAATATGGGAAAAGAGGAAAAACGGGCTGCAATTTAAATAGACAAGAAAGGGAAATTTTACAATTAAATAGCAATGGTAGTATAAGGATAATGAAGCCCGATAAGGGGGGAGGGGTAGTCCTAATGGATGAATGAGACTACACAAATAGGATGTTAAAAGTTCTGAATTCCGACGATAGATATTGTATTATATCTAAAAATGAAATTAATATAATGTACAAAAGAATTGACCTTATATTGGAAGCTAATCTAATGCAAGGATTAATGGATGTAGAACTGTTCAATTTTCTCAAGGTACTGAGACCAGTTATTCCCGCGATTTTCAGAATTCCGAAAATACACAAGCAAGTAGATGACCCACCCTTGAGACCAATAGTCACGTCACAGGGATCCAAGACTCAATCTTTGGCCATTTATGTGGACACTAAACTAAAAAACTTTTATTTAAAATATTTACATATTTTGGTGGATTTCTTAAGAAAATTTAATACTACTCTATTTAATGATAATTTTCTTTTTTGACTATTGATGTAAAAGATTTGTTTTCTGTTATTCCACATAGTGTGGGTTTAAAATTGTTTGAGGAAATGCTGGTTGAATTTCACATGTTAAATCCTAACGAATTCAGATTGGTTTTGGAGAGTATGGAGCTGGTTTTGAAATATAATTTCATTTACTTCCAGGGAGATATATACCATCAGTTGAATGGGGTGGCAATGGGGTCCGCATGTGCCCCACTTTACCCTAACATCATAATGCTATACTGGGAATTGAAATATGTCCTTAAATCAAGGTTCCAACAAAATATAGTGAGATACCATAGGTTTTTGGATGACATATTTATTGTATGGGAAGGTACCCATAAAAGTATTAATGAATTTATGGAGTTCTTGAATAGTAGTACAGAATTTTTACGCTTTACTTTTGAGTGGAACAAAGATGGAATGCATTATTTGGATGTAAGGATTGATAAAGATTATGGAAAAAAGAATTATAAATCCAATATTTATAGGAAAGAATGTCATTCCAATTCATATTTACATTACCAGAGTGATCACCCCCACAACTTGAAAAGAAATATTATAAAGGGCCAGATGATTAGAGTATCTAGAATGACGTCTGATTATGATGACTTCATTAGAGAAGTGAATAAAATACAAGATATGCTCAGGGAATGGGGTTATCCTGACAAGATGATATACAATATTAGAAAAGTAATTATGAAAAAGCGAGATACACATTTTGGCCCCTTATTAAAAGAAGAGAAAGAAAATTACAGCTTAAGAATAAGTATGGGCAGTGTGACAAGTAATACAAGTCAAAGTAGTGAATTAACTGGTAATACAGTGAGTAATTGTGAGAAATGTGAGTTGGAATTACCACGTGTTGTTTTAACCTAGTATTCTGATATTGGATGGTTAAAGAGATGTATTAATGGGGTATGGAATATGTTTAGTAGAATGCCTACCAGGTTACGTATTTTCCAATACCCCTTAAAGTACAGTCTCAGGAGAAATATGAATTTGAAAAATATTTTAGAGAGGAAAAAAGTTATACATATGGAGGGAGCACATTCTAAGGTGGGCACATATAAGTGTGGTAGGTGTGCCCAATGTCCCTTCATATCGGGTGAGAAAGAACTAAACATTCCTGGTATGGGAATAAAATTGAAGAGTTACAGCTGCAGTAGCTGTTATACCAAGGGGGTTGTTTATTCATCATATTGTAAAAATGTGGGGCACATTATGTAGGAAAAACAAAAAGGAGCTTGAGAACCCGAATATATAAACATACTAGGGATATTAACAAGAAGAACGAAAACAATGCCCTTTATAGACATTCAATAAAATGTACCAATATGGACATAATGTTTTTGGTATTGGAAGAGGTTAAACAGAGAGAGAGAGAGGTGGTGATTGGGAAGCTTTTTTGGAATTTTGAGAAATGATATGGCAAATAAGATTGGACTCTTGCACCCACCCTGGAATGAATGATCATATTTCTATCAAGCCAGCTCTAAAATTACTGTCACTGAATCCTAAGAGAATATGAGAGTTCTTGTTTATGGAAGTCATAGTTTGTGTTTATGTATTTTTTAAAAACATACTAACTTATACAGTATACCAATTTATTTCTGAGAAAACAAGTTAGAAGATACATATAGGTAACCATGAATAATTATTTGTGGGTTGTTAGGATACACATCATTAAATATTATATACAATCATTATTATTATTAATTATTACTACTTATTTATATTTAGTGTGTGGATTTATAAGAATTAAGTTGATTACAGTATATTTTATACATTTTATATAGTATATTTTATTCATTTTTATATATTTTACTGTAATATTTATATGAATATTAAATAACATATACATTTAAGTAGTCTTCAGTGGACATTTTGGATGATGTTTTTAGAATAACTAGATGTTTTAACAGTATAATACTACCAGGTTACATATGTGAAAGAATGTTTGTACTTAATATGTATTTACTTATATTATATTATATTTATTATACATATATTAAGTTATATGCAACTACTTTGAGTAATTTATACCACAATCATTTTCAATTTTCATTTTAGTTTTGGACTGAATTAATTATCAGAAATGTTGCTGTTTTTAGTAGAACAGTGATGTAATAGTGCTGAAAATTAATGACAACCAATGAAAATGAATGTAATGTTATTTAAATGCATTTGATGAGTTTTCACAGATGATTCTGATGAAGTCTCAGGATATGAGATGAAAGCGCGCTAAATCTAAGGAGTATTTATGTATTTATTTGGTATGTCTTATTGCAAATAAAAGGTTCACCATTCATCGTTGTGGAAGCTTTTTGATCTATACAGAGGAGGACAACCTTTATTGTTATTGGGCAGCGGTTGTGTGTTTAGTGACTTTGGTTTTGAATTACTGTGTTTTGTTTAAATCACCTGTTTTAATTAAGAGCTGTTGGCATGGCAAGTTAATGCAGTGGTTTGCAGGTACAATGGTCTTGGGTTTGAAATATGCAACAGGTGTTTATTTTGTAAGTGTGTATTACAAATTTAAAAACACATATAGTCAATATAGCTCTATTTAGCTGAGCTTTGCAAAGCTGTGTGACACATCATGCTAAAAATATAAAGAAAAGAAAACTGGGGAGATAAGAAAGTGGTGAAATGGGATGAAAGCAGGGTGAAAAACATAGTGAAACGCAGGTAGGGATTTGCAAGACAGGTGTAGGAAAGAGACACATTTCTTGTACAGCAACAACTGTGCACTTTGACAGAAATTTCACATGACTTTGAACACTCACCCCCCCCCCCCCCTGAGAGAGAGGGGTGAGGACAACATAACTGCATTGTCAAGCCAATTGGACCAAATTGTATGTGTCAAGTGGGCACATGTGAGAAATGGAGAGTTATGTATGGGCTGATTTTTTGGGGGTGGACAGGTACCCACTTTTTTTAAGGTGAAAGTGGAATGTTGGGGAAGGGACATAGTTACATGTGTGGGAGGTAGGATGGGTATGGGAGGATGCATTTGAAGACAGACAAGATGGACAAGATAGCAGACAGGTGTGGTGTGTGACACATAAGGGGGGTGAACACCTTGGATAGGAAGGGTGCTGTGGAATCTGAGTCCCATGTGCATCCACAAGGCAGCAGCATGACTCACATCTTCACCCATGGGACTGTCAGCACTGCTCCATCACTTCCCTGGGGGATACAGTGGTAGAGGATGGGCCATGGGATGTGGCTGCCCCACCAGGTTGGCCAGCATGTCCTCAATCTGGTGCAGGTGGCAGTCAAATCCACTGAAGAGTATCCTGCACACCAAAACCAGCAGCTCAGCCCTGGTGACAACTCCACCTCCACCACCACTCCCAGAGTGGGGCCTGTCCACTTCCCATGGGGCAGTACTACCTGACACCGCAGGTAGTGTAGAGGCAGCAGAGGGGACACCACTGGTCTGGGTCCCAGATGTGCTGGAACACGGTGCCCCAGCCAAAGGAGGCAAGGCAGGCAGATCAGCCGGAACTAGCCTTCCGTGACTTGCTGTGGTAAATGAGGTATAGCAATAAGTTAAGGTTAGTAATAACCAAACCATTGTTAACATTAACAGACTGGAACATCATAGTTATTAATCCAAATACATTTTAATCTATATTATGTGTAACACAAGATTAAGTAACATATCAGTCAGTATGTTAACAGCATGTTGTTGTTGTTGTTTGTCTTTCGGCTTTTCCTGGTTAGGGGTCGCCACAGCGGAACTCCGGTCTGCTAATGATTGGCAGTAGATTTTCACAAACGTCGAGATGCCAGCTCTACATTCAACCTTCAACGAAGGCACGCCCATTTACACATGTCTATCGAATGCCCACCCAACCATGGGGAGGACATGCAGACTCCACACAGAAGGCACTCACCGCACTCAAGCCGAGAATCGAATGGGAGAACCTCTTGCTGTGAGGTAACAACGCTACTGCTGCACCATCGCAGATAGTATGTTAACAGCATGCCAGTAAGAATTAAACCATAATGCTAACAAAACAGTTTAACAAAATATATGTTAATATTGGATCATAATAACACATAACAATAATAAATCCCATTTTACCAAAATATAGTTAGTTTAACAAAATATGTAAATATTAAATCATAATGATAAATACCAATAGTAAATAAGTGAAGATAAGGGGTGGGAAGAGACAGGAAAATATTCCATTACTGACAATGCAGATTATATCTCTGAAAACACTGATAATAAAATACTGTACAAGTGTGTAGTGTCTGTTTTGGGTACAGTGACTACAATTCTCCTATAGCTGCTGTAGCACGTACATCCCTCTCTAGTTGTTAGCATAGGTCATTATGGGATAAGCAATAACAAATGCAGGTACACAACTGCACAGAAATGTTTCACATATTGTGCACTACCAAGGTGTTCTGTAAGCAGATTTGGTAATACATTGCATTGCAGGTAATTATTTTCTGGTACTCCTGGACAGATGGATTAGGCAGTTTTAATTACATTATGAGAAGTTGTGACACTTGAGAGGAATGTTTTTGCACAGTATATAAACTAGACAGCTGTCATGCCTTAGTTAGCAGGCATGGAAATAGAACCCAATAGCTGTGACTGCACGGGGGCATCTGCAAATAATGTAACAATTGACTGCAGCAACTTAGTATAGACATGCAAGGAATACTACCATACTGGAGATATTTAGACATATCTATTTAGTAATCAACAAGGCTGCCTAACACTTTATTGGTATTACTGATAAGTGGCTATGAAATCTAAGCACAATATCTGCTCATAACATGGGCCACCTCAAACATATACCTTTTGTTCCTGGAATGGGAGAAAATAAGAGCATTATGTGACAGATACTGACCTGCAGTCAACCTTGAACCATATTATGAGTTGAGCTATACATGTTACAGGACATTCGTTTTGCATTCTAGAACTATTATAGTGTTATACTTGTCTGCAGCGACAGTAGAACACACACATGCATGGAATACAGCTGTATTGCATATATTAAGACAGATTTATTTAGGAATCAACAATGCAGCTTAACATTTTATTGGTATTGCTGGTAAATTTCTGTGAAGTCCTCACACAATATTTACCCATAGAGGTGGCTCCTTCACCCATATACCTTTATTACTTGGAGTAGGAGGAACAGAGAGCATTATATGACTGATATTCATTTTGCATTTTACAGCTATTACAGTGTTACACTTGATTGCAGCAACCTTATCATAGACAAGCAATGCATACAGCTCTTCTGCAATGGTTATGATAACACAACCCTGCTGTACACTATTTTGATTATGGTTATTGCTATTTATTGGTTATTGCAATACAGTTGTTATTGTTCATTTATTGCACTACAACAATAATTGCCCATTTATTGCACTTCAGCTCTACTTGCTCTTTCATTGCACTACAGTTGTTATTGTGTATACTTTATTGCAGTAAATCCCTTACCCTGGGATTCATGAAGCTTGCACCAGGTGCAGGTATAGCGTTGGCGTTCTAACACCAAAGATGGCCGCCGAGCAATTCAGGTACAGCTATTCCCACATGCACTACCTGCGTATGCTATACCCGCACAACTCCTGAGCCTTGTATGCTAATTACCCCATGTGCAGCGGTGTAGCATGCAAATGAAGGTATGTAGCGATTCAGGAAGTGGTGCAGGCATAGTGTAAACATGCAGAAATGTAAACCGTAGAAAATGGTTTACATTTTTGCAAACATAAAATCGGAGCCATGACAGCTGTATTATTTTGTTAATATTGTTAATATATATCAATGGCTAAATATATAAACATTGGCATAAAAAAAATGTAGAAAATATAAAGCTAACATTTAATATTTATAGTCACACTATCACGACGTGAAAACGCAGGGCAGCAGTGCGCAAAGGTGATTGCAAGGAATATATAAAAATATAGAATAAAACTGCAATGAAACACATATCACGATTTCCCCATAATAATCAGTGGTAGGCATGCTACACGATACTCATGGCACAAGAGTTGCTAAGGGGCAGTGACAGTGTCATGCATAGTAGCTAGGAAAATGCAAATGAGAGGAGTAATAGTAAATCGCAGATTCCACGCTGGTGTAAGGATGCACCTCATAGCATAGCATTATAACACTGAGGTGAGCCCTTGAGATAAAGATGACATCAAGAGAGGGGTGTGTCGCCATTGCTGTAAGCACATGGGAGCATTGCTAAACCGGTCTGCCCCTAGCTAGGCAAAGTTGCAGGATAAGGTTGTGTCGAATTACCCATAGCTATGCTTAGCTGAGAGTACACAAGGTAACCGAGTATGCATGTGAACGGAGATGAAAACGTGCATAAATCTGGTAAACAGGTATGCGCGGCGTGCACTGCAGCTGAAACAGGAAGGATATAGGAAAGAAATAAGGAAATGCTGCAGCAGTGAAATTAGAGTACAAATGACTAATTAACACCTAGGAGCCTACAGTGGGCCATTGACAACAGCTAACAAGGCTGCAAGCAGCTACCTGCAGAACAGGGAAGGGGAGGGGCTGTACTGCAAAGAAAACAGCAAAGTGTCAAAGCAGAACAAAGGCGATATGCAGTATATCAGCTACAAGGCACATTTCGCCATGACTGGGTAGGGAAAGTACAAAACAAGAAAGACAGCAGGTGGATGCATGCCTGATAATGGGAGGAGATACAGGTCTAAAAGTGAATTAAAGGGCAACAGATAAATCAAGGCAGGCAAGTAGATCTCCACAGTAAAGGCCCCACACTTGCAGTACTCATTACAAAACCCATAATTAAGACACGAAGCAGCTGGAATAGCTCATACACACCCACTTACATCAGCAGCATTCATAGTACAATACTATAAAGTGTGAAAGCACCTCACACACATTTTGTGTATTCCCATACACTTTGCACCAGTGGTGTATACAGACGGGGAACTTTTATTATGTACATGTTAGGGGCTGCCATAGCTTTGATCCACCAGCATGTGTTGGAGACTGAAGGTGGTGTGGAGGATGATGCACACGACCATTGCAGGCACCAGAGAAGGAGTGGAGAGTTCAGACCCAGGGTAACCTACCAGGGGCTACATGATCTGGAGATAGTAGAGCATTACAGGCTGGACAGGGACACCCTACAGCAACTTGTGGAACTATGCCAGCCACGCCTCAGAGCCAGAACAAACATAGAGGAACCCATTGCAGTGGATACAAAGGTACGTGTAAGCCCGAGAATACTAGCTACAGGTACCTTTCAAAGACCAACTGGGGATATCATGGGTATCTCACAGGCATCAGCATCCAGGGTACTACACCAGTTCCTGGATGCCAAGTTACCACATGCCAATGAGCACATATACTTTCCCCGAATGCAGGAAGAGTTGGCCAGCAATATGTGTCTCTTCCACCATGTGGCAGAATACCCGGAGGTACTGGGTGCAATAGACTGCACGCACATCCACATCAAGTCACCACCCGGTGAGCAGGGTAGGTGCTACATAAACCACAAGGAATACCCCTCCATCAACTGCCAGGTCATGTGCAATGCCCAGGGCATTATCATGGATGTGTGTGCTGGCAGTCCTGGAAGCTATCACGACTCCCACATCTGGCATGCCTCACAGCTGTATCGGTTATTTGCCAGGGGGGACATTCCAAATGGCCACCTGGTGGGGGATGCTGGCTATGCACTGGAACCATGGATGATGACTCCCATCAGAAATGTGCACACACCCATGCAGGAACACCATAATGAGGCACACGCACAAATTAGAATCATCATAGAGCGTGTGTTTGGGATACTGAAATCACAGTTCCATTGCTTGGACATATCTGGTGGAGCCTTGCAGTACTCTCTAGGCACATGTGCCCACATCGTCATAGTGTGTGCCATGCTACACAATATGGTCCTGCGGAAACAGCTGCAGCAGGGACAGAATGGTGAAGGCCCTCATAGCCCACCACCATTGCCAAGGGCCCCTCAGGCATAGAGGTACTCAGACCACGAACACCCTGAGCCAGCCCCAGTAGGCAGACGGAGGCATGCCCAGTATGCCCATACCTTGGCAAAGAGGGAACGTATAGCACACACACTGACAGTGTAGGCACCTAGGGACTGATACCTTTCTCCACCTGCACACACAGTAAAAATGGATGGCACATACACAAAACTATCTGTAAATTATCATGTATAGGCAGTCTACTGTGTGCATCAAACATAGGCAGCCCTCAACTATTGCACACACAACAGCCATTGGCACAAGGTAAGTCAGCACCTGAACAGTAAATTAAGCTGTCAGCATATGCAGATACTGTATGTATAGATTCATAGGTAGATACTTGGCCAACTGCCAGAGGCCATTCATAAGGCCAGCCAAAATGTGTCAGATTTTGCCACCCCATTGATTCATTAACCAACCCTCTGTGGAGCAGAGCCAATGGAGGGATCCATGTGGTGCATCTGCTGTTCCCCATCCACCCTTCAAGGTTTCTCTTGCAAAGTGTTAGTGAGGGGCTCTGTATAATGTAGTTAGGGATGTTGTTCCAAAGTATGTGGAGTGTCTGTGACTGGAAGCGGTCCCTCCAGCATCTTCCGGTTATTGTTGTGGCAAGGTCAGCTCACTACAGTGTGTGGCTCACGATGACATGGATTCCCATAGGTGGAGCATATCCATCAAGTCTGAGTTCGACATGGCTGTGTTGGCCAGCGGAGATCATCTCTGGGTAAATGAGATGCCACTGAGTAAAGCAGGAGTTAATTCAGTCCGGCTGCATACGCCATATGTTGGAGGCCAGTATTCCCCTTGGTGAAGTACATTCATGGACCACCGCTGTGGTGCACCTGTTGCCCATGTTGGTGATGACCACATCTAGTAGTTTCCACCCAACGTTAGGGAGGTTACCACCTGATACAGGGCATATGAGGTGATGCATTCCAGGAAGCGCTGGTCCTGGAAGTGAGTACCAGAGTACGTTTCCCAGTTAATGGTAAGGTAGTTAACATAGACCAATGCCAGGGTTTATGTTAGGACTGTTGTGTTCTCCACTGTCTCCAGGTAGGTGGAGTGGATGGTGATCCGTAGCAGGCCACATTCCACATTGCAGTTGTGGCTGATGTTAGCTGCACATGGATGGTCACAGAGGTATCATGCTGCCCCACTAACTTGGAGGTGTAGGTATCCCTGATGAATATGGATATAGCCCCTCCATGTCTGTCAGTCCATGTTCTGTGGCTGAAATGTGTGGTATGGGTTGTAGTCTGATAGTGCTGGTGTGCTCTGAGGAGCCTTAAGACAGATTTCAGTTAATGCACAGATGTTGATGTTGTCCATCCTGAGGAGTGCTGTGAGTGCATGCATGTTGTGATCACAACCCCTGGTGTTGAGTAGCATAATCCTCTTTGAATCTGCTTATTGTGCTGTTTACAGAATTGGTATTCATCTTCGAGACTCTCCTAAAATAAGGCACCATGGGGGCGCCAATAGCCTTGGCCAGTATTCCAAAGTGTAAGGCTGACACATAGGCTGGTATGGTATCATTGCATGCACGTTCCCCATCTGTGCTTGTTTTTCATCTCTGTAGGTAACCTACTGGTAGGCAATAGAAAGCCTTAAACTTATGCAAGTCTTCTAGCTTCCAAGATAGATTTTTGGAGTGACTAAGTATCAGTGTTCTGTATGTTCTTGCTGTACTCAACTGTTTCCTGACTACATGGTGAGTTCTCACTGTATATTGTGATCTGAAGGTCTGTCTATTCACATATTATGGCTGTGATGGCCTGCACGTTAGAAGATCACAGATAGCCTACTACCTATCTGCCCAAGGGCAATTAGAAGCATAGCAACAGTGTTTTGGCCTTCCCTGCACCATTAATGAAGTAACTGGGCCTCTGTCAAGCATAGCCAATGAAGCAATTCCAGGCAGAGTTGCTGGAAGTTGTTGAAGACTGGGATTGTTGAGGGTGATAGGAGCACTTAGTGATCTAAAGAGGGCATATTAATGAGGCAATTCAACACCATTCAATTCCCCCAACATGTCTTGCAGCTATCAAACTTGACAGGCTCCCCCACCCCTTGGCTGTATGGTTCTGGGACACATGATCCCAGGGGTGTAAGTCTGTTACCCATTTACACAACAAGGTTTCCCTTGAAGTGTGTCAGTGAGGGGCTATGCCTAATGTAGTTAGGAATGCAATGTATTGTCTCACAGTACATTTGTTATATGTTGTTATTTCAAGAGTACGTGAAGCTCAGTGAGTTTGGGGGATCCCGCCCTTTGCTTAGCCTAGCTTACACATAGAAATCATCTAAATAGGAAATAGGCGGAAGCAGCATTACTGTCAACAGTGTAATGGTTACAGCATCCGAATAGTATCTGTGCATTCGAGGTTACAATCCCAATAAAGGCAGGGATGTTTATCATGTGCAAAAGTATACCTTAACCGCAGCTTGCATATATAGGTAGTAATCGTTTGTATAATAAACATTCGAATCACCCATATAAACCCATGTGTGCAGGAGAGAACAGTCAACAGAGAATGTAATGTTATGTCAGCACATAGTGAGATGTTACGTCACTGACATGTATATATCCGGAGTAGATAGCGGATATGGCTGTGTTTGCATGCACAGGTTATAAGTTACAAAGTTTGTCTAACTGTGTTTAACTGCTGCTATAATGTCACACAAACACTTTTAAACATGCTTACAACTGCTTAAATGAGCCTTATTCTGCAGCAAAAAAACATCCGTAAAGCATTGCAGGTGTCAAACCCTGGACCATGCACACTATATTCATGGGATGTACCACTAAGCCATCCAAGCTGTACACATATTTCATGGTCTTGAGAGTACACCTTATACCATATGCATTTCACTGTAATGATCACAAATGGGACAGTGACTTTGTGTACATATGTACAGCACATTGTAATGTACTGTAGTTTGTGAACCTACACATTCCAGTCTACAGATGTATTACTGTTACAAACTAATATATATATATATATATATATATATATATATATATATATATATATATATATATATATGTCAGTGATGTCTGCACACACACACACACATATATATATATATATATATATATATATATATATATATATATATAGATATATATATAGATATAGATATATATAGATATATTATACAGTTACTTCAATAGCCATATATATAAACATCAACTTCGTGACACAGAAGCACTCCAAAGGAATTGGAGTGTACACAAAACACATGCAGCTCTGGTATTATAACAATTAATATTAACCTAATTCACCATAGAAGGGGTGATTGTTGTGTATGTGAAGATTGAGGTGGGGGAGGAATGATGGGTAATGCAATCATGCATCAAGGAGGGCCTGGGTCAGATATCCAATAAGTGAACTGGAGGGGCATATATGGAGTATGGGGACAATATAAAAAGGACACAAAACCAAAAAACAAAGAAACTACTAAAATATAAAAGAAAACAGCAAGTGGAGTGGTAGGAGAAAGCTGGAATAAGCAAATACAAGTAGCGTATTGCTGGAGCAACAAAATCTTTAATATGGTAAGCGCTTTCAGTGGTACAAATGTTCCACCTTCATCAGACCTAGAACAACGTGTAACAGATACCTATATACCCTTTTGTTAATTATGAATTACTCAATAAGCTAACCAATTAACCAAAGAATAAAAATGCAATTAAAAATACAATATTTAAACAGTACTAAAACCTATTCTCTCAAGCAAAATACAATGTTACAATCTGTAAACCAGATTAAACTTGCAAAACTCATTTAAAAAAAAATATATATATATTTAAATATATATATATATATATATATATATATATATATATATATATATATCACAAAAATAACTAAATTACAATATTAATGCTACTAGGGCTAATTGTCACTGTTCCATTTGATGACCTTAATAAAAGTGGCACAGGAATGTGAAAAAATAAATGAAAATAAAAAACTATGAATAGTTATACAAACATAAATTGTTATATGACTTGATATAGTCTTGTGAAAAATAAAAAATAATAAATGAAAATACATATAATAATACATTTAATAATCGCATGCTGGTCAAGAACATAAATCTAATCATTATTATACTAATATATAAGTAAAAATAAATATGCTGATAAAAATCTCTATATATATTTCTGCATACCATAAATGAAACATCAAATTAATATTCTACTAAGTTAATACCTTATATATAAAATTGATGTGTTATCTATTTAAAGCTTTCAGTTTTAAAACACTTTTAATAGACACATATTCGTTTAGACTGGGGAAAATATATGCAGCCGTTTTAATTTGCCAGTACAACTCATTTTGTTCTAATAATAGTTGCCAAGGCCCACCTCTCAGGTCTAGAGACGTTAGGTGTACAACAAGAAATAAAAACTCATGTGTTGGAAATTGCAAGATATGTCGTGCAAGAGTGTTGTTGACGTCTCCTTTAGTAACTGCATAATAATGCTCATACATTCTCTGTCTTAGTTTCCGCTCGGTCTTGCCTATATAAAATGAGGGGCAAACTTGACAGCAAGCTGCGTACACAACAGCTTTAGACTCACAATTAAAGGAGCCATTGATTGTGTACTGTTTGTAGTTAATGTTAATATCAGTAGTCACCTTGATGTACTTACATTGTGTGCAATGCCCACATTTACGCATACCTTTATGTGCCTGTTGGTTCTTACCTAGTTAATCATTCTTATGTTTTTCCAACATATTCTTAAGATTCAAACCCCTCCTAAAAGTGAAGCGGGGTCTGATACCTAGCTTAATGCAAATTGATGGTTCTTCCAAAATTACTGCCCAGTTTTTAATAAAAATCTCCTTGACTCTTGCAGTGACAGATGAAAAAGTAGACAGGAAACTGAGATGTAATAGTGTGTTTCCATCGCCAGTTATCTCATTCTGTCATGCAACTTGATTAGTATCAATAGGAACATCATCCATACGTGCTCTACTGGACAAAATAGGTTTAAATAAACCCATTGCTCTCTTATTTTTTACTTCTGTGAGTATCTCAAGAAGTAATTTAATGGGGTACCCCCTACTCAAGAACATGGATTTTAACTTGTCACATTCCAAGTCAAAATCAACATCTTCGGTGACCATTCTTGCAGCCCACACCAACTGGCCTTTGATAACTGCTTTTTTCTGGTGGTGAGGGTGTTTGCTAGTATAATACAAGAAAGCATTGGAGTAGGTTGGTTTCCTGTAAATGGAAGCTTTATACTGCTTATTATACCTGTCGTTACTCAGTTGCACATCCAAATATGTTATACTATCAACCCCTACTTGATAAGTGAATTCAAGAAAATCTGTTTTGTTAGTAATGTGTTGTATAAATCCTTCAATCAAGTTGATGTTACCCTGCCATACCAGGCACATGTCGTCCTGTTATCTGGTGTACCATAACACATTTTCTTGAAATACACTATCAGGAAACAAGAAGTTATGTTCCCAATATGCCATGACACTATTAGCGAAACTAGCGCCACAGGGAGACCCCATGGCCACCCCCTTGTTCTGCAAAAAAATGTTTTTGTCGAACATGATATAATTGTTAGACAAAATCAAATCTAAAAGAGTTTCAATCAGGCATATTTTATCATGATCTGCGTTCTAGGACAACATGAATTCTCTCACCCATTCTATACCCAATTGGTGAGGAATTACCGTGTAAAGATCTTTTACATCAATCGTGACAAAATGTTGTTATCCTTATACTCCAAGTTGTTAATGTTATACAAGAAACTCCATGAGTCACGACATATTTGTGTTTCCTGGTTAATAAGTGGTTTGAGAATGCTGTCAACCAACTTAGCACAGGCAAATGTAATCGAACCCCTACCATCAACAATAGGTCTAAATGGGGGGTCCCTAATATCCTTATGTAATTTCGGGGCCCCGAAGATGCTGGGGATTCTAGGTGCTGCCATAGA